>NW_022589724.1:7790306-8390306 GCF_004348235.1 Phoca vitulina | reverse complement strand
GTCAATTATACCTCAATAAAGCTGTGGGGAGAAAGATATACTCTTGTTATCCTAGAAAGTTCTTTCTTGCCCCTTACAGTCAATCCTCCCACCCCCTCACCCCTGGTCCCCAGACAACCACTGGTCTGCTTTCTGTCACTATAGATGATAAATGTATTGTTTTTGTTTACAAAATCAAAGAGGAGTTATGTGGGTTGTGAGACTGTGAAGACTTTTTTTAAACTTTGTCTTTGTATAAAAAAATGAATGCATTTATAAAAACATAAAATGCAAATTGAATATAACAAAAGTACTTTGTAAACTGTAAAGTGCTTTCTAAATATTACTTAAAATTTTTCTTTTTTGATCAGCTCAGACATTACTAGAAGCTGATGGGAGGTGAGGAATTTTGCTAGCAGAGGGTGGTCAGAAACCAGACCAAAGAGAAGAGGCTGAGAGGGACAATAGCACCAGCTAGACTCCCAAGTAAAAATTTACCAAGTGTTTCCCTTCAGAGAAAGGAGTAACTGGAGAAAAATTATTATAGAACTGTGTGAGGAGAGCAGCCAGTTCAATGTCCACAAACCCTTTCATAGTTGCAACGGAAAAGAAGGATCATGATCTCAAGGAATATGTGAGGTAGAATCAACAAGGTAAGAGGGGGAGACGAACCATGAGAGACTATGGACTCAGGGAAACAAACTGAGGGTTTCGGAGGGGAGGGGGTGGGGAGATGGATTAGCCCAGTGATGGGTATTAAGGAGGGCTCATATCGCAATGAGCACTGGGTGTTATATGCAAATAATGAATCATGGAACACTACATCAAAAACCAATGAAGTACTGTATGGTGACTAACATAACATTAAAAAAAAAAGAAGAATCAACAAGGTAACTTGTTCAGATAGTACTTCTCCCATCTGTTAACACAAATCCAGGTGATCTAATTGCTCAACGCAATAGACATAAGCAACAATATGCAGATCTGAATTAGGAAAGCTTAAATTAAGAGCCGATCTTATGGGTATGAACAAGACTAAGACATTGACATGTCCCAAAGGTCAGGAGGGATTTTTCAAGTCTTGAACATCAATTTTTTTAAAAGATTTGTTTATTTATGACGGAGAGAGAGAGAGAGAGAATGAGAAGGGGAAGCTCTCCCCACTGAGCACAAAGCAGGACAGAGGGCTCGATTCCAGGACCCTGAGATCATGACCTGAGCCAAAAATCAAGAGTCAGACAGTTAACCAACTGAGCCACCCAGGCACCCTGAACATCAATGTTTTAAAAGGGCAGAAAATATACATCTTTAGGATGAAAGTAATTAATAGGTAGTTGGAATTATATGACATATAAAAGTTTTTCTTTTAAATTCCAATAAAAACACCTTGAACTTTAAAAAAAAATAAAATCAAGGTTTCTTTTTTTAAAGTTTTGACCTTGGTAGCATACATGTAATCTTCACCGTTAACATGTATACTTAATGGACAAGAAGTATGAAGCGTCTAAGTGGAAAGAAATAATGCTATCACTCTGAACACTAAATCTAGTTTAAGAAAAATCGATAACCATATTCAGGTTGCTGTGGGAAAATGGAACAATTAAAATTCACTTTACTCATGAGGGTATACCATGAGGCTTTTTTTTTTTTTTTTTTTTAGGTTGAAAGAAAAATGTAACTGGCTATTTAATATTTCAATTTATGGAAAGTGTGTCATAACTGGGAATTCTGATAACTCTGGACATTAATAAGGAGACAAACGTTGTTGTAGCAAGGGTGTTGCTGTAAATACTATTTTAGGGCATGGGGCAGAGGAATATCTATGTTCATTTAGAATTATTTCATTGGAGTTAATGATCCAGTTTTTGCTATAATCCCATTCTACAAATCTTAGTGTTTTTCTTGCTCTTTTCTCTTTCCTAACCCTTGACCAAGAGAAATAAACACTGGGTGAGTGGTCAGAGACCTGTGACAAATGACATACGTAATAGTCTTACTTGTCTTTGAAAGACAGGTTTTGGGGCACCTGGGTGGCTCAGTCCATTAAGCGGCTGCCTTCGGCTCAGGTCATGATCCTGGGGTCTTGGGATCGAGCCCCACATCCGGCTCCCTGCTCAGCGGAGAGCCTGCTTCTCCCTCTCCATCTGCCTGCCACTCTGCCTACTTGTGCTCTCTCTCTCTCTCTCTCTGTCAAATAAATAAATAAAATCTTTAAAAAAAAAAAAAGAAAGACAGGTTTTAGCATGACATAAACAGTTTCTTCAGTTGCCTAACAAGTGTCAATCTGACCACGGGAAGAAAGAAAGGAGACAAGAAGCAAGGGAAGGCCAACCTAGATTCAGTCCTGAAATTTTAAGTTTTCAGGTAGTTTTTTAAATTTCCTGTTTTAGAAAGACATTACTCTAAAGAGACCCAAAGAGCAAAACCACAATTAATTGGGAGATTAGTGGGTTTCTGATTAACTTGAGTTTCTACTTAGTCCCATCTTATCAAGGTAAAAATAAAAACAGAGCCAAAGTTTGTTGAGTAAGGGGCTTGGGATATTTTTTTACAGAGTCCAGGGTTTGGGGAGCTGAGTTAAATGCACATTGGCCCAGGCCTCAGGGGATGGACGGTTTGTCTCAAAACGATTACCATATTATCACCACCTCCACCAATGATATGTTTTGGTTGTGAGTTTCTTCTTTTACTTGGAGAGCCTGGGGGGAAAATAATAAGCGAGGAGTTTGGTTCCCTCTGTTCAAGCTACTTGATGTTTAACTGTGTTTGCAAATGCTCTGTGACTATAAGTCCTATTTTAGTTTAAAGTGAAGATAAGAATAGCACTAGTCGGGGGCTTCTGGAACCTGGGAATTCTAGTGTTGCCTGAGTCAAAAACAAGCTGACTGTGTGATCTTGGGGAAGTCTTCTCATCTTGGTTTCAGATTTCTTTCTGTGGTAAAATACGCATGACATCAAACTGAACATTTTAGCCCTTGGTAAGTGTACGGGTTACTAGCAACATTTACATTGCCATGCGATCATCACCACTACCCATCCATCCATCTCCACAACTTTTTCATCATCCCAAACTGAAAGTCTATACCATCAAACAATAACTCTCCATTCCCTTCTACCCTCAGCCCCCCACAACCACTTTCCGTCTCTATGAGTTTGACTACACTAGGTGTCTCACCATATTTCTGGTTTTGTGTCTGGCTTATTTCCCTTAGCATAACGTCTTCAAGCTTCCCATCCATGTTGTAGTATGTGTCAGAATTTCATTCCGTTTTAATGCGGAAGCGTCTTCCATTGTACGTATATCACATTTTGTGTATTCATTCATCAAATGTCAATGGGACATTTGGGTTGTTTCCACCTTTTGACTATTGTGAGTAGTGCTGCTATGAACATGAGTGTGCAAATATTTGTTTGAGTCCCTGCCTTCAGTTCTTTAAGGTATATATCCCAAGGTGGAATTGCTGGATCATATGATAATTCTATATTGAATTTTTGAGTAACTCCCATTTTGGTTTCCTCAGCGGCTGTACCATTCTACATTCCCACCAGCAATGAATGAGAGTTCCAACTTCTTCATATCCTCACCAACACTTCTCATTTTCCTTTGTTGTTGTTGTTGTTTTGATAATTGCCATAGTAATGGGTGTGAAGCAGTAGCTCACTGCAGTTTTGATTTGCATTTCCTGGATGACAGTGATGTTGAGCATCTTTTCATATGCTTATTGGCCACCTACATACCTTTTTTGAAGAAATGTCTATTCAAATCTTTTGCCTATTTTAAAATCAGGTGTTTATTTTTTGTTGTTGAGTTGTAAGAGTTTTTTTTTTAACACATACTGGGTATTAGTCCCTCATTAGGAATATAATTTGCAAATATGTTCTCCCATTCTGTGAGTTGGCTTCTCACTCTTTTGACTGTGCCCTTTGATGCACAAAGTATTAAATTTTGAAGGAGTCCCTTTTATCTATGTTTCTTTTGTTGCCTGTGCTTTTGGTGTCAGAGCCAAGAAATCAGTGGTAAGTTCGATGTAGTGAAGATTTTTTCTCCTATGTCTCCTTCTAGGAGTTTTACGACTTTAGTTCTTACGTTTAGGTTTCTGATCCTTTTTGGGTTAATTTTTGTTTATGGTGTAAAGTAAGGATCCAACTTCATTCTTCTGTGGATGTCCAGTTTTCCCAGTACTATTTGGTGAAAAAGCTGTCCCTTTTCCATTGAAAGTTCTTGGCATTCTTGTCAGAAATCATTTAACCATATATTTGAGATTTTACTTGTGGACTCTCTGTTCTATTCCATTAGTTGATATGCCTGTTTTATGCCAGGAGCACACTGTTTTTTATTACTGTAGCTTTGTAGGAAGCTTTGAAATCAGGGGGTGTTAATCCTCTAAGTTTGTTCTTTTCCAATTTTTTCTGACTATTCAAGGTCCCTTGAAATTCCATATGCATTTTAGAAAGGGTTTCTCCATTTCTGCAAAAACATCACTGAGATTTTGATAGGGATAGCACTGAATCTGTAGATCACTTTGAATAATATTGACATTGTAACAATGTTAAATTTCAGCCCATAAACACAGATGTGTTTCCATTTATTTGTGTCTTTTAATTTCTTTAGCAATGTTTTACAGTTTTCAATTTACAAGTTTCTCACCTCCTTGGGTACGTTTTTCTTAAGTATTTTATTCTTTTTGCGCTATTGTAAATCAAATTGTTTTCATAATTTCGTTTGGCATTGTTCATTGTTAGTGTGTAGAAATGCAACTGATTTTTGTATGTTAATTCTATATCCCACAACTTTGCTAAACTTATTAGTTCCAACAGTTTGTGCATGCATGTGTGTGTAGGGGTGTGTGTGTGTGTGTGTGTGTGTGATCTTTAGGGTTTCCTACAATAGGATCGTGTATGTTGTCTGCAAACAGAGATAATTTTACTTCTTCCTTTCTTACTTGGATGACTTTTATTTCTTTTTCTTGCCTAACTATTATGGCTAGAACTTCCAATACTACTTCGAAGAGAGTGGAAAAAGCATGCATTTGTGCCTAGTTCCAGATCTTAGAGGAAACACTTTCAGTCTTTCACCATTGAGCACAATGTTAGCCAAGAGTTTCTCATATATGGCCTTCATTATGTTGAGATAGTTGCCTTTATATGGCCAATTTCTTGGGTATTTTTGTTGGTTTCAATTTATCTATAAAAATAGGTGTTGAATGAAGTGACTCACTCAACATGATGAACATGGAAGTGTATTGTGAGATGACCTTTGATACATGGCTTAAACTCATTAAGTATTGGTTTTTTCATTTGTAAAATGGGGATAAAAGCATCTACTCCATGTGGCTATTGGGTAGAATAAAGAAAATGACATATGTTGATTGCTTAGAACACACTAGTGGGTTTAGTAAATGTTAGTTACTTGTCCATTCCATTCTGTCACTCACAAGAATTCATTTAACATCTACCTCTGTCAGTCTCTGGGAAAATTGCTGGGAATACAGAGCTAACTAAGACATAGCGCTTGTTTCCAAGATGCTTATGCTAACAGTTTATGGGGCTCTGTGATTTTTTCCAGATCTTATAATCTTTTCTCATTAATTGCTTTATTCAGTAAATGCTTTAGAATGTCTACTATAGGCCAGACTATAGCGCTAGGCACAAAGCTAGGTGCTGAGTAGCCAACGATGACACTCTAACCTCCAACAAACACACAAAAAACAGACAGGGTCTTCACCTTCATGAGCTTACAACATACTGGGGGAACTAGAGAATAAATATACCAGTAAATATATAACTGAATTGTGCAAGGAGAGTCCAACCAGAGAAGATGATATGTACAAGGCCCAAAGTGGGAGAGGATATAGTTTGTTAGAGGCACTGAGAGAAGGCCAATATGGACAGAACATTCTAAGTTACAGTGAGGTGGTTCAAAATGGTGGTAGTAAAAGGCAGGGGCCAGTGGAAGAAGTCTGGATTTAACCCCAAGTTCAATGGGAAGCTGGGAAAGGTTTTCCAGTAGGGTGTGTGACATGATCTGATTCATACTTCAGGAGGCATACCTTGGTTCTTTGATGGAGGATGGATTAGAAGAGAGTTAAGATGGGAGAACCTTGGGTTAGTTCAGGGGAGAGACCGGCAGTGGCTTGGTCCAAGTATTTGGTCCCCAAGTAATTTGGGGATAGGATTTCTGGTTTCTGGTTTGAGCAACTGGAGAGATGGTGACCCATTGAGTTCTTTTCTTATAAGTAAATATTTAAGTCAGATAGACACACCTGTAGTAATCATTACTGGAAAATCTACTTCTTATCACTTTGGATTAGTTATAGCCCAGTACTAAATTTGTTCTTAGAAGCGTCATAAAACTCTCCTTCTGCGAATCACTCAAGCTTCCTAAGATGTTTCTATTACAACCCAAAGTAAATTCAGTCATTCATTCAACAATTATCTACCAGTATTGTTATAGGTGAAGGGCATATAGGAAAGGAAGAGAAAGCCCCAAATCCCTGCTCACATGGACTTTATGTTCTACAGACATGTGGCAAAGATTTTTGTTACATATGAGTTTCCCTAGGGCACTGAATAGACTTCAAATATTAACCCTTCAGTTTCTGTTGCTTTTCTTTCTTTTTTTCCCCCCATCTCTATTTCTTTTTCTTTTCTTTTGTTTTAAGAAAATGACAATTAGTAAGCACTGGTACTTAGGAACCAGACCAACTTGGGCTCATATTTAAGTGCAATCATTTACCAACTCTGTGGCCCTGGTCAAGTCACTTCTTGTCTCTGAGCCCCAGTTTCTCTTTTTGATTTATGGGGATAATAAAGAAAAAAATCTGACTTTCAGGAATTTGTGAGGATTTAACTTATGTCTAGAGGAGGGTTTACCAAACTGCAGGTGCTCAATAGATGTTAACTATTATCAATATTACTGATTGCTTTGTTATTGACATTCTGGGTTAGATCTCTACAGAGAAAGCATAGTCCAAGTCCAAACTTTCAGATCATTGAGGGGGACCAGGCTGTTGTAAAAAGAGCTTGACCTGGGGTTAATCCAGGCTGTGACATTTCTTCCTTATGACGTTATGAACAAATCACTTCATAACTCTCAGCTGTAGTTTGCTCATTTGAAAACTGGGGACACTAGTACTGACTCACGGTATTTCTGTAAGGATCAAAGAAAAAAGTGTCATGGCAGTGTTTAGCATAGCACTCTAATCATTACCATGGGTAGTGACTAAGAGCAGGGACTCTTCAGCTATACTTGCTGGGTTTAAAGCTTGATCCCCGCACTTACTAGAAGGTGAACTTGGGCAAGTTACTTAACCCATGTGCCTCAGTTTTCTTATCTATAAAAAGGAGATTATAGTAGGATCTACCTTGTAGTGTTGCTTGAGGTTTAAATGATTGAAGACAGGTAAAGTGCTCAGTGCCTGGCATGTACAAGCACTACATGATGCTATTATCATTAGCACTGTAACTACTACAGTCATCTTGGCTGCCCTCTGTCAGAAAGTCTATAGACTACTTTATAAAACCATTTATAATCTCTTCCCCCCCATAAATGAATGAGGCCTTAAGAAAAGAGAGGAAGAGCTCCCATCCACCGCCTGAAATTCCCCTACTGAGGGTGCTTTCCCCATCTCCTGCTTGCCGTGACCCCCCCTGGAGGGAACCCCCCCCCCCCGCCCCGCCCCATGCCATGGCTCCAGCAACAGACCTGCCAGAGATCTGAGCAGATGTTTCTGCTTTTCAGACCCAGGCATTTCCTCTCTTCTAGGAGCACATGCCAGCACAGTCAATATCTGGAAACCCGCTGCTTCACAGTAGGGCTGAGGACTAAACTGGTACTTTACTAGAAAATGGTAATAAAGCAATTTGAATTGCTTTTCATCCTCCTTGCTCTTAACAGCTTTTAGGTTCATATGAGACCAATCAATTAATCCTGCTTCAGAGCTACAGGAATGGGGTGTTTTCCAGCCTCTGAAGAGGAGATGGGCCCATCACAGAGATTTTCCAGCATTATCCTGAGGACCACCCTGAGCCTGGTGTCTGGGGCAGTGGTGAGCAGACGTATCCACTTGGGGGTTGTGTCATATTCCTGCAATCTGGCTGGTTGCCCAGGTGCTAACGGGTCACCTCCGTCCCAAAGACAAATCAGAACTGAGATGAGGCTCTGCACAGTCCCCTCCTCACACATTCACCTACCTCCTTCAATCCCAGGTGTCTTTCTGGGAGAGTTCATAAGGAAGAGATGATGATTCGCCTGGATGGAAACTGATGTGCCAATAAAAAGAGGAACTGCCTTTTCTTTCCTGGCCATGTGCAAGGTAGTTCATCTGAAAGCTTCCTCCCTCACCTTCAGGAAGTTCTTACCCAACTCAGGGTCGCCAGGATTGTGCTCAGCACACAGTGGTTCTCAAAGAGTCGTGGATGAAGGGAGTTTAGATAGAAATGGAATGGAAACTTGGAAAGGGTGGAGGTTAGGGCAGGAATTTTTCCCCTTTCTCTTCATGACCAAGTATTGAATGTTATTCTTTTAGGAATTAATTTCTTTAAAAAAAAAATCTTAGGACCAAAAGACAAATGATTAATCCATAAATGGAAAGTAACAGATTGAAAGTGATCAATGCAGGTAGACTGACTCATTGGCTCGCCTAGAGACAAATTGGTGGTGGGACGAATTGATGTTTTTCCCCAGTTGTGAAATCAGTGTGGGGGATTTCTCCATCTCAGCACAGATTTTTGCCAGAAGTTGTCTCAAGACCTCAAGTACAACTTGTTTAGACATTTTCCAGTTGTAATTTTTTTCTAGGCTGTTAAAAATATTGACTTTGACAGCTTTAAAATGATGGCCTCAAAATTGGAATAATTTGCATTCTGGAATTAAGATAATTCAGGCATTTCTGCTGGCAATGACAGAGTGTAGGAACCGGTTATATAAATCCCAGATTTGAGGGAGACTGAGCCATTAGCATAGATTGGTCTGCTGTGGGTATTCAGAGCAGTCACCTTCCCATGTAAATGGATCTTTATGTCTCTCCCAGGCAGGCCCAAATTCTGAGCTATTTTCGGAGCTCCTTTCAGATCAGGTGATATGGAAGAAGGTGGGTGAAGGCCACGGACTCAGGCCCCACTTCTGTTGCTGGCCTCTTGGTGTTCTGCAAGAGACACAGAAGGCCTGGGGAAAACTTCTAGCCACTGTCTGGCTGTTGTGTGTTTACTCTAGATGTTCTCCCCTTTAAATCCTGGATCTCAGTCCCAAGGAGTCAACATAGAAGGCATTTAGACCAGCTCAGTGGCCCTGGCCCTGGCCCTGGCCCTGGCCCAGTGCTCTCTGCCAGATTCCAAGCACACCTGCTAAACAGATTCTTTTCTCCCAGCACTCTGCTGACATTTTCAGCTGGAACCAAAGTCACTCTCCTGGTCCATTGCATTCCTCTGACTGCTAACTGGATCATTTGTCTACCCCATTCCTCAGGAGCTGCTCCTTGATTGTGGCTGGAAACACCTAAATCAAAAGAAAACTGGCTCCAAACCAAAGGCTATGGCTGAGAAATGACTGAGTGGTAACCATTTCTGTAGGGAAAAATGAAAGAAAGAGCCTCCCACTTGGAGTTTTCTTCCTCTTTGGTAGCAGGCACATGCATGCTGGCCGTATTTGGTCCTCCTCGAATCGATCTGAGGTATCATTCACATTTGACATATGAAAAAATTCAGAAAAGCTCAGGAATTTGCCCAGAGACACCTGACTGGTGAATGGGTCAGATGAACCCCAAATCTGTGGTTGGGATAGTTCACCTGTCACATCTAGCAAAGGCATAGATGACTGAATCAAACACATTCATGGAACTCAGCAGGTAGAAGAGATACTAGAGGTGACAAGGGCCTCTCTCAAATCTGTGGGATATGGGTGGGTCTGAGTTCAAGTCAGTGACAGCATCACTGGCCTCTGGAATTTCACGGTTGGAAGGGATATTAAAAACCATCTAATCCAACTCTTTACATAACAGCCAAGGCCTGAAACCCTTAAGAATATGGCAAGTAGTTCTTAACTGAGGATGATTTAGTACCTTCAGCATTTTTATCAATATTTTGAGACATCTTTAACTGTCACAGCTTGGATAGAGGTACCAATAAGGTAGTAGAGTCTAAGAAGGTTGCTAAACATCCTACAATGCTCAGGACAACCACCCCTACTCTGCACGACAAAAAGTATCCGGCTTAAAATGTCAGTAGTGCCAAGACTGAGAGACCTCGATGTATGGGAAGGCAAAATAATAGAAACACAGCTAATGGAGGTGATTTGGAGCAAGGCCTTCATTGTTATAGACAGAAAAAAGAGGCCCAGAATGGGAAAATCACTCACCCTTGATTGCACAGCAAAATTTTGGTAGAGCTGGATCTACGCCTTATTTGATATTGACGCATGAAATATCTATGTAATTAACAGTGAAAAATTGTTTATAAAGGCAATGCCTTTATAGCAAAATGTACAAAAAATATTGACAGTCACATAAATATGACTAGGCCTGGTGATAATAGGCATTCTGCATTTATAGTTATAAAAAATATGAGAGGAAGATATAGCCCAGATATAATTCCTATTTAGACTAGCTCAAACTCTCATAGCTGGTAAGTGGCAGAGCTTAGAACTGAACCTGTCTTCTCTAACTCTTAAATCAAAGGCCTTTGGATTGATTAGCCCAGGCCCTGGTTATTCCACGACTGAAGAGGCATGAAAAAGAAAAGAAAGTTTGTTTTTGTATGTGAGAATTGTAAGATGTTAGAACCCTCCTATATTGTATTACACTCAGCTACATTTCATATACCTTTGGAGTCCACTACTATGAAGGATGCTGCATTTACCCCTGCAGGCACTTCTTTTGGGTGTATAAATTTCCCTAAAATTTGTGGAAGATAATTAAGCACTATGTATGAAAAGCCATCCTTTGATACAGGATTTTACTCATTGGAATCTCCCCTAAGAAAACAGTCAGGGCTGCAGATAGATTTACGTGCAAAGATATTATGCTAATAATAATGGCTGGGATTTATCGAGCTCATACCATATGCCAGACTGTGTGTTAAGTGCTTTACATGTATCGTCTTATTTACTCCTCATAACAACGCTATGAGGTAAGTATTATTCTCATTTCCGTTACCCACGGGAAGCTGAGCTTAGGAGAGCCTCAGTAATTTGGTCAAGCTTACCTGGCTACTATGTGATAAAGGGGATTCAAAGCGGGGCAGCCTGATTCATAGAGTTTCTTCATTTTAGTGACTATGTGAAACTGACCGATAGCAGTACGTCACAATTTTATTGAGAAAACATTGGAAGGAACCTGGATATCTAACATTTGTGCCCTTGGTTGGGTGAATTATGACCTGTTTCCCTCTTTTGGTGTCTTGACCTGAAGTAACCTTGACTGTATCTTCCTTGGGCAACAAAGACACCAGATGCAGATGTGCTCAGAGGCTTTGCAGAGATAGTTCACGCTTGGGCATTAATATCATTTAGAGTTTAACTCTGGTCACAGGAAGGAGAACCACAGCAGACTGGAGATCAGACAGATCTGGATTTGAATTCTGGTTTTGGCACATCCTAGAAGTTCAGCCTCTGACGAGCCACCTTTCCTTCACCAAACCTCACATTAAAATTGGGAAGTCACACTCACCTCTTGGGGCGGCTGTGTGGAAGCCTTGACTCGCAGAAGCCATTGGCAGCATGCAGTTAAGTGCGCACTGAGTTAGATGACTGAAACTAGGCAGAGGTGGAGCCCCCTACTGGTTAGGGGACCAAGGAGCAAGGCCTGAAGTCCTCTGAGGGAAGTGGATTCCTGGCTGTGCTCTTGGATGAGGAAGTAAGGGAAAACCACCTGAGAATCTTGCATTCTTGTGGCAAAGTCCTGTGAGCAGCTTTAGAACAATGTAAATAGGATAATTGGCTGTGGGGATTTGCCCAAGCAGGAAAAACAGACTCTGAGAAATCCAGAGACTTGAAAGAGAGGGCTCTTTCTTTGGTGGAAGCTCTGACTGGTCTATTGGACAAATGTGACTATGCCTTTGAGGGGGAGATGTTTGGAGAGGCTTGTGTAATCAGGGAATAGCCTCTGACGGCTGCCTCAGCCTCAGACCAGACCTGCTGGGCCCCAACTCTTGAGAATGGATCTTGGGATGCAGTGACTGCACTCGCATTTCCTGGTCAACCCCAGAATAATCTCAGCTTCCAAGGTGACTCAGCTTGGGAAAGGCCGGAGTTGGTGGCCCCTTACCACAAGGGTTTGACTCACAGAGCGTGAGAGCTGGAGGAAGTCTTGGAGATAAATCATCCCAGCCACCTCCTCCATCTGGGACACAAGAGAGGCTTACAATGGAGAAGGGACTTATCTACTGTCCAGCCAGCTATGAAGAGACAGTGCCAGAATACCATCCCAGCGGATGCTGACCCAGAGTCCAGAAGATCTAGTACCTTCATGTTATTTATGCATAATCTTGGAGGACCTATTTAGTAAATTATCTACTTAAATTGTCTTTACTTAAGCACTTAGACTTCTGTGCACTCAAAATGTATATGGTGTACACAAGTATACAACCATCCTGTCACCAAGTGCTGGCAATTCTAATCCAGAAATGTGTCTTGAGTCCATTTCCATATGTCTAGTTCAGATCTCTTTTTTGGATCTTTGTAAATACCTAATGTGCTATCTTATCTTCTGTAACCACTTCTCTCCTTGGACCTTTTATCAACGCACCCACCAGAATAATTTTTTCAGAAATCTTTCCATGATCCCATTTGCTTACTGGACAAACTCAAATGTCTTTGGAACACGTGTTCAAGGCCTTTTATAATCTGAGCCCGACCTCCCTTGCCAGATGCCTGTTTAACACTTCTGCCCGCCCATGCATGATACACTCCAGTCACACAGGACAATTCACAGTAGCTGCTTTGTGCCTCCTGCTGTTTCCCCACAGCATCCCCTTTGTCTAGAAGGCCTATCTTTTGTGCCCCAGCCCAGAAAACTTTTGCTCATCCTTTAAGCACAACTCAAATATCACCTTCTTTATGAAGTCCTCCTTCAAACCTCTTCGGGCAAAACCCAACACCCTCACTGCTCTGTTTCTCCAGTGCCCTACACATACTTCATTACAGCTCTCAGATTGTATAGAGGTGAGTTAGTTGTTTGCCTGACTCTCAGAGGAGGCTGTGAATAGGCATTTTCACAGCAGGGACTATGTCCGTCTCATCCACTCCCAAGTTCTAGCAGAGGGCCGAACACAGAATAAGTATTGAATAGTGTTTTCTGATTAAATGAATAAATTATTGAATTAACATAAATAAAATTATTTATTGCTTGTCTGTTGTCCTGCTAAGCAAAATATCTAGATAGATGTTCACCAAACCTGGAGGGTATATCTGAGATGGTCTGATGTAATTATAGCCTATGTAGGACAGAGAAATTTGCATGGATAGAGAAAACATCAGTTATTTTAAATATAGTCCCGCACAAAAATCACAAGAGAAGATGCTTTGAAATCCAGGTGTGGAATAGAAATGGAGCTGCTTCTCATGTGGGCAACTCTGCATTGCATACTCAGGGTGACTAGTGGTGCACATGTTTATTTAGATAAGGAAGATGTGATGATTTCCAAATGCGGTACCAGGGAAGTCAATGAGAATGTAATAAAGTGCTAAAGTGAGGCTGATGAATGCTGAAGTGTTGGTTGTAACATGATGTGCTCTGGGCAGTCAGTATGGGAGAGTGTGTCCTTTACCAAGGACAGCTTCTTGAAGGAGACAAACCTCGAGACAGACTCCTTCCACCATCACCACCAAACATGGATCAATTAATTATTTAATTCCTTAGCTTTAGATGGAATCTGCTAGCTTACATGTGTTGGAACACACCTGTGTTTTGAGCTTTTACATTTTAAGACAGCAATTTTTAGGGGGTCTTGAAGTTCTTGAGTCAGACTATATTCAGAGAAGAAATGAAAGCTACAAAGTTTCGACCAGCATTTTCTTAGAGCTTACTTGTGACCCTCAAGTGATTTAATTGGTAACGGTCTTTCTTTCTTTCTTTTTTTTTTTTTGGTAACGGTCTTTCAAGTCCTTATCCTCATCATCCACTAATATTTTATATTTGCCATAAGAGATATGAGAATGGGTTGAGAAGACACAGATGAGAAATGACTCCATTAAATTTTTTAAAATTAGGATGTGTTTTTAGGGGCTGATATCCCTTACTAAAAAGGTTTGGATTAACCGTTATTTTTATCTGTCCACTTAGTCCTGTTTTTCATTTGCATGGATAGGTGAAAGTAGGTTGTGTTGAACTTCCTGGTAGTAACAGAGCACATTTGTGAAATGCTTTCATATTTTTCATCTTCCTGTATCTTCCTAACAACCTGCGATGGAGGACTTAATATACCCATTTTACAGATGAGCAATGTGAAGTGCAGAGAGGTTAAGTAGCTTTCTAAAAGAAATAAAGTGGCACAGATGATACTTAATCCTAGACTTTGTGACTTCCATTGTAATGCTCTTGGATGGCTCAAAGCCTGGAGATTTCCATCCTGCCTCAACCACCTCTACAAAGCAATATGATCTGATGGTGTGAGTAGCTGTGGGGAATGGGGAAAAATAAGAAAGAAGGAAACCTAACAGAACTTCTAAGAAAGATGCTTGTACTCCATTTGGCTAATTTCCATCTCAGAAAGAGCTCTAGATGGGAAATAAAGAAAAAGAATGTATTATATTATGAAACTAATGGTTCAATCTTTAATAAATTGAATGATTGCATTATAAATAATATATAACATATCAAGCCAAAAATGCTTGTTCTGTAGACCTGTTTATTCAGCTGCTAAGATATATATCCTGGTTCACTTTCTCCTTTTCCCATTAAAAAATATATTTCATTGAAAAAATGCAACATCCTTTTGACATAAATTCTGATGTAATTTTTCAGAAATCTGAAACTTGATGAAAATAGGAAGCCTCTCCACAAAGGCTTGCAAACCAGCTGGTTAATATTTATCTCAAAGAACAAAGGAGGATGTAAAGTGAAACTGTGTGTATTTGGAGTAGGGTGGAGTCACGAGGTATGGATTCTAGTTCTCTGTCTTTCACTAACTACTCGTGTTACCTTTGGGTAAGTTACTACTAACCCTCTCTGACCTAGACTTACCCCATTTGAAAACTGTGCTATTTTGACTAGAGGATCATAGAATTCCTTTCTTGACCTCTGGTGAAAACATATAGCAGCCCCTGAGGGCTGGAGAGGTCTTCAGAATTCATATTTTATAACCTCTTGCCCAAAATGAGCACCAAATGCCCATTGTGCTACTTAGAGCTGTTCAAATGCCCATTGTGCTACTTAGAGCTGCTTCTGGTACTTTCCTTAAAAGATCGCGAAGAAAAGAGATTCTACAACTTGCCTTCGTAACTCAGTCCACTGTTTAGCAACCCCTCCCATTTACTGGAGTTCTTCCTTTTACATTGAATGTTGTAGAATGCTTTAAAGTGCGCGCACACACACACACACACACTCCTGACTGCAGAGGACTATTCAGATGCAACAGGTGCAATGAGTTATAGATCTTACAAAGAGCACAAAGAAGCACCCAGTCAGCAGGAACAGCGGTTGCCAAGAATTTAATTCATCAGTACAAATCCAAATTTACAAAGAACTAATCCCACATAATGGATAAAGGACAAAAAAGAAGGATTAATGGGGGAAAAGGGAGTTTCTGAAAATTCACATCTCAAGTCCACTAAACTCCTCATTTGGCCTGCTTCATTTTCCTTCCTTTCCCAAGACCTTAATTTATTTTTCTTAAGAAAAATAAAGTTGACCATGATGAATAGTTGCAACCTAAGAACATGTATGTGCTCAACTTCTCTGAAGTTGGTCTGAATGTGTCTGTGTGTGGAATAACGTTTGTGTTGGGAATGTGGGAAGACTGCAGTTGAAAATAATGAATCCCTTCCTCATGACTTGCATTGCCCTTGCAGAGTCAGGGCAAAAATCTGTTTCTTCTCAAATGAAAAGAAACCTTTCTCTCAGCCATGGAAAGAATATTTTCCTGTGCCAATCCAAAATGAAAAGCTCAGTCGGTCACCCAACAATATTCTCTTCAAGACTCACTATCAGGTCTTTATTGGATCACAGTTTCTACGCAGGTTGGAAATCATCCTGGCCTATTGGTTTTAGAGAAAAAATTTAGAGTTTTTCTCTCCCCCCCACCCCCCGCCAGCTCCTCCAGCAGCTGTACCTTGGGGTTGACCTAGTTTAAGAGGAGAATGACTTCTCGAAAATGCCCCGCCTTGGCCTTAGGGACTTCGGTTTCTTTGTTTTCCCAATATTCTTTTCAGTTCCCTTTGCTGGACTTTCTTACACTCTGCTTGTCCTAAAATGCTTCTCTCCTAGGTTATGAGCTCCATTCTCTACTTTTCCTACTTCAAACTCTCCCATTTGTTGATCTCATTCATATCCATGACTTTAAACAACCTAACTCAGTAGATGACCCCCAAACCTTCACCTGCCATTTTAATTCTTCTCTCAACCTTCCAACTCAATATGAAATTGGCTAATTAAACATGGCCACATCAAGTACGACTTGTTCTAAATGGAATGTATCATTTTCCTCTTTAAACAAACACTATTTCTCTGTTCAGTTGTGCAAGGGGAGGGACTCAGGTCTGGATTCACCCTTACTGGAAAGCCACTTTACTTCTTATTTTTCTTGCTTTCTTACTTTCCCAAATCTTTGCTAGGTTTTCCATCTCTTCTTTTGTACCCCCATGCACACTGAGAGCATGCTTTTACATTAATTCCCTCTCTCTTTTATTTTCCACTAGATACTTTCATTTATTTTTGAAGGAAAAAATGGAAATATGCTAAATGCGCATTCTATTGTAATTATGTGTTTAAATGCCTGTCTCCCCCACAAGAGTGTGGGGTTTATCTTTGTCATACTAAGCATTGAGTGTAGTATTTAGTTTGGGGTCTCAAAATGGTGCCCAAGGGCAGACTCAACCATTTGGATGCGTTTGGTTGAGTGTGCACAATATTTTTTGGTCTTGCTTTGTTTTTTGCAAAAGGAATTGTCAATTTAAAAAAAATTGAGACAGTTCATACAAAATCTGTTTTCCAAATTTTCTTTGAATAGTCAAGATGAATGATAATGCTGAACTCCACCCCCCCCCATTCCTACTCAGCAATAATGCATGGGGCTGAGGAGTGAGTACTAGCATTAAACAAAGCATGGCTGCTCCAGTGTACCCCTCTCCTCACTACTCCCCAGTGATCTGTAATACTCAACCCATTTCCTCATGTAAGTCACCTACCTCACATGTCACCAGTAGGCATTTGGGTTTGTGCTTTCTATTGAACTCCAAAGTAGGTACTCAAAAAATATTAACTGAATGAACCCTATGCTGCCATATGTCTAGAATCTGAATGATACAGCATCTCAAAGATTTCTTAGTCCCACATTCCCATTAGATGTCAATGTCTCTACAACAGGTTTGGGGATTCATCTCAATTCCCCGACAATTACTATGATTGCACACAAACTTTTGTTAAGAAAACCAGTTTTCTGCCTTCATAAGCAGCTCATCTCTTCTTAGGCAGAGAGCTCTAATTGTTGGGAAGGTCTTTCTCAATTGAATTGAAATCAGTTAGAGATCACCATAAGGCACATATCAAAGTGCTGAGTATTTTTAAGTGTTTGGAGGAGCTCGAGATACCATCAGTTTGGGAAGGGGAAAGGATCATGGATGGCTCTTTGAAATTGGAGACACTTAAAATGGGCATTGAAGGAAGGTTAGGATTTTGCCAGAGGGGGTATGAGGAAGACTATTCCCAAGGAAGAAAACACATCGGCATAGTAAGTCTGGAGTGCACTGCTAACAGCTCAGGTGGGGTTGGCTGTGAACAAGGGACAGAAGATGGAAGAAAGTCTCTAGGTGAAGAATTGGTGAGTTTCTAAAGAGAGGTTCAATTTCACCAGGCCTTTCTTCCAACTCCTACTTACTGCTCATTTCCATTTCTAGCATTTCTCCTATCTTCTCACTGCCCCAGTTTCTAGTTTCAATTGCTTCCCAACTGCAGTGCAGGTGTAGCTTCCTTGGCTCATCCCCATCGTGCACTACCTTGTTCCCTTATAATTCACTTTGCCCACCAAGGCCAGGATAACCTTCCTAAAATAACATTCTGATTAGATATTAGGTAATTCTCCTGTCAAAGACACCTGGTTTTTTTTGTTTTGCCTAATTTTAAACTCCTTTCCCTGAGAGTCAGTGATGCAAACCCATGTATGCTCTCTGCATGAGCTTATTTTTCACTAGTTCCCCCACATTCCTCACTATGGCTAAAATGGACTCCTTCTTACTGTATACACATACACACACAGTGAAACTCAGGCATGAGTGTGAAATATGCCCATTTATACAAAATGGGTTTGTATAAATAAGCTTCTCAGGGCGCCTGGCTGGCTAAGTCAGAAGAGTGACTCTTGATCTCAGGGTTGTGAGCTTGAGCTCCACACTGGGTGTAGAGATTACTTAAAAATAAAATCTTTTCTTTTTTAAAGATTTATTTATTTATTTGAGAGAGAGAGTGAGCGCGCATGCGCACATGTGCACATGTGCGCCAAGAATGGTGGGGCAGGGCAGAGGGAGATGGAGAGAATCTCAAGCAGACTCCCTGCTGAGCGCAGAGCCCGATGCAGGGCTCTATCTCATGATCCTGAACTGAAATCAAGAGTCGGTGGCTTAAGTGACTGAGCCACCCAGGTGCCCCTAAAAATAAAATCTTAAAAAAATTTAAGCTTCTGAACTGAATCTTAGTTTTCAAATATTTTTAAAAATGGGTTTAATACAGCCAACTAGATGAGATTTTTGAGACCACTGAGGTCAGGTGGCTTCTATTCTTGGAAGCCCTATTGACCTCCCCAACAACTAAGCATTCCTCCTCTCAGCCTATGCCTTACCTAGAACTTCCATACATATCTTAACAGACTCTGTTCCAGTTATTTGATAATAATAGCTACCCTTCCAGAACACTAATTTTCATGTGTCAGGTACTGTCATAAACACTTCACATGTATTTTTTTTTGCATATAATCCTCTCTAGCCCCATGAGGTAGGAATGATTAGCATCCAATTTATAACTCTTTGAAGGTAAACATCATGTCAAATTCTTTTTTGTATCTCTTCTGCCAAGCAAACATTTGCTTGGTAGATGACAGATCCTTGTGGTAGGCAAAATTCTGAGGTAGTCCCCAAGAATCCCACATCCTGGTATCCATGCCCTATATAATCTCCCCGCCTCCTTGAATGTGGGCAGGAACTGTTCAAATGTTGGAGGTTACATATCTGTGAATATCATAGATGTCACTCCCATGATTAGGCTACATTATATGGTCAGGGTGAAGGGATTTTAATGGTCTCATGACTTCCTACCCTGTAGGTAGGTTTGTGAGGCATCTGTCTACGGGTGATAGTTGAAATAATGGCAAGGACGAGCTTGACAAGAGACAGAGTATAAAGAAAGAAGAGGAATATAGGTAGAGCACTGCCCATCACATCTAGTGAAAGAGAGGAAGAATTCCTGAACAAAAAGAAATGGAGGACCAGCCTGGCATAATGCATTAGCCCAGAAATTAACAAAGTAGTACTTCAAAAGTTATAAATTACCCATCACCCAGCAGTTCCTAAATTCCTATTAATTTTTCATCTTTTTCTTTTCCTCGACTATCATTCCTGGCAATTAAAATATTTTTTGAACAATGTCATATTTTGCAAAATATTTCCTATTCATGTGATCTTATCACATGTCAAGAAGTTAAGTGTTATTATTCCCATTTTATAAATGTGTGAACCATGGTATGCAGATATGAAATAGCTTGCCCAAAACTCAGTCATCTAATTCATGATTAAATCAGGATTCACACCCAAGTCTCTGACTCCGAATGCCTTATCTTTCTAATAGCCACAAAGACAAGCATGAGGTATCAGTGTCTGGACAAATATAATCCAACCATATTCTGAACTGCTGACTGTCTCAGAGGCTGAGAGAGGTGTGAGGAGGAGCAGACAGAGGAAGAGAAGGAGAATGTTCTGAAGAAGGAGTAAGTGAGAAAGGCAATGTAGTCCTTCAGGGCACAACAGTCAGGAATCTGTTCATAAGAAGCAGTTGAAATGAGAACTAATAGGCTAGCAGTAAAGAGAAACATATATATGCAGATGAAAGAATACACTTCTCTGAGTTACAAAGGGACTTAAGAATTCCCTTTCTGAAAATGATCAAGTAGGGTTGCAGTCACCTAGAAAAAATGTTGCACACAGCAGCAGAGGTGGGGTGGGGAGATTAAATGACCCAAGGCTGGTAAAAGAGCAGTAGAGGAGAATACTCTAGGTCTCCCCAGATTCTTTGGCAACTCAATGAACTTCCCCCAGGAATTTGGAGATGCCATTCTTGCCTCTGGTGGCTTCAGTGGCTTATAAAAGTCATGACACAGCTAAGGTTTACTCATCTGCTATTGTAGAAAATTGAGTAAAAGCTTTTCCATCTCCAAATCAAGTATCAGTTATCAGCAAATTGCCGTTTCTGCTGTTGACAATTCTGTACTCAACCCAAGAGGCTTTTGCTTTTCTTGCTAGGGACACATAATAATGGTAATGGTAATAGTAATGATGATGATGATGATCATGATGGATATTGAATGCTTGCTAAGTACCTGGCATTGTGCTGCATGGTTTACAGATTTCATTTCATCATTATAATCCTGAGAGATTTTTATCGTTATCTCCATTTTGCAAATGTGGAAACTGAGGCTTGGGAAAGTTCAGTGATTACTGGAGTACATGTGGCTAGAGAGCCTACAGTAAAGTGTGGGGTAGAGACCTGATACCGTGGCCCTCTGACTCTTAACCACTGAGCTAGATAAGCACTTAGCGATGTGATCACTGAGCTCTATGACCATGGACCTACATGAGCCCTGGGCTATACGCCCAAATGCTGCTCCACACAGGTGGCTTTAGGTATAAAAACAGACACATCCCTCATCTAGCTATGTCATTTAGTATCTTTTCTTTTTTTATGAGTTGAGAGTAACAATAGGTAAATAAACATTATTAGTGCTTTAAAAGGACATGTGATGTGGAGTCTGACATCTCTTCTCTGTGCCTTACTAGCTGTAGAAGCTTGGTAAGTTCAATTCAACTAATGGTTATTGAGCACATACTGTGTGCTAGCCGCTGTCTGAGTTCCTGCTTCCATAGAGCTTAGAGGGGAAGCCCGGAGTCAAGCAGACACGAGTGCGTGTTAAAGATAGGGTACTCTGGAAATACCCAGCGAGGAGATCTATCCTAGTCTCCTAATGGTTTGACCAATCTTAGTTTACCTGGCTATAGAATGGAGAGAATAGTAAAGCCTGCTTTCCCCATTTCATAAAAATCAAACAAAGTGGGGCACCTGGGAGGCTCAGTCGTTAAGCGTCTGCCTTTAGCTTGGGTCATGATCCGGGTGTCCTGGGATCAAACCCCGCATCGGTCTCCCCGCTCAGCGGGAAGCCTGCCTCTCCCTCTCCCACTCCCCCTGCTTGTGTTCCCTCTCTTGCTCTGTCTCTCTCTGTCAAATAAATAAATAAAATCTTAAAAAAAAATCAAAGTATTATATATGACTGTATCACATATCATATAAACTATAAAAATGTTATTGTTAATTATCCTATTACCTGGAGTTGTTATTGTGAGGTTGGTAAGATTCCCCTGTGAGTTCTTAATATCCCTGTTACTTATTATTTGTCTGTAGGCATCATGCTTCTGACCCACAGGGCTCCCCCACCCAACTAATAGTTTTAAGAAATAAATTCTTAGAAGGTCTAAATTCAGTGCTACACATTAGCCAGAATGTGAACATCAGCCAGCTTATTGACTTTAGAACTAATGTGTTCATTAAAAACATAAGCAACAGAAATATATTAGCATTTAGTACCCTGAATTCACATAAATGCTGAATAATTGGTTGGGTGGGAAAGATGTGTATTCATAACCTAGACATATATAGTCAGCTGGACGAAAGATAACTGTGACTCTGTATTGATAAATTTGGTGGAAGGTTTTACTCCTCCAGCTTCTGTTTTCTTCCAGTTGTTCTAAGTGTTCGCCTCAAGAAAAAGAAATAGTTCCATTTACCCAAACACACATGCATTTCCCATAAACTCTGCAGTCATGATCTTGAAGTGAAATCTCGAAACTGAATTTCTATGAGGATCAGTTGGATACTGATGCTTGATGTAGAGAAGGAAAAGCTTTTACTCAATTATCTACAATAACAGCAGGGGAAATGTTGGAAATTACTGACACAGTAAATGGATTTTTTTGCATAAATGCTCTCTGTTTTCAAGTTTACCTTCGTGTGAAAGACCTTTATTACGAAGCAGTCCCTCTATCTCATCTCTTGTTTTTCAAGGAATAGGAGATGGATTTATTTTTTTGTCGGGGGCAATGGACAAATCACTGTGGTAGATTGTTTGGTCTTTTAAACATCTGACAGCTCCCAAGATTTGATTTTCTGCAGTTAGGTGGCCAGTGTTTGGTGGATCAGACCAAGGATGATGTGACCTTAAATGTAGTGGTTATCTCTTCCTGTTTTTTTCCTTCTTAAAAAACAGCTTTATCGAGATATAATTTACATACCACAAAGTCCAACCATTGAAATTGCACAATTCATTGGCTTTTAGTATATTGACAGTTGCACAGCCATTGGCATAATCTAAATTTAGGACATTTTCATCACCTCGAAAAGCAAGCCCATACCAAGTAGCAGTTACTCTCATTTCCTCCAGCTCTGCTGCCCCTTTCAACCACGAAACTCATTCCTGTCTCCCTGGGCTTGTCTATAGTGGATGATACATATCAAGTGTATATGTAGGTCTTTCGCGATTTGTTTCTTTTCCTTAGCCTCATGTGTTTGAGGTCCCTCTGTGTTGTAACATGTGTGAGCACTTTATTCCTTCCCATTGTTGAATCATATTTGATTATACGGACACGCCACATTTTGTTTACCCAATGGCCTGCCACTTGCCTTTGTTGGTAATTCCTTGGAAATCTTTCTTCCCTTGATGTCTCCAATACCACTTTCGATTTTCCTCTTATTTCTCTGGCTTCATGGGATTCCCTCCTCCAATCACCCTGCAGCTGTTGATGCTCCTCAGGTAGTACCACCCTTTAGACTCAGCCCTAGGGAGCCCTGCCCTGAACAACATCCTTTAGGAGGCCCCACATATCACACCCTCCCAGTCAATTTCTTGAACACAGGGCCACTTCCACCATTTGGGATCCCAGGCTCAGCAAGGGCACACTGTGTCTCATAACCTTTAACAGTTATTCTCATGACTAATCTTGTACAGCCCCCAGGGAAATCCTTCTCCGCCTCTTCAGCGCGTGGATTCTAAACAGAAGTCAAAGTCCCGTAAAGATATGTGTGTTCTGCTGCCATGGAAGGCAAAGATGGGTACTGCTTTGGAGTATAGGGAGGATTTGAGTGGCAAAAGTGCTTAGATAAGAGAAAAGGCAAATTAATTAATGTGTCAAATCTTTTCTCTGAGATAACATGGATGCAATATATTCTTATATAATGAAGTATCATTTGTCCAAAGTACCAAATGTCCCTTTTCTTCACTTTCTGATTCAGAATTCCAGAAATATTCATGAACTAATGTGGAATTTACAGTAGTGTCACAAAGAGGCAGGGAAACATTTTGTAATATTAAACAACTCGTGTTGCTCTTAAATTTGTATATATGCAGGCTTAGATGTAATGATCGTGAAGTATATTGAATTTTTATATTGCTCTATAGATCTAGACACTACTCTAAGAGATAATGAAGTTAAAATATTTTGTAATATTTTCCATGTATTCTGTATATTACAATGTTTGGACATGATATGTAAAATGAATTGTTCATTTCTGAATTGAAGTGTTAGTTTAACACTTTTTTTGGACTTTTTTTTTTTTTTTAAAGATTTTATTTATTTATTTGACAGAGACAGAGACAGTGAGAGCAGGAACACAAGCAGGGGGAGTGGGAGAGGGAGAAGCAGGCTCCCCTCTGAGCAGGGAGCCCCATGTGGGACTCGATCCCAGGACTCTGGGATCATGACCTGAGCCGAAGGCAGCCGCCTAACGACTGAGCCACCCAGACGCCCTTTTTGGACATTTTCAATCACGACCACCTCAGTTTTATATTTTGGTACTCCTGTGAGAAGAGCATGAATTATATGAGAATCTTGATTATAACAACATAATTAGTGATTTTGTTGAAATGAAGAAAATAAATTTCATGGAAGGCAGCTATGCTAACCGCTATACCACCAACGCATAAATTTCATGGGATAAATTTATAATAACTCACAAAATGTGTATGACTTTTTAAAATCCCTCGTTTGTACATTGCTGGCCCACCAGCAGAATGTGCAGACATATCAAAACAATAATTGAATTCACTCATCTTATTTTTTGCCAAATTTTAGTCATTTAAAACCATTATTTTACATCTTTAAAATTGCATTGTTATGAAGATATAATATTAAAAGTAGGAGGATTAAACATTTTAACAGCCTGTTAGTTTGATGTTTCACTTTCAAATATTTAAGCATATGCATGGGCACTTCTACTGGTACGCTTGCCTAAGGCCCCACGAATATAGACTGTCTTCAGGGATCTCCACTAGAATTTCTCTCTGTTCACTTTATATCCTTTCTTTGGGTGATATCCATTCTTGTGTCTTCATACCACCTATTTGTTATGGAACCCAAATTAAATTTTCCCACCCAGATTTTTCTCTTGGGCCTCAGATTTGTATATCTTCTTTTTTTTTTTTAAAGATTTATTTATTTGTTTATTTGATAGAGAGAGAGACAGCGAGAGAGGGAACACAAGCAGGGGCAGTGGGAGAGGGAGAAACAGGCTTCCCACTGAGCAGAGAGCCCGATGTGGGGCTTGATCCCAGGACACTGGGATCATGCCCCGAGTCAAAGGCAGACGCTTAACGACTGAGCCACCCAGGTGCCCCTCAGATTTGTAGATCTTAATGTCTATTTTGGATACTCCATCCTGGACACAGTATGTCCTGCTAACTAAATGCAGTCTAATTCCACTCCTACTCAAACTGATGCCACCTGAACCCTGGAAATCATCTCCACCTTCTGGTCCTTCTTCCTCGGCTCCCCATCTAATAGCATGTTGGCCATTATCTTCTGCTGATCCACCCACTTGATGTCTGTCACCCATCCTCTCCTCTCCATTCCCATTGCCACGACCTTTGTTAAGTCATTCTGCATTTCACGTTTATTTTTCTACTCATCTTCCTGACTCCAGGCTTGGTCCCTCCAGCAAAAGTCTGGTTGGTTTACTATCCTGCTTAATATTTTCCAATGTTACATCAGGACCTTTAGGAAAAGGTCCAAGCTCTTTAATATGGTATAAAGGGCATTTGGTGACCCAGCCCTTGCCTCCTGCCTCTCCAGCCACATCTTGAAACAGTTTCCCCTTGCTCATTATGTTCTAGTCACACTGGCCTTTGATTTTCTGAAATCCACCATTCTCTCTTCTGCCTCAGTGCCTTTGTATTTGCAGTTCCCTTGGCCTAGAATGTTCTGTCTTGCCCTATTCTTCCCCTTTACCTAGTGCTTGGGTGAATATATGATAAATGATTGTCTCTACCATAGACTGCCCTTGTGGGCAAGTTTCAGAATTTTTTCCATCATAATTTTTTCCCTAATGTTTGGCTGCACAAAGTAGATGCTCATTTTGTTTATTGAATGAATAAAAAGCTCATTTGTTTTTCTGTTCCCAGTGCTTAGCAGAATGAGTGGAATAGAGGGGCGCCTGGCTGGCTTAGTCGGGGGGAGCATGCTACTCTTGGTCTTGGGTTGTGAGTTTGAGCCCCACATGGGGTGTAGAGATTGCTTAAGTAAATAAATAAACTAAAAAAAAAAAAAAAAAGAATGAATGGAATAGATTAACTGTTCATTAAATGTTGAGAAAATTAAATAAATAAATTGATGCGTTCTATAGGAATGCCTAGGTAGTTGATTGAAGGATGGCTTTCAGAGCTTGACATCACTTGGAGATCAAGTACCTTGTCCCTTTAATTCATGAAGAGCCTAATCAAGTGCTGGCTCTGTTCAGGACCCTAATGAATAGAATAGATGGACATGGAAAAGATCACATAGTTTGCCTCTGCCTGCACATAGTCTAGATTCCCTTTCCTGAAAAAGATGTCAGGGGGCTGGCTTAGCAAGTGAGTGTTCTTTATAAGCCTAAGGGAGGAGGGAAGAAGTGGTTTATGATTTGGGTGTGAAATTAAGAAGCTGTACAGAGTCAATAGCTCCATGTAGACCTAACCCATTAAATCTGTGGGTCACCCAGCTGAAGATGAAGGCCAGTGACACTGCCCTCAGCCAGGATATAAGACCAGAAATAGGAGGGAGAAGTGGCCAAAAACAGGTATCAGGTCTCACTTTGTTATGATGCAGCATGTGCAAGACCTATACTTAAAAAAAATCTTCAGAGGTTTCAGCCAACTCAATAAACCAAATGTATTAAGATTCTTTTGGCCTCAAGTAACAGAAGAGAATGAATTTTAAATGGCTTACACAATAAAGAAATGTATTACTTCATATTACAAGCAATCTGGAGATAAGGGGGTTCCAGTGTTGGTTATTCAGCAGCACAATGCTAGTAACAAAAATGCAGGGTCTTCTTATCTCTCACCCCTGCCATACTTGTCCTTGTCCTCAGGCTGAATTCTCTTTTGGTTGCAAGATGGCTGCCGTGGTTGTAGATATCACAACTAGGCATGACAAGGTCCAGAGGAAAAAAGAGAACGGCTTTTCCTATGTGTCTTTTTTTTTTTTTTAAAGGAAAAGTTTCCTAAAATCCTCCAGCAGATTTTCTCTCACACCTCATTGGCTTGAATTACATCCATGCCACCATCTAACCCAATTACTGTCAAGGGGAATGGGTTCATGACCCATCCTTGGGGCTGGAAATAAGGGCACGCATAGGCAACCAACAGTATCTGCTTTCCCCAGGCTGCCTCTACCTTGAACTTCTGACTCAAAAGCTTTGCCAAAGAAAATACATCCTCATTCCTCCAAGCCCCCACTCCACAGGAGGAGAAGGACTGAATTTTGAAACAATTAATGAATTTTTGTGTGGAGACTCTATTATACATTAGAAGCATAGTCAATGGGCCCATCTCTGTGTGTTGGGTATAAGTTATGGAGCCTGATGAGCAGTCCAGGGATGCTGGAGATTAATTGCACAATGCATGAGAGTGGTTAAGTTTAATCACTGCATTTCCCCCCCCTCTTACAAAGAGCAGCCTGGGTGGGGTTTGCCAATCATATCAATCTGTTCCAGCCTCTAGGCCAGTAGTATTCGCAGTTATGTGGCCCTGGAGTCACATTTTCTGTCACCATTAACCAAAGGAGCCACATGAGCCTAGTATAACAGAATATTCTAATACAGAAATGAAAGGTCTTGCAGCCTTGCAGGTTGCGGAAGAAGGACCAACACTCAGCCTATTAGCTTTTGCCTGCAAGTGTGATTTTCTCAGACAAAGCTTCAAGCTGGCTTTGTATCCAAAAGGAAAGAAACTGGTCAAACCAGTTTATGTTTAATCCTTTGTTTTTCCTCCACCATTTTTTAACTTTCAAAACATTTTTGGACCACCATGCAGACAAAGTTATGTCAAAAAAACCCACAAAAAACAAAACCCAATCAAGCTGAATGTTTCAGAGATGCTTAATTCAATTCCAAATATACTTCTTGAGCACCTCTGGTGAGTAAAGCACAGCACTGGGTACCGTGGGGAGTGTGCAAAGTAGCGAACAAGTCACCACACAGGCAGGCGTTATACGAGAACACACTTCTGGTCAAGGACTTGGGTACGTTTGGAGATATAAGATAAATAAGAGATTTCTTTGTTTTCACAGTGTGCATGTGTTTGGAGTGAGAGGAGACAGCAATAGATAATTAAAAGAATCCACCGCTAGAGACTGAATGTTTGTGTCCCCACAAATTCCTGTGTTGAAACCTAATCCCCTGCGTGGTATTTGGAGGTGGGGCCTTTGGGGGTGATTAGGTCATGAGGGTGGAGCCCTCACAAATGGGATTAGTGCCCTTATGAGAGACCCTAAGAGAGCCTGCCTGCTCTTTCTGCCGCCATATGGGGACACAGTGAGCAGACAGCTGCCTGTGAATGAGGACGAGAGCTCCCACCAGACATGGAAGCTGCCAGAATCTTGACCTTGGAATTCCCAGCCTCCAGAATAGTAAACAACAATTTTGTTGTTTTCAAGCTGCCTAGTTCATGGTCTTTGGTTATAGTAGCCTGAATGGACACAGCTATCCATTGAATTTCATTGTGATAGATCAAGCTAGTACTGGTTGCTGTAGCCTCAAAGAGATGGCCAAACCAAGCAGGAAAAGAAAGTGAGGAAGAAGGTCATTTCCCAGGAAGTGATATTTAGGAGAATATCAAAGGTTAAATGCCAGATGATCCTGGAGTTCCAATTTTCAAAAGCAGAAATATATATTTACACCAAAAGCCAAAGGTCAAGACAAAATGCACAAAGTTCTCTAAGGGGGCATCATGGAATGCTTCCAGGAGGAAGGACCTTTTGTTCTGGGCTTTGGCAATTGAGTAGGGTATTCAATAGAAATGGGCAGATGACATTCTGTGCAGAGTGTACACTCTTGATGTGATAGGAATAAGACAAACTATATTAAAAACTACCCTCCTCCCCCAGCCAGTCTTTCCCCCTTACCTTGTCTTCTAATGAGGAAAAATTTTTTGCTAGTTGGGTAGCTCAGGGGCTCTTATGGGAAAATTCAAAGAAGCCTGGGAGGCTGAAATGACATAGATATAAGAACTTAGTCAGATAGGAGGACAAAATAACCTGAATGTGGGCCTGAAGGAAACTTTGGAGTAGGAGCTTAGAGCTGGGAGGAGAGAAACTCCATGTCAACCTTGACACATGGGAAAAAATGAGGGAAAGGAATGAGAAAAGACAGGTATTAGGGCATTTTTCTGTGTTACAATATGTTCTCCCTTTTGGTGTTTTCATGAAAGACTGTTGAAAAGATTTAATTAATTTTACATATTTGGGTCTGGGTTGATATTCAAGATGGCGCTATATGGCACTGGGCTTCCCGTGAGTGAGCTAAGCTAAGGTGTGAAGGTGGAAGCGCATAAGCAGAATTGGGAAAGCAAGATGATGAGACACCGGTTATTTGAGGAGAGTGCTGGGACAGAGGTTAGGTCTACTGCAGGCAGTGGAGGACTCAGAAGTCAAGGTCAGGAAGGTGGTACGTGCTCATGGGCAAGGCAGAGCTTCTGAGGTTTCAGAATCCGGTGGCTCGGTATCAGAGACATGTCTTAGGACAATTACATTGATAGTAGAATCAGTGGAAAAAGGAAAACGCAGTAAGAGATATCAGTTAAAGACCTATCACCAATCTGGTGCCAAAATAATAGATTTGGTAGATTTTTTTTTTTTTTTTATGGAACTGATTAGTTTATTTGAATTGACCAAGCGTTTGAGTTTATCTAGATGCAGCCTTAACCAGGGCTGCAAGATGAAAATGTGCTCACTAACCTCATTACTATTTTTTATTTCTATTATTTAGGAGTGACAGAGGACTTACAAAGTACTCAGGGTGGATCTGGAGTGCAATGCAATAGAGCAAGTTTTTATTGAGCCCTCACCAGGTGGGTGGCACAAGGGCCTTGAGCACCAGGCTTACCATATAATTAGAGTTACCAGATCAACACACAGGCCTGCCCCCCAATGCAGAGGGAGACGGAGGGCTGTAACTTAATGAGAGGCAGATGTCAACGGGGAGCAGATGTTTGCAGCTCTTCAGTTATATCAAATTAATCATCTCCTGACTTCAAGGTGCTTCTTGGAGTCCAGGAAATTTCCCTGTAATAAATTGCTCCTGGGATTGATTTTTAAAGTGAGAATGTATATGCCACCGTCTTGAATGCTTTAGAACAGTTCTACCTAGAAGCAGAAGAAGTTCTTTAGTATAGGTGGAGGGAAAAAAAAAATCGAAATTCTCAAACCTATTTCTGAAAAACAGAGAGACTGACTTTTTATTAATAAAACTAGCTGCTAGCACTGCTCAACCAGTCAGCCCACCTTTTCATTTATTTAGCAAATAATGTGTATAGACACACTGTGGACTGAAGCTACAATAGTGTGTGAGAACACAGATGCTGACTTCATGGAACTTACAACATAGTAGTAAATAATGATGCAAATACATCTAAAATTACCCAAGTGGTAAGCACTTTGAAAGGAGTTCCGTAGCTCTTAAAAAGAGTTCATGCAGGGATTTAGCTTAGATCTGAGAGATCAGAGAAGTCATTTCTGAGCAAGGGACAAGGGCAGAGCTCTTCCTTCTCTCCCTTTCCTTCCCCTTCCCTTGTCCTCCTTCCACTCTCTCCCCTCCCCCATCCCCTTCTTCCTTCTTTCCCTTCCCTTCCTGCGGTCTGCTTTCTTCCCTCCATCCTCCTCTTTTCTTTTCCTTCCTTCCTTTCCTGTTCCACTTGCCTCCCTCCCTGTCACCTTTCTTCCATCCCTCTCTTTTCTCCCCTCTCTCTCTCTGTCCCCTCCCCTATCTCTTTGGTTTTCTTCTATTCCTTTCCCAAATCTTTGTGGCAAGCTTGCTGGGAGTCAAGCCCTGCACGGGGTCTGGGAGGGGTCAGAGGGGTTGGTGTACACACAGAGACGAGCAGGAAACTGTCTCTGTTCAAAGTGCCCAGAGACAATGCACAACTAGTTGAAATGCAGAATGACAGGTGTTATACTGGAGGTAGAAACAGGTGCTTCTGGGTGTCCACATGAGGGGCATCAGACTCTGGCTGGAGTGTTGGGCTGGGGCAGGTGTCAGGTGAGAAAATGGTTTTTAAGTGGCTGATGTTTGAGATAAGTTTTGGAGAATGCTAGGAGGCAGAGTGGAGGGTCTTGCAGGCAGAGGAAAACTCCCACATTGAAAAACAAGAAAAGAAGCATGATAGGACTGTTACATCCTGGGGAAGACAAGAAATTCAGTATGACTGGGGTGAGAGACATGAGTTGGGAAGATCCAGGAGATGATATAGTTGGAGAGGTGGGTAGGAGCCAGATTGTAGAGAACCACACAGTATTTTGTCCTGCGTACAATGAGGAGCCGTTGAAGGCGCCAAGAGGACAATCACACAATCCAGTCTACCATTTAGGAAGATCTTTTCAGGCAGCGGTGTGGTCCTGCCCACTGCCATCAGATAGGAAAACATGCATCCTCACATCTGGCTTTCCTAAAACACTGTTTCAGGTTGTGTGGTCTGCTGAGTTCTTTGGTGGCCTCAACTGCAGGAACAAAATAAAATCTCAAGCTATTTGACTCTGACGGTGTTGTAGTATCCTTTCCTCCCCCCCCCCCCCAGGCTCTCTATTCTGTACGACTCCCTAATGGAAATGAATAAACACCTTTGGAGCCTCTTCTTAATTGCTGGGACTTTTTCATTACTGTAATTATGATAAGGTAAGCCATTTCTTTTGGTTTCAGATGGGTGTTGCCTTTCAAGGTATATATAAAAATAATAAAATAAAATAAAATAAAATAAAATAAAATAAAAATAAAATAAACCTGTCAAGCATGAACGGTTAGAAAATATCCATAATTCTAAATCAGGGTTTCTTACTCTCAGTACTATTGACACTTGGGCTGAATAATTCTCTGTTGTGTCTTGCATCAGAGGATGTTGAGCAGCGTTGCTGGCCTTTACCCATTAGATGCCAGAGAAAAATCCCTCCTCAGTTGTGACAATCAAAAATGTCTCCAGACATTACCAAATGTCCCCTGGAGGGCAAAATTGTCCCTGTTGAGAATCATTTTTTCTAAATTGTAATGGACAGCAGGGTTGTAGATACGAAGAAAGTCAGAGGAGATTTAGCCAATGCTCGGCAAATCCTTCCTATGTTTAGAGTCCCATCAGGAGGGACCGGGGGCATCTGATGTTAAATGAATTCCGTCATTGCCCCCAGAAGTACCACATCTCCCCACTTTCAGGCCTCTGCTAATTATTAGACCCCCTCTTACTTTCTTTCATCTCCAAATGCCTCTAATGTGTTATCATGGCACGGATCCTACTTTCTCTCCAATTACATGATCAGATGGACCTTGTTCAATTTGGCTTTCAAAGCTGGTTACTCCTAGGAGACAGCTTTGCTAAAAGCATTTAATGATCCTCAAGGTAGCCAAGCCTTCGAGGTGCCTATCTGCCGCGTAGAGTGGGATGGCTGTCTGGGGCTCTGTCCACCTTCCAGCCCTGCCGCATCATCCATTCCTCTGTTCTCCAGAGCGGGGCTTGCTGGCTTTATTAGGTCTTGTGTTTCCGATTGCTGTTTGATTTAATGCCGGTGGCGACATTGCAGACAGTCCCAGGCGATACGCGGGGCTGCTTTTCTCCGACTAGGTTTTGTGTGCTGTGGTAGAGCTCCACACAGTACAATTAGGAGGCTTTGGAGTTGCCACGAGGCTGATGACTGGACTTGAAGGACAAGGGCTCTGTCCTATTTCCCTCCGTTTTCCCAGTGCTTATATCTTCTCTCACACCTTAAGGATGCTAAGAGGTGCCCTGCTGGGTGTTTAAAGTGGATGTCTTCCAGAACACACATGAGCCTTGGACTTGACACATTTGGCAGCAATGTGGGGTGCTCGGCATTTGGAGTCTATGTTATGGATGTGAACCCATATTTTGCCCAAAACCTTCAGCTGGGAGATTGCATGCTATTTTTAACAGTGTCCCCCTTTTTCCCCCCCAACATGGTTCCTTAACAAGGTCGTGTCATTATCAGTTATTTAATATTTCTAAAATTAGAAACAGTTTCACTACTGTGGCAGCTCAAGCTTTAGGCCAGACACGGTGAGGCTTCTCACACTGGGGCTATTGATATAGTCTTGTGGTGAGTCTTCCTGTTCCTTCTTTTTCTAGCTTACAGTTGGCTCGAAATTCAGCCAGGCTAAACGTTTTTGCTCTCTTTTGGTCAGGATTTTTCAGGATTTTATTTAAGGAATCGCAATAGCCCCCATTAAGCCAAAGGACTGGGATGTAGCTGCCTGGTTGGTAGTCAACATTCCGTACTCAGTGGTCTTAGCCAACTAGCTCAAGATAGCAGATTTCTCTGGCCAGCCTAGAGAAAATGCAAAGGAGAGAAAGGGGTATAATAAAGATTCCTTCCTAGGCAGCCCTCCCTGCTGTTTCCTAATAAAGCAACCGTGAGTGCTGAGGATAATTAAGAGGAGATGAAGTGGCATGCAAGTAGCAGAAAGAGAAGGGAAGATGCAGACTATTGTTCAGCAGAAGCCTGCCCCTCACCTGCAGCGTGCCAATCCCTGTGCTGAGGGATAGAGAAAGCATTACCTATAACATGGCCCTGCCCTTACCCAACTCCCAGTCCACAGGCAAGGCTGGGGAGGGACTGGGGGGGCGGGACTGGGATAAAAAACCAGGGTCTGATTTAAGCCTATCTGAAAGGGTTCTCCTTAGCACTTCCTAGAATATAAAGAATTTTGACTATCTCATGTAATCTCTACCTTGCATGGGTACTACCAGTATCCCCATTTTATAGAGGAGAAAACTGAGGCTCAGACAGGTTAAGTAACTCGTCCATAGTTACTTCACCGGTAAGGGTGAGACTGGAACCCAGATCTTTTGACTCTGAGTACAGGGAAAGTTCCACATTCCCACCTGTGTCCCACCTGCCTCCTCCACCCAACACATCCTCAGTGCTGTTTCATTATTGATCTTGTGGGAGTGTCTTTTGGTCCTTGTGCCGTGTCAAAAGACAATATTTATTCCTCTTTCCACAGGGCTCCATGCCAGCAGAAGCACTGCTCATTAGGCATTCAAGAAATCCATAGCCCACCTTCGAGGGCAGCCTTAAAGCAGGGGCTCCAGGACGGTTATTGATCAGTCTGTTTCCATGTCCCACTGTGGAGCCCCATTCTCAAACCCCAACAAAGGGCTTTGTGCCTATAAATCAGTTCCTTGCAAGACTCATTATTAGGGCAATCTGCAGAGGGTGAATTCTATTTTTTTTTCCCCAGAGAATCTGAATAAGTGGGTCACGGAGATGAACATACCTGAAAAATGAGGGGGTTGGTGCTCAGACAGAAATACGTTGCCAATTTTTTTTCCTTCTGAGGAGAAATGAGGAGAGTTTCACGAGTCCAAAAATGGATTCAGCACAGTAGGAAATAAATGCAAAAAGAAGTGTATGACACGTACGACTTGGATGAATTATTTACCCTAAGTTACAGAGAGGAAAACAATACGTGAAAGTTTCAGCATTATGTCTAGAACATAGTACACACTCAGTAAATATTGGTTTTATATGGAATGAATAAATAAATGACTCAGTGCCAAGGAATCCACTCAAGATGCAAAACCTTAGTGGGTCAACTGGGCATTTTGACTACATCCTGCCAAAAAAAACAGCCTCACTGATTTTTTTTCCCCCAATGGAACTGGCCCAGTGCTGAGTATGTATTTGGGACAGTTAGAGATTATGTGGGATTTTAGATTGGGTGCATGTACCAATTTATGCACATGACCTCTAATTATTGTGTGGGACAGTGAGAAAAATCCAAGGGATTCAGACTCAGAAGATTCGGGTTAAAGTCCTCGTTCTGCCTCTTATGAGCTTTGAGACCTTAAGCCAATCATTTAACCTCTCTGAGCCTCAGTTTCTTCCTCTGTAGATGGAGATGGCATCAACAGAGAACTCGGATGTTGGTTGGTGAGTACGTGCTGGCAATGACTATGGAAGTGCATTATCTACCATCCACTGGGATGCAAGTGTGACTTGTGATTCATATAATTAGTTACCAGTGTTCTTGTCAGCATTGAATGGGTGGAATGAGTGGCCAGTTCTCTGATTATGCTGTTAATAATCATCATCATGAATATTAACTCATTTGAAGTGGCCCAAGTCTTTGTTCAGATGTTGTCACCCATCGAAGCTTCAGGAATACCTCCCTGAACATTGTTAGAAAGCCATGAAAAGTGTGGGTTCCACTTGTCCTCTGGGTCACTCCTGGTTATTTTGGAATCATCCCTGGCTGACAGCATTTGAGCGAAGAGCTATGTTTTCCCCACAATGTGTTGTGATCAGAGGATATGGGACAAATGACTTCAGCGAAGCCAAATAAGGGCTGTGTGCTTGAGCTGCAGTTTGCCAGTGTGAAGATTCTTTTCTATAGCTGGCTCCAAAGAGGAGATGAAATGGATGCTTCTGACCCTAACAGAATCCTATCTGCTGAAGGGGAGTCAGAAAGTGAAGAGGAGCTCTCATCCTTCCTGGGTTTGTTCTAACACCTCTCTCTCATAACCCAGCAGACATTTGGGTTACGAACTCTACCACAAAGACTACCACAGGGCAAGGGCAGAGAGTGGAGATAGGGTTTTACCCTCCTCCCCTGTCAATGCCTCATCTTTAGGAAATTGGGCATTGGAATGAAATAAGGACATAAGCAAACATATCTCAAGAGGCAAGCCCCCCTCCGTATTTCTGTTTATAAAGTTAACCTTTTATCTCCTTTGCACCTCGAATTTTCTTTTCCCAAGAAGCTTTGTTTTGCCAGCATCTCAATAATTTGGATCTCTGCTAGCTCTGTTCTACTTGATCACACTAACCTGGATAACGTGTGAGCTATTAAGAGAACACACCATTTCCTTGGGGAGTCATTTATTCCCATGATCATTGATAATAGAAAGTCCTTTTTCTGAGCTTGATGCTAACGACTTCTCAATCTAGACTGGATGCATTTTCTCCAATTGTTGATTATTCTCGAGCTATTACTTGCAGTCTTGTGGAAGCAAAGATGGAATATGCTTCATTGACCCATTCTGTGCTCTGTTTTGATTATTGTCAGCAATGTGGATAAGGCAACAGAAGTAAATGAATGTTGAATAATCAGTTTTATTGGAGATTAGACAAAGAAAACATGAAGTGCTCTTATTTTCCTTCTTGTTTGTAATTTAAAATGAACTTTATAAACAATGAGAAGGTATCACCAGACTTTACTACTTCACAATTCAAGTCTAAGTTTGAAAAGGGAGATTTCTCACAGGCAGAGTGTGAAATATTTTCTTTTTTTTTTAAGATTTTATTTATTTATTTGAGACAGAGAGAATGAGAGAGAGAGAGAGAGCACATGAGAGGGGGGAGGGTCAGAGGGAGAAGCAGGCTCCCCGCCGAGCAGGGAGCCCGATGCGGGACTCGATCCAGGGACTCCAGGATCATGACCTGAGCCGAAGGCAGTCGCTTAACCAACTGAGCCACCCAGGCGCCCGTGATATATTTTCTTAACTCTTTAGATGTTTAAAAGTGAGTTGACATCATTCCTCATGTACTGGTTATCCCTCAGTGGAGCCGTTGTCATTCCATTTTAAAATTCCAGAGTCTTCTATAACTCCTTTCTTATTCCATATATATGGAGTCTAGTTCTTCCATATTTGTTCTTGTAGTTGTTAATTTTTTTGTCTTCTAATCTCTACCTACCTAGGTGAGGTCGTTATTATCTTGCATTGAGTCCGCTGAAAGAGCCTTGGAACTGAGCGTCATGGTCCCAAGCTCTCTTGACTCCAATTAGTCCTGTACCCAACTTTGAGAACAGTGTTCTGAAAGCAACACTCTGCTCATATCATTCTCTGCTCCAAATCATCACTGACTTCCCATTTCTTGTAAATGAAAGCCAACCTTGTCAGTGTGAGATTTAAAGTCCTTCATAACCTGCCCCAACCTACTCATATCTTTCCAAGACTCTCCCCCTCCCTTCCTCTAACGTCCAACCACACTGACTCAGTCATGCTCTAAAATAGCTTTGTACTTTTTGCCTCCATGTCTATGCTCACACGGCTCTCTCTTCCTGGGATTCCGTTCCTTTATATTCTAATGGGTATTTTAAAATACTTCTTCTTTAATTCTTTAATAATCAATGCAGAGTGATAAATTACAGTCATATGCATACCTATTTTGTCTCTTCATAAGACAATTAGATCGTAAAGGACAAAGCTGTGCTTCATGCATCCTTTCTATAATGCTTTCATCTAATGCCTTGTACAGAATTCACTGTTGATAAGCATATTTACTGAATGAATGAATGAATGAATATGTAAATAGAGATAGAATCAACATATTGTTTAGACTTTGCGTTACATCATATCCTGAAATATACTAAATGGAAACTTCTGGAAAACGACCTGGTAGTTTCAGAGCACAATAGAATTGAGGATTTGAAATATTTTTCGTCTCATCAACGCCAGAGCTACCTACTATTCTCTTGTTTAATCCTCTCCTCATTTTCATTTTATTAGGTCCCTACCCCTTTATTGTCTCATAAATATAGCATGATAAAGAAAAAAAAATTATTTAAAGCAGCTAGCATTTAAAGATATGTGGCAATCAAAGTCCTTTTCCAAAACTCTGCCAAACTGTCTCTATTATTCAGACACAGCATGTAAATAAAGACAACTCTTTGTGATCAGATTATGATCAAAATCATGCAGTGGGTCACTCTAGCCAAGGCCATCATTGGAAATGGCAGCCTCCTGGAGACCTCATCCTTTCAGGTGCTTTTAACTTGAAAAATGGCCTTGTCCTGATGTTTTAGAAGAGTGCAGGATCCCACGATGCAGTATCTGTAGTCGCTAGGACACATGGACATCTGTACATATGTATACTGTGTGTGAGAGCATGTCTATTTGCATTTATGGGTTAGCTTTACCCAAAAGTTTCTGAGATCTTTTGAGACAGAATGAAAGTGCAAGTCTCAATTTAATCCTGCTTAAAAGAAGGGCCTGAGTCCAAGGACTCAGAGGTTTGGTTTGGACAAGCACCCAGAAGTTGGGATGACTATCTGAAGCTCTTGCATCTGCAAATTTGGGCTGGATCAATTGAGGACAGGCGTCATGACATTTTCAGTTCTCCTCACTGCCATTCAGGCTGGAAAGGAGCACCTCCTTCACCATGATACACAAAGATTTGGGAAACTGGAATAACAAACAGGAAAAGTAGAGAGAAGGAAAAAGGAAAGTTGCTTTGATTTCTTTAAGAACTGTCACTTTTTCATTGCCTCCAAAGTTGTGCTTATACTGCTAATAGCTGGGTCAGGCTATGACACACAAATGTTATGAGTTAATAATGGGCAACTTTACAATAGATCCATAGATCCACAGAACTTGAGAGCTAAAGGGGACCTTGGGGACCTTCTGCTCAAACCATCTTTTTATACAGATTATAAAACTGAGGCTTGGAGAGGAGAAATGGCTTGCCAAGGACTCAGAGAGCAGGACTGGATTCATTCCCGAGTCCTGACATTTAGTCAACGTAGTTATTCTAAATCACCACCCAGTCAGTTCTGTTGTAGCACATCCTGATAGATTCAATAGGCTGGGATCAGACTGGGGCTGAGTTTTACTGTAATTCTCATTTTTATTCAAACCGACTTGACTGTTGTCCATTTGTTTATAGAGTGAGGGCTTAAAAGGTGGGATGGATGAATCAGTTTGGGAGCTATCAGCAGGGGGCAGTAGGACAGTCATTGCTGACATTCATTTGCTGGGAGGGAGCATTAGTGAGAGTTTTGAACCAGGAGAGGAAATGCCTTCCCTCGAGGGGGAAGATGGCTACCAAAGATTGGACAATAAAAGCCAATTTGGGGAAGCATATGTCACCAGCTAGAGAATCAACTGACCAGGAATTGAAGGAAATGGGCCAGCGTGCCAAGAACCTCTAACCAAGCAAAGACAGGAAAGTTAGGGAGTTTTGGGATCAGTCCCAAAATAAGAGAATTACAAGCAAGTGAGCTGGCCAGAGGGTCCCAAAAGGCAAGTTGCTTCTGCACATAAATCTGTAGTTACAGCCATATTTCGGAGCTCCTTCCTGCTCTGCATTTTTTATTTGTAACAGTTTCAGAAACCTCCTGATGGAAGAAATTTTATGTGTTTGTGAAACTCAGTTTTCTACTTTATTGATGCAGTATATCTTTCAAATCTTACTATCTTGGAAAAATCAGAATAAAACACAGGAATATTAGTGAGGCTTAAGTCTATCATGATGGGATCACAGAGCAGGAGGGGCAAACTTAAAACACCCCAGACAAGTGTTTCGAACTCCATCTTAGATGAAGCCTCGTGAACTCTAGACCTTGTCCATGATGAAAATCAAGCTTATTTAATTAATGTCTTTGCTTTCAGGCATGTGAAACCTTTTTTCCTCCCCCTCACCTTATTTTTTTTCCTACCAATTTGGGAATGATATCAAATATATTAGATGACTAATTCAGTACCCAGGGATTTTCAAGTCTGAAATTGTGGATGGAGGAGTCTGAAGACATGAAGCAGTGTTATCCTTTGATCAATGATCAAAGTTCTACTATACTGTATGATTTAGCTGCAGAGGAGATGGGGACAAACAATGAATTAGTTAATCCACATACAATTGATTAGAAAGTGAGTAAATATTTATGGAAAAGAGGGCAAATGCTATTAATCATAGTCTTAAGGGTTTGTTCCCAGGGAGAAGTCTCATAGTTCATGAAAGAGATAGATTATGAACCTTAGGGCCCTGAATGGATCCACTGAGACCTGGACATGCTGGACTTTTTTTTTTTTTTTTTCCCAAACTGGTTAACAAGGAAGGTGTCTGTACTTCCCTGAAGACTGTAGGGTCATACGGGTGGAAGGACGGATAGGCATAATTTCATCTTCGACTTCATAATTTATGAAGATGATGGCAACAGACGCTATAATTAATCTAGATCGTAACTAATCAATGAGCACACTCGGAAAGTGTGATTACTGGTTGGATGGAAACCCGGGACTCCATATGATGCTTTTCTTGGTAGTTTCCAGTTTACTATTTTATATTAAAAGAAGACTTGCTGAGTGATATTTTACATGGCATTTGGGAAGAGGTATCCAATATAATGACAAGGGGATGAGTATCTGAGATTCCCCAAATCTGAAATTATGGGGAAAATATTGGAAGAAATGTGACAGGGATAGATGTAAAGTGCTGGGGAAAATATTGAAGGTAGAAGGCAAGAAAGATATGGCTGATATAGCACCAACCACTCTGTGATGGCTAATTTTATGTGTCAACTTGACTGGGCCACAGGACCAACAGGTATTTGGTTAAACATCATTTCTAGGTGTGTCTGTGAGGGTGCTTCTGGTTGAGATTAACATTTGAATCAGAGACCAGGTCTAGCAGGTTGCTCGCCTCAAAGTGGGTGGGCCTCATCTAATCTACTGAAGGCCTGAAGAGAATAAAAGGCGGAATAAGAAAGAATTTTCTCTCTCTACTTGACTATCTTTGAGCTGGGATATCAGTCTCCTGCCTTTGGACTCAGACTCAGACTGGAACTTACACCAATGCTTCTCCTGGTTCTGAGGCCTTTGGATTTGCACTGGAATTTACCATTAGCTCTCTTGAATCTGGTTCTGTCAGCTTCTATAATAGCATGAGCTAATTCCTTATAATAAATCTCTCTCTCTCTTTCTCTTTCTCTTCTTCCCTTTCTCCTTTATATATATATATATTTTTTTTTTCTCTGGAGAACCCTGACTAATGCAGTCCTCTCCCCAGCTACCTCCCCCACTCTCCCAAAAGGGGGGAGCAAATGCTAACCTTGGTATAAGTCAAGAGAGTCAGTGTCTATGAAAACATCAAGATTAATCTTGGGTCCAAAACAAGCAAGGCAGTATCTTACTCATTACTCTGCTCTGACCAGATTATACCTCGAGTATCATGCTCAGTTCTGGTAATCCCAACGTAGGAGGGAAAATGTCAAACAAAAGGAAGTCCAGAAGAAATCAATAAAGGTGGAAAATGCATCTAACATCATGTCAACGAAAAACTGTCAAAAAACTTAGGATATTCTTTCAGGGAGAAGATTTCAGAGAAAGATACAGCAGCTGTCTTCCAATTCTCAAACTGCTATCAGCAAGAAGAGGAAAGATATTCACTCAGTGTAACTCTAAGGAGCAGTGACATAGAGCGGACGTTCTAAGGAGAAAGAGTTGAGCCCAGTCTAAGGAAGCACTTTCCAAAGATGGACTGGACTGAAATGATAGTATAAGTTTTCTCATGGAATCCATGCGACACCGAGTGCTGGGTGGTTTGAGTTTCCTGGTAAGAGTAAGATTGGCGTCAATTACCTTAAAGATGTTTTTCAATGTTTTTTTCTTAATCTATAAAATTGCTGTTCATAGGCAAAGTGATTGTTAGCCAAGCAAATACTGTGATGTAATGGAATACTTATACTATTTAATAGAAGACACTTTTCAAAGGACATATGCATTTATAAGCAAACTGTTACCTATTTTTTGAAGTAGGTCCCTATGAATCTTTCTGCATTAATACATTTTAGTTACTTTGGCTGACCTTTGTTACTTTAATTTAAATACCTATATCTTCTTGAAAGTCACATAAAGGATTATTATAAGTATTTTTAATCTACAGTTTTCACCAATTCAAGCAGATTTTTCCTTAATTATCCTGAATGAGTCACTCTGTTCTGAACAAGCGAATGACACATACTATGGAAGCACCGTAATAACAAGAGCAGCAGCTTAGCTTGGTTGACGGGGCTTATTATGTGTCAGGCATGGTTTTAAGCATGGATTCCCTCATTTACATGGATTTACTCCCTTAATCTTTGCCAGGCAACTATATGAAGTAGCTGCAATTATCATTCCCATTTTTATTAACGAAGAAACTAAGCCCCAGAGAGGTTACACAATTTGTCCTGGGACATATTGTTAGTAAGAAGCAAAGCTAGGGTTCTGGTTCCAGAGTCAGCCCCTTCCCTTCCCCTCCCTTCCCTTCCTTTCTCTTCCCTTTTTCTCTTCCCTTCCCTTCCCTTTTCTATTTCTTTTCTGTTCCTTTTTCTTTTTTTCTTTAGAGTCAGCATTTTTATTACCACATTATTTCTGTTTCACAACTTTCTGATTTTATAGCATTCCACTCAGAAGTAGAAGTAAACCTTGGGATCCCTGCATGGACATTCTACCCTAGGGGAGCCTCAGAAAAAGTATGTCCCCTGCTCTGGGAGACAAATGGCTTCCTTGCCTCAGCTCACACTTCCACTGAGACAGGTCAGCAGGCTGAAAGTTTTTGTGGTCTAGTAATTAGTTGATGTTTCATTCCAGATCACCTCCAAAGGATGTTGCTTCTGCAGTCTGCAACCTAAACTTTTTAGGTGTTTTAGTTCTAATATCGCACAGATTGGAACTCATCTTAGCTGCATCTGTCTTGTGAAATTTGACTCCATAGACCTGAACTCAGATCCTAACTCTGCCTCTTACTGGGTATATGGACTGGGGCAAAGGACTATACCGTGTGACGGCTTTGTCCTCTACTCTGCAGAGTTTTTGTTAAGAGTAAATGAGATATTAGGTGAAGGGGATTAAGAGTATACTTATCATGAGGAGCACTGAATACAGTATAGAATTGTTGAATCATTTTATTGTACACTGGAAACTAATATAACAATGCATGTTAACTATATGGGAATTAAGAAAAAGAATAAATGAGATATTATGCATAAATACCCTCTAAAGACCTGACACATAAAATAAGTATTCTAGAAGTGGGAGTTCTTTTTTTTATTTGATAAATGCTATATATTCTACTTAAAGTTTTTTGATTCTGCTGGTTGAGGGAAAAGTTACTCTTTGTAATCTGAGTTTCTGTTGGGAGATAAATCAGAATCACATTGAAAATGGCTTTCAAGCATTTGCTCAAGTTTAAGTAGCTCCTGTGTGGCCTTGGTGGGAGTAGTATTCCAATGCAATGTATAATGGGGGATTTTTTTCATGCTTTGCAAAACATCCTGTATATCTTAAATTTCCCCATTATCGGTATTAATGACACAATTGTGTTTTAGACATGGCCACCACGTCAAATGCACTTTCCATGTGGTGCCAGTCTTTCCACAAACACATTGAACACCTATTATAATCTTGCCTCAGAGTAATTGGACACAGTGCCTACTGCCTCTGGTCTAGGCAAAAAGCTCTGTCGATGTAACAAGGTTATGTGACCAAGTGCTCTGCAAACACGGAAAATAAATAAGGGTGGGAGAAGGGAAGTCCTTCTACCTAACCACAGACTCAAGAATTCAAGAAAAGACCTGCACAAATGAATAGTTTTGTGAGTTGTGGGTGGACCTTACCGTATAACTTCTTGCTTTTTCAGACTGCCATGAATAGATTGTTTTCTCCTCTGGATGACTGGGTTCATGATTAATTCTCTGTCTCTCTTGACCTTTATAAATAGAGGAGAGTACTTTGATTAGGCTGTTTATGGATATTTCTTTTGCCTTTTTTTTTAAAAAACAAATTAATATTGTCTTAAAGTAATACATACATGATGCAGCAAATTAGAAAAAAGCAGAAAAATACAAAGAAAAAAGTGAAAATCACTTGCAAACCATCATGCAAATGTTATCTCCATTAATATTTGAAAGTTGATCTCCATTTTTTTCCTTTAAACATACGTGATACACAGTAGAGTTATATTGTCATTTTTAAATAACATCATAATATGTTCTGAACATTTTCCTGTGTTGTTAAAAAAAGGGAGAGTGGGCATAACCACTATGGAAGAAGATCTGAAAGTTACTTATGAAAACACATATATACCTAACCTTATGACTCAGCAGTTCCATCCTAGTACCCAAGAGGAAGGAAATAAAGCATTTGTTCACAAAATTACTTGTACAAGAATATGCATCACAGCTTCATTCATAATAGTGAAAAAACCAGAAACAGCTCAAATATCCATCAGCAGATGAATGGATAAACTAGCCAGCAATAAAAAGGAACAAACTATTTTTTAAATTAAATTTTTAAAATTTTAATTTCCGTGTAGTTAACATACAGTGTTATATTAGTTTCAGGTGTACAATATAGTGATTCAACAATTCTGTACATTACTCAGTTCTCATCATGATAAGTGTACTCTTAATCCCCATCATCTGTTTCACTCATCTCCCCACCCACCTCCCCTCTGGTAACCATCAGTCTGTTCCCTATAGTTAACAGTCTGTTTTTTGGTCTGTCTCTTGTTTTGTTTTGTTTCTTAAATCGCACATATGAGTAAAATCATATGGTATTTGTCTTTCTTTTATTTCACTTAGCATTATATTGTCTAGATCCATCCATGTTGTTGCAAATGGCAAGATTTCATTTTTTTAATGGCTGAGTAATATTCCATGATATATCTATCTATCTATCATCTATCTATCTATCTATCTATCTATCTATCTATCTATCTATCTATCTCACATCTTTATCCATTCATATTCCATGGTATGTAATATTCCATGGTGTGTGTGTGTGTGTGTGTGTATCATATCTTTACCAATTAATCTATTAATGGACACTTGGGCTGCTTCCATAGTTTGGCTATTGTAAATAATGCTGCAATAAACATACGGGTGCATATATCTTTTTGAATTAGTGTTTTCATATTCTTTGGGTAAATACCCAGTAGCAGAATTACTGGATCATATGGTAATTCTATTTTTAATTTTTTGAGGAACCTCCACACTGTTTCCACAGTGGCTGTACTAGTTTGCGCTCCCACCAACAGTGCACAAGGGTTCTTTTTTCTCCACATCCTCACCAACACTTGCTGTTCCTTGAGTTTTTAATTTTAGCCATTTTGACAGGTGTGAGGTGATACCACATCATGGTCTTGATTTGCATTTCCCTGATGCTTAGTGATGTTGAACACCTTTTCATGTGTCTGTTGGCCATCTCTATGTCTTCTTTCAAGAAATGTCTGTTTGTGTCTTTTGACCATTTTTAATTGGGTGATTAGTTTTTTTGGTGTTGAGTTACATAAGTTCTTTATGTATTTTGGATACTAACCATATATCAGCTATGTCATTTGCAGATATTTTCTCTCACTCAATAGGTTGTCTTTTAGTTTTGTTGAGTGTTTCATTTGCTGTGTAGATTTTCATTTTGATATAGTCCCAATAGTTTATTTTTGCTTTTGTTTCCCTTGCCTCAGGAGACCTATCTAGAAAAATGTTGCTAAAGCCGAAATTATTGCCTCAGCTCTCTCCTAGGATTTTTATGGTTTCAGGTCTCACATTTAGGTCCTTAATCCACTTTGAGTTTATTTTTGTGTGTGGCATAAGAAAGTGGTTCAGTTTCATTCTTCTGCGTGTCGCTGTCCAGTTTTCCCAACACCCATTTGTTGAAGAGGAACAAACTGTTGATACATGTAAAAATATGGATGAGTCTCAAAAGCATTATACTAAGTGAAAGAAACCAGACTTTAAAAAGGCATATATTGTATGATTCCATTTATTTTTTTTAAGGATTTTATTTATTTATTTGCTAGAGAGAGAGAGCGAGAGAGTGTGAGAGTACAAGCAGGGGGAGCGGCAGGCAGAGGGAGAAGCAGGCTCCATGCTGAGCAAGGAGCCGGATGTGGGACTTGATCCCAGGAGCCTGGGATCATCACCTGGGCCAAAGGCAGACGCTTAACTGACTGAGCAACCCAGATGTCCCTGAATTATTCCATTTATATAAAGCTCTGGAACCAACAAAATTAATCTAGGATGGAAAAAAAAGAATAGAGCTTTCCTCTGGAAGGTATATTGGGATAAAGGTAGAATTGACTAGGAATGGGCATAAGAGACCTTTCTAGAGTGATGACAATATTTTGTATTTTAATAAGGGTTTATGTTACATAGATCTATGCATTAGCCAAAATTCATCAAATGAGGGGTGCCTGGGTGACTCAGTTGGTTAAGCCTCCAAGTCTTGATTTCGGCTCAGGTCATGATCTCGGGGTTGTAGGATTCAGTCCTACATCAGGCTCTGTGCTGAGCATAGAGCCTGCTTGAGATTCTCTCTCTCCCCCTCTCCCTCTGCCCCTCCCCACTCATGCTCTCTCTCTCTCAAAAAATAAAAAATAAAAATAAATTCATCAGATGATACAGTTAAGATTTGTGCATTACTGTATATAAATTTTACCTAAAAAAAAAAACATACTGAATTTTAAGTTTCTATTTCCTCATCAGTGAAACTAAAACATGGAGTTATATTTGTAAAGCATAATGCCTTTATATAGCATTACTCCATAGGTTACAATAATCCTTTAAAACACGAATGTTTCTCTAAAACAAAGGGTTGATATACTTAATATATAAAAAACACATAGAACTCACTAAAAAGAAATCACTGAAACTTCAATAGAGAAATGAGAAAAATAAGTGAGTTTAAAATTATAAGAAGAAATATACATAGCCAGAAACCAATTTTGTCCAAACTCATTACTCACAACAACAACAACAAAATCTCTCTTCATTGAGGACCTACTAGGTTTACATATATGATCTCAGTTAATACTGATGATTAATACACTTATCAAACATAATCAACCTCACCGGTATTCCAAAAATGAAAATTAAAATGAGAACTCACATTTTTTTCTAACAAAATAATGAAACTTAAAAAGATATAATAATGTTAAGGAAAGAGTGATTGAATAAGGACTTGCAAATATTGTCAGTGGGATGTAACTCACTACTACTTTTTGGGAAGTCACCCCCCCTTTTTTTGCCATGTGGGTTAAGAGTTCAAAAAGAGAATATACTCTTTGAATGAGTAATTCTGTTCTGGGATCTCTTCTAGGTTCCAACTTTATTTATAATTGCAGAAGAATGAAAACAATCTGTATGCCTAATACAAAAGGCTGGCAGATGATTTACTGGAGTGTACTCACATTATTGGAGTCAGGGGGCCCTGTCCCTTTTCTTTTCTAAGATCCCTAATTGTCATTTGATCACTGATCAGGGTACCTGAGGGGTACCAAGAGAGGGAAACTTTTCTTTTCCATGTTCTGCCCTGGAGAGTAGGGGAACAATCAGAACCAGATTTACATGTGGTCTTCTAAGCTTTTGCGCATTTCTGAGGGATAGGAATACCTGGGTTTCTGGGCAGTGAATGAAGCCTAGCACCTAGCAGAAAATGCCTAGGCTATGTCCACATGAGGACAGCAGATGGGCTATTGCAAATATTATTAAGACCCCCTTCCCTGTGCTCCTACAGCTCCCTGCACACCGTCCTATCACCCCACCTATCACTCTGTATTGTACTACCTGCGTACTTGTTTACTTTTTTCACTAATTCCTGGAGGACAGAAGTTATTGTTCGTCTTGGTTGGTGACCTGAAAGTTAAGTGTTCAATATATTAAATTGAGAGATTGTATAAAATACTGGTTAAGTTCTGTATTTACACTGTCTGCATTTTAATCTTGGCTTTGCCATTTCTTAGCTCTCTGAATTTGGATAACACATTTATCTGAACCTCAGTTTCCTTATTTGTAAAATGGGATTAATAAAAGTCACCAAACTTATGATGGAGTTATTAAGTGAGTTCATCTCAGAATAATGCCTAGACAATAGTAAGTCCTCAAAAAAAGTTGGCTGCAGATGTCCATGGCAATTATTCTTTTTTTTTTTTTTTTTTAAAGATTTTATTTATTTATTTGACAGAGAGAGAGAGATAGCGAGAGCAGGAACACAAGCAGGGGGAGTGGGAGAGGGAGAAGCAGGCTTCCCGCCGAGCAGGGAGCCCGATGTGGGGACTCGATCCCAGGACCCTGGGATCATGACCTGAGCCGAAGGCAGACGCTTAACGACTGAGCCACCCAGGCGCCCCGGCAATTATTCTTTTTATAGGAAAATTGCTCTGTTGAGATAAACATGGCCATACTTGTCAATGAGTTCTAATCACCAAATAATCAATGAATTTACCTTGGGGACACAGAAACACATATTTATCTTTTGGCGTTCATTCCAAGTGCTTGCCGCAATGTCGGGTAAACAGTAGGTGCTCATTAAGTGTTTAATGAATAGATAAACATATGGATTAGTTGCAGATGAAAACAAAAAAAAAGGGAGAAAAATCTGTGGTGGCCATAACAAAAATAAATCCTCCATTTTTGGTGTCTTAATGACTACGAAATTTCTCTGGTTTGAAATTGGATGTATACACATCTTTCAGGAGGAGGCCATATGGCTTAATGGGAAAAGCCAAGGGGATGGAGTCATGCAATTTGGCAGCTCATCTGCGCTCTGCCACTTAGTAACTGTGTGACTTCAGACAAATTATCTAACCAGTTTGGTCATCAGTGTTCTCTTTAATAAGATAAGGTTAATTATTCCTACCTCTTGGAGCTGTTACTTGGTTGTTGTCGTTGTTTTGTTTCTTGTTTGGTGTGACAAGTTTTCATTTCAATTATTCATTAAATACCATTAGCTTATTCCTCAGGATAAGAGCAAAAGTTCCTGTGGAACTGTAGAAATATGTGTAGAATTTTATAGAACAGGGAACAACACGTTAGCTGAAGCCTGACTGCCAACCAGATAATTTAATAGAAGGTATGGTAGGACAGTTTCTATAGTGTATTGGAGTTGCTATTTTTATTTCAGACTATTTTATGTTGTGTTACAGGCAGAGTGGGGAGATTCCTGGAATCCATTTTTCTGTCTGGTAAACACTAGTGGAAGTTGGTGGTCATGAAGCTCTCAGAGGTGACATGTAACTGAGAACAGGGAGGGCATTCAAGTCAGGTTAGCCATTGAATATCGACATGGAAAGAAAATTTGTTACATATGGACTTAATGAAAACTATGCCCTAATTTGTGTTAACTTGATCCAAGAAGCCTCTCCTGAAAGTCTGCCTGGAATCGTCTGTGTGATGTGTCATGTGAGAGATTGTATTTTGATTATATTTCTTTAATTCAATCAAAGGGGTTGCCTTGGGCTGACCTATAGTAGACTGACATCAAATCATTATCTGGAGGCAATATACAGGATACAAATGGGGGTTTTGTCTTTTGGCTTAGGAAGCAAAGATGTTTTATTGAGAATACTAGCAACCGATTGTCACCCAAAAATGTTTAGACATTTGGAGTACTTAGGTATGTATTCAGAATTTAGATTTGCAGGTTTTGCATTCATTAAGCATTTCTATAAGTGCTTACTGGGTGCCAGGCACTACTCAAGGTGCTAGGGACCCAAAAATGTAGAAAATCCAGAAGGATCCTGGACTGAAAGAGCTCACTGTAGTTGGGGAGACCAATATAATTTTTAAAAATGCAGTTTTGTACATGTTCTTGCAGAGATGTGTGTAAGTACTATGAGGGCACAGAGGACCAGCATCGAATTCCTCCTGGGAGCACAAGGGAGGAGGTGAGATTTGGGTGGCTCTTGAAGGACACGTGGGGGTTCCGCAGAGAAATAAGAAAGGGGCGGTCATTCCTGAGAGAGGAGAGAACACTGGCTGAAGGAGCACAGAGGTGCTGGTGGTGGTGGGTGGTGGGAGCCCAGAACACAGAGGGGAGTGGTGAGAGGCAGGTGACGTCACATTGCTGAAGACTTGGACTGGTGACTTTTTGGAAAATGAAAAAATGCTGACTCTAAAATGATGTACGTCATCAAAATAATGCTTATTGCAAAATCTAAAAGAAAAAAAATTACCAAATTGCCCAAAGTAAAATCTTAATTTCTAGTTTTCCCCCTCTTCCAGTTTTCAAATCCCACTTCCAGAGAGAATCATGATTGACAGGTGTTTTTTTTCCATGAATATTTCCACATATTTTCCCTGCATATATAACATATATGTACACATGTATATGGGCATGTATATACACATTTTTATACAAATGAAATCAATGTTTGTGCATAACTTGTTTTATTTTCCATGTAAAGTTATATTTTAGACATCATTCTATACTAATCCATATATTTGCATCTTATTCTTCTGAACGGCCGTATGGTATTCCATCATACAGGGGGACCACAATTTGACTCAAATGTTGTTTAAGGTTCTTCTTCACTTAATACTCCAAATTTCCACTGACTTTCTTAGATTTCAAGGAAAGAGAGTAGTAGGATAACATTGAGAATCATTCAAAATGTACACAATGTAATTTGTGTTAAAACAATCCTCCTACTGGGAGGGGGGGACTGTCCTTCTGGGTCTCTGCAAGGTGCTCATCTCCACAGAGGTACCAGGCTATTTGATTTGACAAGGAGTTCTCAGAACTTTTCTGTTACTGGGGCTGTGGCAGGAGAACTGGCATTTGGAGCTGGATTGGGAAGCATCGGCAAGGGTTCCTCAGGCAGGAAAGCTTGCTCTGTTCCGAGCAGAATGCCGTTGGACGGGATTCAGGTGGGAGGGTGGCTGTTTCCTCATTTTAATCGGTCGATCAACAAACAATTTTTGAATACCTGCAGCGTGCTCAGTAGGAACCAGCAGGCGAAACATGATTCTTGTCTTTGAATAACTTATAATCTGGTTAGGGAGACAAGATTCATGAAGCAGTTAGTAAGAGCTATGAAGCAGGATGGAAGCAAGTGTTGTTGAATTATGTCCTAATAAAAGTGCTGTAAGGACTGCTAAGAAGGCTAATATGAGTGTGGGCTGGGTTAATCAGGAAGATCTCTCTGGGTAGGGTGAGATGTGAAATGGACCTAGGAGGGTGGGTAGCACTCCAATACACAGAGTACTTAAGAGGGGCTTTCCGGCCAAAACCGTTCTGCAGACCTAACCACGCAAGTCCACTGACAGGAATATTCAATTCAGTTGTTTGGTTTAAGTCACAGGAGAGGTCTAAATTTCCTGTCTGTATTCTCAGACACCGAAGCATCCTACAATTCGCCTTTGCTCATGAGTCACAGACTCCTTCCGGTGAATAAAGAAAATAATGATTACTTACTATCATGAAAATACGTTGCAGGGCTTTGGTGGTGTTGATGTTTATGGCCTGCCCCTCTATTTTCAGGCACATCATCGCTCTTACTACCAAGGTTGCTGGAGAACTTTGGTTTCTGCTGCTCCAAAGCCAGAGCAAGACATGATGTTTGACTTTCAGATGTTTTGACCAGAATCAGAAGATAGTCCAGGATTTACTAAATAGGAACTGTTGAAAATGGATATGAATGCTTTCATGAATGCTGGTCCATTGAAAAACCATGGTGTTGGCATATCCCTGTGAGCTTAACTTTACCCCAAGTATGTTCTTAGTGTTGTATTCTCAGGTGATACCTCAATCTTCCACAGGGTTTCTGTAGATGTGTGTGACAGAGATTTCTCTTTTAACCAGGGTTGTGGGAAACGAAGGAGGTTTTAAAATCTAAGTGATGTGGGAGAAAGAAGACCTGCTTTCCTGGGGGTTTGTCTTATAATCTTGGGCAAGCTATTTCACTCACTTGGAGGTGAGTTTTCTGCAAAAATAAGAAACAGTATTTGCCTAGGCAGAATGCAGCATCTTGTTCTAAAGTCCTCTCAGAAAAACAAGGTTGAACTAGCTCAGGTGCTCTTATCCTAGGGAACTGGGTGAATGGGAGGGCAGTCCTGAACCTCTTCAATTTTATGCAAAGCATGGTTCATGTGTGTATATTGCTGGAAAGAGACTCCAACTCCATAACTTTCTTAGATTTCCAGAGAAGTTCATGCCCTCCCTGGGGTTAATCACCTCTGGATGATAGAAACTCTAAAGGCTTTTTAATGTTTGAAAATTTTATCATTCTTTGATGTTCATCTTTATAGCAAGACTTATAGAGTAAATATTTTTACAGGGAGAAGGATTTTCACAAATCCCTTTAAATCACACCTTCTTCACTTGAATCTGAGGCTAATTCTACATTATGGGGGAATGTTTTTTTTTGCCAGAGACTTCTATGAGATCCAAAGGAATATAATTTTTGTTCCATTAAACTTGGGAGTTGTTTATATGTCGACAATGTTGTTTACTGCATTATTAACACTGTCTACTCTAAATGACTTTGGGGAGAAAACATTGTTCCTTTAACCCAAGCGTTTCTCAGAGTTCTCAAAGATCTATCTTTGCATTAAGAGGTTAGGTATTCCAGGGTAAAAATGTGTTCATTATCTCATTTTACTTCCTTAAAAAAAAGTCTCCTCTGAGTTACTCTTATTTCCTCAGTGATTATTTTTTTAGATGGCCACTGTAAGGCTGTTCATTTGCACAAAGTTTCTGTGTCTTTCGCAGAAGCAATGGGAAGGCATTGCCCAATGATACCCAGTGTCTCTTTGACAAATATAGCCAAGGGCCTGGGTGGCTCATTCAGTTAAGCATCCAACTCTTGATTTCGACTCAGGTCATGATCTCAAGGTTGTGGGATTGAGCTCAGGGAATGGCTCCACACTTAGGGCAGAACCTCCTGGAAATTCTTTCTCTCCCACTCCCTCTGCCCCTCCCCTTGCTCATGCAGATGCGCGCTCTCAATAAATAAATAAATAAATAAATAAATAACATCTAAAAAATACATATAGCCAATAAGACCCTCTTTGAATTTAAAATCAGGAAAATAATTTTTTGAAAGCTGAATTTGTATTCTATTAAAAAGTATCATATGACATTTATTTCTCTTTCTGCTTTATCTGCCAGAACTCTCGGAACTAGAATCAATACCCAAGTATAATTTGCAAGAGGTTATTCATTATAGATATTTGCACACACCTCTATTTTCCTGTATTTACTCCAATGCTACAATTTATAAGTTTTTTTTGATAATAAAACAGTACATTTTCATTGAAGAAGAATGTAGAAGAAAGAATCATGAGTAGTTTCATCCTTCGAAATAACACTTGTTAGCTTTCTGGTCTTCCAGGGTTTCTTTTATGCACAGATACAGTTTTAGAATGTTGCAATCAATTGTACATGCTGTTATATAAATCCCCTTTTAATTAATAATATATTATGAGATTTTCAATTTTTATCACTTTTCTTTAAGAGCATGATTTTTGATAATGGTTTGGTATTCTATAATGAATATGTACTATTATTTTATGCTGAAGTTGGTATCTTTACACTTGAAGGCTTGTGCTCTTTTTTATTTACTTAGAATAAATATCCAGGAGTGGAATTACTAAACCTATTTTAAAGATTTTCATTAATACTGACAATTTGCTTTCCATAAGTGTTGCAACAATTGTACCCCATACCAGCTGTGTTTGAGGGTGCCCGTTCCCGCACGCCATTGTCAACACTGAGTAGCCTTTTTTTTCTTATAATCTTCATTTCTCTAATAGAAAAAAAAAAGGATATATCATTCTTTGAATGTATGTTTTTTTGATTTTAATATGATTTAATATTTAAAAAATGTATCAGCCATGTGGAGATTTTCATATGTGTAAGTTGTCCATTGTTGTCCTTTGCCCATTTTTCTACTGGGGTATGTGGCTTTTTCCTTATTGTTTTGCCAAAGTTCTTTATATAATAAAAATAATACCTCTTTGCCGTCTATCTTGCATATGCTTCTCCCATTTGCATGCCCACTGCTGGAGAGGCATATAGTACTGGGAGTACAAGTAAAGAGACACCGGAGCTGGACTCTCTGGGTTCATAGCACAGCCCAGAAATTATTCAACATCTTTGTTCATCTCCTTCCTTATCTATAAGTTGGGGTAACAGTGCTATCTTTCTGATATGTACAATACTTGGAATAGTGCCTAGAGTATAATGTGCACTCAATATTAACTAGTTTCATGAATTAGATGTTTATTTTCAAGTACCCTGTTTTATTATGTGCTGACTGAAGAGTCGTCTTATATCTTTTTAAGGGGAGGAGTTGTGGGAGGAGGATGGGAGAATAAAGGGAAAGTAAAGAACGTCTGTGTCAATACCATTTATACTTTGTGACAGCTATGCAGAGAACAAGTGATACTTTTCCAGTTCCAAGTTTGATTTACACCCAAAATAAATGTAGGTGCACAGGAAAAGAGAACTCAATATACTTGGAATGTGCTGGTCATCAAACACGTTGTTATTGCATCTATTTGATTGTTTTATTTTAAATGACAGATGCTATTCCAGTGACCTTTCCCTAGGAGGAGCTCAGGATGTCTCACAGGTGTTTAATTTAAGCCTCATCTTTTCCATCCAGGAAATAATCCAGGTAGGGCCCTCTTGCTTAAAGAAGGAGAAAAATGACAGGCACAGTGTGAGGTTCCTCCATAAGGGAGCTGCCAGTTAACCATCAACCCTGGAAGGGCATAGAATTTCGCTTGAGACCGGAGACCCTCCCAGCTGAAAATAAAATAAATTGTGTTCCAAATCTGGTTTTGAAATGAGGAGTGAAGAGCCTCCAATTTGAAAATAATCACATCCACTGTGTCTTCATCCTCCAAATGAGGACTCTCTTACATTTTAGTTAGTCAGTGTGCAATGTTCCTTTTATATCTGTTCTCGAAGTCTTGACATCACTAAAAATAAATGACTCAATTACACTTGTGCATAAGCAGCTGGAAAACTACCCAAATCTTCCCAATCTCTAAACTGTGTAAACAGAGACACCAAAGAGAGGAAAAAGAGAAAAAGGAAACAAAAATGAAGAGAGCAAGAGAGTTTTAAAAATAAAAAGTTCTACCGAAGAAGCTCAGGGAGGAGAGTAGGGTCCCCTTCTTTGTTCCCCAGCGGTACACTGTCGTCCCTAAACCTTGGGGTCCAGGAAGCAAACCCGGTGGAAAAAAGGATCAAGCAACTTTATAAACACCTTGCAAAGACATGTGCCCAGCCAAGACACATTCCAGTGCTCATGGGAAAATGTTGGCAGCCACCTCTGGTCAGATGCCCCAGGATCTTGGGGGCCCCAGCTAGAACTTGAGGACTAATGGGAAAAATGGAAACAAAATCCTGGCTGGCCAGCAAGCCCCAACATACAACCACAAACCCCCTCAATTTCCAAAGACTGGTCTTTTGTGGTGGCTCTTAGCTCAGAATGCACAATTACAAAAATGAAATGTTCCAAACGTCCTATACACCCACAGCATTCTTTCTTTTATTTACTGTCTTGGGTGGAAGAATATACTTTGTCTCCTAGTGTCCTTTTGCCAGGAAAGAAAAGCAGGTTTGGCCGGCAGAAAACCTGATCGTCTTTATTCCGTCCCGCACGTTACTCAGGAGATGAAGGAAAAGGTCAGAGCACTGGGGCAGCCGGGCTGCACGTTATCTCCACGCTTCAAGGGGAGCAGTGCTCTGGAGATGCAAGTAGGTCACGAGGCGGTGAAAGAGGCCCGAGACTTAACCGAGGGAAATGAGCAGCCAGAGCTGGGTTAAACCGGGGGCCTAGCGTCCTCGGCGCTTCTTCTGAGAGGTTGACCAGAGAGCGGAAGGCCAGCGTGTCTCGGTGACCTCTCTCTCCTTCTCCTGCTGCCCAGCCCCGGCTCTGCTCTCATTTCAATCAGTAAACGCAGCGCCTGTGGGAGCCCAGGAATCCGTGAAGGGACCCTGCAAGGGCAGTGGCAAAGAGCTGTCCTCTTTTTCCACACAAAGACAGGCCAAAGGGGACTGGTTTAAATTGCTTCCAGCAGGATTTAGGTTCGCCATGAGGAAAATCTCTCTGAGTGCGATGAGCCTCTGGAATGCATTACTAAGAGAGGCGAAGGAATCCACTTCAGAGATCCCCGAGGACGCCATGGAATGCTAATCTTTCCTTAATGGCTAATATTTTGGTGTAATCAGAGGCGGAGGCATGGATGAGCTTTCAAGTCCCTTTCACTCCTGAGAGTTGAATATGGAATCCGAAAGAGCAGTTGTCCGGTGGCATCTTGGTGTCCAAACCCTGCTGCACTGAGGTCACCTGAGGCCCTGGGGGTACCTGTGCCCCACCGGGGATTATGTCTGCACCCTGCGTGGATAGGTCTGGGAGTGTGCAGAGGGGTGGGCGGAGGGGGGTTCCTAGGGAAAAAAAGAGTCACATTGAAAGCAAGTGAGTCTGAACCAAAATTTTTAGGAAGTGCTGAAATTGGAGTGAGGGAAATGACAATAATCTATCAAATATTCCAAGGGGTAGGAAGCATGCCAGAACTGGAAAGCAGAGCCAAGGCTCCCAAGCTGGGTAGAAGGAAGATGGAAAGGGAGAATGTAAGGGTAGATTTTTACTTATGGGGTGCTTGAGACTCACCATCTCACCACAGGTGTGTCAAAGGTGTTGAGAAAAGAGTGACTGCATGACATGCATCAAATATTTGTTATGAACAAAAGTGAACATCTAGAAATTTATAAATGAACCTAAGAATGGCTTCTATCTTTATAACAATAAGATAGTTATATCAATCTTTGGCCTTTTTGTTTTCTTGGGTGAAAGCTAGGGGGTAGGGAATTGGGATAATCTTGTATTGGCTCTTGAAGGTGCTTCATGTAGGTAATGAGGACGCCATGTCTGAGAGGCATGGACTGGCACTCACTGAAGATCCTGTGGATGGATCCTATGGCAGTAAGGTCATCACTGGGGAGGAGACAATTAGGTGAGTCGGTCAGGCCACCTGAAAGTCCAATAGCTCAGTATTAAGATACTCAGCAGTGCATCTTCCTTGTGACAACATTCGCCTGTGCAGAGTCAGCATCTTTTTTCCTTGGTTTTCTTTCTCCAGAGCAACCATGTCACACAAGAATTCTCATTATTATTGATCAATTTGGTAGAAACAACCTGTATGTTTATATACTGGGGTATGGGTTAGCCAACACGTTGCTTTCCAGCTTGTGAGTTGTTGAGCTAACAAGCAAAGAGAAGTGGTCAGCCTTCCTTTTCCTTCTGTTTCACAGTGACATTCGTGCAACATTGTGTACCATGAACGAGGCTGTGGAATAGGGAGTCAAAGATGAATATGAGAGGTTTCCTGCCGTCTTCAGGAATAGCCATTAGCTTACATCAGGCTTCTGGGTCATGGAACCCATAGAGAGAGGAGAGCAGGAATGAAGCCATTATGGATGAGCATCATGACTCCTGGCATTACACTCTGTTTGGCTAAGACACTGATTTAATGAGAGAATGTAATCCAAGGAGGTTAGTAGAAGTCATAACCCTTGGAGCGGATTTGTTAGCACGCCATACCATTTGTTTTCCTTCCCCGCAGGTAGAGTTTTAACTGGAATACTTGAAACCCCATCATTCTCTAAGATGAAGAACAAGGAGAATAAAACTTGTCAGAAACCCAGGAGCCAAGGTGCTCTAATCTTCTAGGCAAATATTTAACACAGGGGTTTCCTTCCACGATGCCTCCTCCGTCAGAATGGCTCTTAAGGCAAGAGGTTCTGAGACTTTCTGCTCCTCGGTGGTGGGGTGGGGGTGGGTGGTGGAGTGACATTACTCTTGAAGGGCAGGGATGATGTTAATGATGGGGGTGGATAGTTGTTGAACTGGTGGTAACTGGTTAATCTTGCCACTGACATTTCTAGGAAGGAATTTTGGCCCTCATGATTTTGGCTGCAAAAAGTTGGTAAGATAACCCTCCCTTCCCCCTTCCCATTTTCAGCTCCTTTGGGGAAGAGGAAAACCCCAGACACCAGCTTTCTGGTAACATAAGAAGCTTCCCATAACCATGTACTATAAATTATAATAAGCACGACCCTTCTTTTGCTCTTCCTCTTTGTTTCGCTCCCTGAGCAATATTGTAAGAGTCTACACAATCTCATAAGGGACTTGGCTGGCAATCAGTCGAAGACACTGTTCCTTTGGCAGCAGTTCCAAGCAGCTAGACTAATGTATTCCTTTTTGCTTAGTTCCTACAAAATTGCATTATGGTGCTATGCAGCTGAGGGGCTGGAAGAAGAAACCAAAGCATAGAGAAAGTTAAGGCACAAACTGGCAAAGCCATTCAACCAAGCTGTATTATTTCACCCGCTTTATGTCATGGTTGTATGCAGGTAGTGGGGTCGCTGTCTCTGTGGGCTGTGGCCTCTTGGCAGAGGTTCAGGGTCTCTGGCTGACCAAGAGGCAGCTGGGGCTGTGATGAATCTCTACGGAGGTAAAATCTTCTGGGCTGATTTGGTTTTCTGTGTGGTACATCCCCCTTTAGCTCTACCTTTGATCTTGCGGAGTCTGACTACGTTTGGGCCTGGAGGATACACTTTTTGCACAAACATCCCTGGAAACAAAGACCCCTGGCCAGTTTGCCCAGGCAAACCAGAGAAATAAGACTGTTAGGCCATTTGCTGCCCATCCTGGAGCCATAAGAAATAAACACTCTTAACACCAACACTTGCTACCTGTGTGATCTGGGGCAAGTGGTAAGCTTTTTTGCCACCCCTCCCCGCCAGTCCCTCATTTGGGCAAATGATCTTTGAGTTCCCTATTGCTCACTTAGAACAAGCCTATAAAATTAAGTCAGTTTCTCTAACATACATTATTAGTAGATGCAAATACTTTCCCCACCTCCTGAAAAACAAATCAATATACAGAGTCTTATCAAACTTAAAGTTTCTAACCATTATTTTAAATTTCATTTCATAGAAAGTGAAACAAATTCAGACCAAACGTATTATCCACATGAAATAAGGGAAGATTTAGTCTGGCTCAGGGTAATAAACTGCAGTGAGGTAGGGTAGCCTGGATGGGTTCCCCTCTGAGGCTGGGCCGTATCCACGGATGCTACAAAGAAGTTCAGTCCAGCATAAAAATGAGTCCCAAAGCATATGTACCCCTAGCTCCCATGGCCTCCTGCAAGCTTCTCTGCTTACCCCATGTACTTGCTAGTTCCTTAAGAGGACATCTTTCACCCATGTCCACAGCTTTAGCTCTCGGCCACTTACTCTGAATTGTTTATTGACGCTTGTCCTCTTTTGCTGTGGAGCACCCTGCCGCTAACCTCAGTGCTCATTCTTTTGTTTCTACACTTGCTTTGCCCTTTGGACTTTGTGATGGGCATTATAGTCCCAGCTGAACTTCCTTCCATAAGACTTCATTTCACCAAGATAGACGGCTTGTAGACCTCCCTGGCTGAACCTGAGGTTGGTGACTACCCATGTGAACTTCTGCAACCATGGGCATGACACTCACCAGTTCTAGCTAACTTCCACTGGCAGCCCCTGGACATGGTAACAGATGATAGGGGAAATAGGAGCAAACAGAATCAAGGACCTAAGAACATTTTAACAGGGTTTCTGATGGATGAGCACAGATCTAGTGATACTCCAAAATCTAGGTGTATGGGGGGAAGCAAGGATGGAGAGTAGGGTCTCAGTTACTGGACTAGAGTTCAGGGTTTGGGCTGTAATTCCTGATGGTGGTGATGGTGAGGGTTCTAATAGGATCAAGGTTCTAATGGCTCCAGGGATCCTACAAGCTCATAATAGTAATGCCATTTAGAAAACCTTAACGTGTCCACATCTTTACCTGCAGGATCATAATAGTTACATTCCAGGTAATGAATCCTAGCCATTGTGAACAGGCAGGCAGTCTGTCATCTCTGAAGCAATACAATCATGGCCCTCAGTCTGTGGCTAGGTACCTACTGGGGCTGTGCTCCATCTCCCTTGCCTTTCCCTGCAGGTGGCAGGCCTAACTCACCTGGTCCAAATAAATGATAAATGGAAATTTTGATGGTTCCAGACATTCTGGGCCAGGTCAATTACATGTAGCCAGAGTTCCCTCTTGTGAAACAGCTAGCAGGAGGGGTGTCACTGAAGGAAGTGAGTTGAGCAATAGGTGGGTGGGTGAGTGAGGACAGCATGGTGGCACGGGGTGAGATGGGGAGGAGTCCAGTACACGAGTCAAAAATGAGTTGGGGGGGGGGGGGATGGCATTCCCTAGGGACTCAATAAGTACTTGGGAATGAATGCATGAATAAATCATTCCAATTTTTCCCAGACTCAGGATGAAGGATCAAGGCTAAAGATTAATTATCCAAACTGACATACCAGGTCATGGTTGAACTATTAGCAGAAGTGACTCAATGTTGAGTTCCATAATGAGCAACTCCTCCTGCGTTGTACCTCTAACCCCTGTTTGTTGGTCTTTGGGGGAAGGTTGAGTTTTGGGAAGGAAGAGGTATGAGGAAGCAGAGCTGGATAGGGCTTTTCAGGGCAATGTTTTTCAGAGCCAACCCATTTCTGGCAAAAAGTATTACTCTCTAGGCAAGTGTCTATTTGCTATGTTGATCTAATACAACATTAACTTCTGAAACAGTTGCACTCGCTTTGCCAATTTTCCAAGCTCAAAACAGGAATGGAGTTAATAAAGTAACAGAGGCATTTTGGATGGTGAAGCTTTACTTTAGAAATGCCCACATGTGCATAATTTTCCACTTTCTTCCTAAATTCCTATGCCTGGAAGAAGCCTTAGAAATCTAAACCTCTTGTTTACAAATGAGAAAATTCAGGTCATGAGAAGTAGAGGATTTGCTCAAAGCCACATGGCTATCTAGGGAAAAGCCAGGATCAGAATCCAAGATCTCAGACTTCCGGCAAGTGCTGTTTTAATTCTACTCCAATCTTTTAATTCATGAATGGATACCATTGAGGGGTTTGGAGATCCTCTTCAGCATCAGGGAGCAATCAGCTTGCTCCTGCACAGACCGAGGCTTTGCCACAGTGGGCAACTGCAGCCGTGTAGAATCATGGTCTTCTCTTAAGGGGAGTTTTGAAAGGTTTGACAAAGCAGTTGGGAAGTGTTATCTAAGCTGCTATTTTATTTTATAGCAACTATTTTCTGTTGTGATATTATTTATTTATTTATCAGCTGGTTCAATCACGTGTTCATTCTGGAAATACTTGTGGATGTCTATCATGGGCCAGCACCACTTTTAGGGACTGGTGGGAGGGGGGCTGTGGAGGTACGACTTCCCTGATCCTTGTCCCTATGGAGTCTTCAGCCTAGTAAAGGGTTTGGGAAGCTGTTTCTCGTTTAAGTCCGTTTTGCTGTACCTATCCAAAGTCCCCAGTTGGACTAAATGCTTGTCTAGCTTCCTGCCCTGACACTCTAGTTGATAAAAACACACTTCAGATAGAGGAGAACATATGCTTTTCTTAAATTATTTAATCCTTTGTGAAATATTTCTTGGTTAAGTAGTGTTACTAACTCAGCAAACAAAGCAAGAAGAGGTGGAAAACCCTTACATGTCAGGAAAGGATAGAAACTGCCCAAAGCTGGAAGGTGACTTGTTCAAGGCTTTGAATATTGGTAAAGTCAAGAAGGGACCCAGATTTCTAGGCTCACATTTTATGACTCTTTGACAAGAATGGAATCTTCTAAAAATTCAAAAACATTCTAAAAATTCAAAAACACTTCTAAAAACTTAAGTTCTCTCTTTACACAATAAGAAGCTCTCCAGACAGGACTATATCACTTGTCCCCATTGAGTCTATGTGTTTCCTGCTATCGTCCTAGCACTTGGCAAACTGCCCTATACAAAGTAGGCACTCAATATAGTTGTTTAATGAACACATGAATGAATGAATGAATGAATGAATGCTATGGACATTGATATAAGGTATTAACTTATTTTGGTCACTCACAGACATGTGTGAAGCATGGTTTGGAAATTCATTTCACTCGCTATGCTCTTAGAAGAACTTTGCATAGGATTTTTAAAAATTCTGTTAAATTCTACAGGAAAAGGAAATGAAAGCTATTTCTATATACTTCTCTCTTCACAGGTGAAACTCAAAATGGACTCCTGATGCAGAGCGTCAGGCTGGTCTCAGTTATAGGACCACCTTTGAACTGACTTTTACCTTCTGAAGAGAAGGTAGAAGGTAGGAGTTGTCATGTCTCCTTTTAAAACACTGATAAGGGGGCACCTGGGTGGCCCAGTTGGTTAAGTGTCTGCCTTTGGCTTAGGTCATGATCCCAGGGTCCTGGGATGGAGCCCTGCCTCTCCAGCTCCCCGCTCAGCGGGGAGTCTATTTCTCCCTCTCCCTCTACCCCTCCCCCTTGCTCATGCTCTCTCTCTCTCAAATAAATAAACTCTTTAAAAAAAATAAATACAACACTGATAAGTCTGGGAGAAACAGAAGGACATTTGAAGGAATGGAAAAATGTGGAAAAAAAGGAGAACTATGTTAGTATGTTACCATTTATACGACATTTTCATATCCACTATCTCATTTGCTACTTAGAACAATTCTGAAGATGCTATTATTATTCCCATTTTACAGAAGAAGACACTGAGGCATGGAAGTATAAGCTAGGAAATGGCAGAGCCTACACTCAAAGCTAATTCTCCTGACATTAGAGCTGGTGCTGTTTCTAGCACTTCACCTTTCTTTGTAAACATGGAGATATCACAGCCACCTTTATGCATTCAGGCTTCCATCCTCAGATCACGAAGTGTGAGATTTCCTGGTGAATCTGTCTTAAAAATGATGGATGCTCAACACTGGTGCACATTCCCTATTTTAGTTGACAGCATCACCTTGTGGATGAAAATACATCTGGTGTGTGTTTTTATTTGTAAATATATGTATACTCTGTCGATTAGGGATAATGAGCCAAGCAATTATGCCGTCAATCAGAATTGTTTAGGGGTTAAAACTTCTTTTCCAGAGTTTATTTTTCAGTAATCGACTATTAAAGAGTGATCAAATACTAACACTTAACTGATGAGAGAACAGAATGAAAGCTTGCTTGTTTCTGGTCACCTTGGTTCAAACTCACCGCAATTTGGCTTGCTTAATTAATATTTTTTGAAAAGTGAGAATTATAATTTATAGTATTTATGGCTTTATGGCAAGAACTACAAGGGCAAAGGGAAATCAGTGGCCTAGCAGAATCTTACTGTCTAAGACAGAAGGACAGTAGGGTATCAAGTCCAAAGACCTCCGAGGTCTGCCATTTCACCTTGGGATCATGTAAAATCCTCTGGGCCTCAGTGCCTTTATCTCTGATGGAGGGAGAATCACGTCAAGCTTGTGGAATGGTCATAACATGCCTGGTAACCTGGGTCCCTCTTTTTAAGATTTTTAAGAGAAAGAGCCCCTGCATTTAATGACAAGGAATGAAAACTCCCAAGACAATCACTCATCCAAATGCAAACAGAATCCACATCACTCAAGCAAAAATGTAGACATGTTTTAGTAGGCATCTCAGCTGGCTTGAGTTCTGCTGCTGCTGCAGTTTCCAGTAAAAAAATGTTTTTGTTATCAACGGTGAAAAATGACAAATACCCAGATTTTTTTCCCCAAATACCCTGATTTTTTCTCAAATGAGAACATAAAACTAACACCACAACTTCTGAACAGCAAAGCAAGGACAATTTATCCTAACCTGATTATTAATAATTGTGATCGGTTACAATTTCTTCTTAAATTTAATCATTAATTATTAATTCGAATGATGATTTGATAAAGAATTTAGTCATCTGCATTACAGGACAGACACCTGATGTCCTGATTAAATATTTCCTTCGGATATTTTATTAGAAAAAAGTTTTGCTTTTTTTTTTTAGATCCCCTTTTTCTTGTAAGAGAAAGCCTTATTGGGCAATGCCCGCACAGTGGGGATGGATTCTACACACCGTTTCATGTTCACAGGGTCTGGGAAGAGCCTGCAGGGTTAGCTCCCCGCTCACCGCCTCTGCAGCCTGCCGGGGGTGGGGTGGGGCCCTCCGCGCACACCCTCCCCGCCAGCCTAGCCCTCGCAGCTGAGGGTCTTGAGGGCAAACTTTCAGTTTAAATTTCCCGGCTTTTTGTCAGTTTGTGTCAAAACCGTAGCCACCTTCTCCCGCTGCCTATGGGGCTTTGTTTGTTCTTCCCCTCCATTTGCTACTTGTTAGCCTCCGTGCAGTGTCGGCACACTTACAGTAGGCAGAGTGCTGATGACAGATGGCGGGGGGCTGGGAACCGGGCTGCCGTGGCCCCGTGCCAAGGGATAGGACTTGCCGCCGGAACGTGCAGCCCAGAGGCTTCTCCTTGAAGCTCTGTCCGTGTGGTTGGTTCTGTGGGCGTGTTTGTGTGTGCTCGCGCACATGCAGCCTGTCTTGTGGTGGTGGTGGTGGTGGTGGTGGTGGTGGTGGGTGTTTTTGTTGTTGTTTGGGGCCAACGACAACAGAGGCCTCGCTGGCTGGCTGTGGCTTTTCACTCTTGGCAGTTTCCAGACTCCCAGGCAGGAAATTCTCCCAACGATTGCAGCTGTGAATTGGCCCATTTTTTTGGAAAGAGGATAAAGAAAAGAGTTTTGTGGGTCTTTTGCTTTTCTCGCACAAGCAAGGGTGTGTTGAATACAAACAGGGAGGGATATGTAGGGGAGGGGAAGGAGCGGGTGGGAGAGGGAGGGGACCAGATGTGGGGCCGCCCCATAGATGAGACTGCCCTAGGTCTTTAGGGGTTTCAGCAGTTTGACCCCTTTGACCGCAAGAGACACTCACTTCCATTCATTCCTTCAACAAATATTTGAGAGCTTGCTCTCTGACGGGTGGTTTACTGGGAGGTGAGGACATCAGGAAGCAAAACAGACAAGATCTATACCTCATGGAAGTAACAATCAGATGAAATGGGAGTAAGCAAACACATCACAATCTCACACCCTTATTAGTGTTTTCCATGCAGCATAATAGGCTACTGTGGTAGAGGAGGAGGATGATGATAATTTACAACTTTTAATGAGTATTTCTGTGCCAAGCACTGTTCTAAAGGCATTTCTCATTTAATCTTCAGAATAATTCTAGGAGGTAAAGGCTATGAAAAGGGACATTTGGGGTTGGTCAGGAAAGGCCTCTCTAAGGAGGTGAAATTTGAGATGAGATATGAAGGATGCAAAGGAGTGAGTTATTTAAAGAGTCGGGGGAAGGAACAGTAAGTACAAAGGTCCTGAGGCAGGGAAGAGCTTAGTGTATTCAAGTTGCTAGTGTAGAAATAAAAGGGGGGAGGATTGGGGAGTTTGGAATGATGTGGGATCAAATTGGAGAAATAGGCAAGGGCCTTGTGAGGACTACGTCCTGGTAAGGGATATGAGAATGGGAAGCCATTGTTGGATTTTGAGCTGGGAAGTGACATACTGGAATTACATTTCTGAAAGATTTTGCCATCTGTATTGGGGAGATGAAATGGATTAGATCAGGCAAGCATGGAAGCCAGATTATAGGAGGCTGTGACGGGCCAGAAATGATGGTGACAAGAATGAGGATGGCAAGTGTGAACATGGAGCAGAGGAAGGGTTAGGTATCCATGTTGGAGGTGGATACAAGAAGTGCCAATCAACGGAGCTGATAAGGTGGCGAGGAAAAGTAGTCATGGCTGGCACCCTGGTTTCTGGTTCCGACCAGGGGCTGGTGGTGGATGGTGTCCTGGGATGGAAAGGACTGATGGCCTAGAGCAAGAGGGTAACCCCTTTGAACACTAGAAAGGCCAGTGGACCCAGAGGACATCTGAAGCCCTAGGACAAAGAGGAAACACCTTCCATGGAGGGGCGTAAGAACCGCCATATCGTAGCAGGAAAATACTTGTCTTACATTTGCAAGGTGATGTTTACATCTTAGCTTCTGTCCCTTGTCTTATTTGATCTTCACCATAATATTGCAATATAATTATGATAACCTCTATCTTATAGAGGGAGGGAATGAGATCTACAGGAGTGAACTGACTTTCCAGGGTCACACAGCTATAATACTAGTTATTGCTCCTATTGAGGGAAAGTTTACGTTGTACCAAGTACTATTTTCCATGCACTTTACATATGCTGAGTCTTCATGATCACATAAGGTAGATACTACTCTTACCCCATTTTTCAGAGGGACAACAGGCACAGAAAATTTGAATAATTTGTTCCAGGTTATACAGCTACATACTTATCACTGTAAGTAACAAAGCTGGGCTTCAAATCCAGCTGCCTATTTGTGCTCTTAACCACTGTGCTATACCAGATATGATTGAATTGGGACTCTGAATCTCACAACCACTTGACTATCCTGAAATGCCTCCTCAATGCTACTTCTGATGATTACTCTTTCCCTCCAGTGGATTTATGTATCAGGGGCAGTTTCAGCATTGCTCTAGATAGCTAGATGCCCATCCCTCAAATATTTTCCTCCGAGGCGCCTGGGTGGCTCAGTCAGTTAAGCGTCTGCCTTCGGCTCAGGGCATGGTCACAGGGTCCTGGGATCGAGCCCTGCATCGGGCTCCCTGCTCGGTGGAGAGCCTGCTTCTCCCTCTCCCTCTGCCTGCCGCTCTGCCTACTTGTGCTATCTCTCTTCATCAAATAAATAAATAAAGTCTTAAAAAAACATATTTTCCTCCAAAGACCATACAGCATCATGATGTGACATCTGAAAAGAGACTATACCTTGTAGTGACATAACTTTCAATCAAAATTAAAAAAACAAAAGAAAGTACCTATCAAATAATTTGGTCTATATGTATCTAGTCTTTGGAAAATATTTTTCTGTTCCAAGAATTAATACATATACCATGAATGTGACTTCTTATTTTTTTGAAAGTCCTAGAGCCCAGTAGGAAGGCAGGCATATAAGCATTATATCTGTTTCATTTTCATATCTCTTAAAAGATGATCTATGCACATCACAAAGCTGAAAGAATTAGGCCACAAATAATGTGCACGTATACCCCGATGGGGTCCCGTAGGTGAGCATCTTGGCAGCATCTTAACTGTACTTCACGTCACATTTCTTCACTAAGGGCAAGTAGGTGAGCATCTTGGCAGCATCTGAACTGTACTTCACGTCATATTTCTTCACTAAGGGCAAGATAGAAGAGAAACTATTTCAACTTTATTTATTCGTATGTATTCAATCAAGCTTTCTAGCTGCCGGTGAGAGAGTGAGGATGAACATGCATTCTGGCACTGCACCGCCTTCCAGAAAGAGGCTCTGTTCCTAAGTAGGGTTGAAACAACTGCAGGCAATTCTTTCTTGCTGTTGTTTAGCTGAGTAACCAGGGGTCTAGGTCCTCATTCTGAAATGCTCTAAATTGCTGTCTTGTACCCAGATGATAGGGAATAGTTGCCTCACAAGGTTGGTTCTGAAGACAAAGTGAGGAGATTTCCCCATTCTGGCTACCAGCCAATCCGGTAGCAAGGACAAGAGAGGCAAAATGGTTACTCCATATTCCTCAAAAAGGAGCACCACACAACATTGGTTTATGTTCTATCAAAACATGCTCCTCAGTTAGTTTTGGAAAATGTTGCATTCTATTCCTGCTAAGGATTGGCATATTCAAAGCTCTGATAAGTTCTACAGTAAAGAAGAACATTCGAGATGCTGCCAAGATGGTCACCTACAGGACCTCATCAGGGTATAGGTGTAGATTGTTTGTGGCCTATTCTTTCATCTTTGTTATGTACATAGATTATCTTTTAAGAGATGAAAGTGAAACTGGGTATAATGTTTATATGCCTGTCTTCCTACTTGGTCCTAGGACTTTAAAGAAAACAAGAAGTCACATTTCATGATGTATGTATTAACTCTAATTTAGAATGAAAAAAATATTTTGCTGAACACAGTATTTCCAAACTATCTGTTGCCATCAATGCTGATGATCAGTTGTGTGATTAATGGCGCAGCCAGATAATTCTTTAGTCCATTCAAGGTATGCTGAGACTAAATTCTCCTTAAATAAAGCCCTGAGAGAGAAAATTGTGTCTGAAGTAAGGTGTTTCCAGTCAGATGGACTGGGACTCAAGTATCGGCTTCGTCTATAAGAGATTTTAAAATTTGGGGCTAACATACTTAAATTCCTTGACTGCCTTTATCTGCAAAATGGGAAAATTAATCTTTCACCTCAGAACATGGTTGTGATTTGTTTACTCAGTGAATTCATTCATTTAGCAAATATTTATTGAACATCTTCCCAGTAGTAAAGATTGTGGTATGGACCAGGGATTAGGAGTTAGCTAGTTGTATTTATCAGGATTTTCTAGAGAAACAGAACTAACAGGAGATATATCTTCATATAGATACATAGATATGATTTATAAACATAAAAACAAACAAACAAATAAGATTTATTATAAGGAATTGGCTCGTTTGATTATGGATGCTGAGAAGTCCCATGAGCTATCATCTGCAAGCTAAAGTCCCAGGGAGGCCTGTGGTGTTATTCAGTCTAAGTTCAAAGACCTGAGAACCAGGAGCACCTAGGGCAGGGAAAGATCGATGTCCCAGTTTCCCAGCTCAGGCAGTCAGGCAGGAAGGGACAAATTCTCCCTTCCTCCACCGTTTTGTTCTACGTAGTCCCTCAATGGATTGGATGATGCCCATGCACACTGCTTTACTGAGTCCACTGATTCAAATGCTAATTTCATTCAGAAACATCCTCACAGACACATCCAAAGATAATATTTAGCCAGATTCTGGGTACCTCATGATCCAGTCAAGTTGAACATATAATATTAACCATTATACCAGCCCACTTGGAATTTAATTTTTACTCATGAGAAGTCCCTGATCAACATTTTGTCCTTATATTTAAAAAGTTTTTTTATTAATATATATTATTAGTTTCAGGGGTACAGGTCTGTGATTCATCAGTCTTACACAATTCACAGAGCTCACCATAGCACATACCCTCCCCAGTGTCCATCACCCAGCCACCCCATCTCTCCCACCCCCTCCACTCCAGCAACCCTCAGTTTGTTTCCTGAGATAAAGAGTCTGTTATGGTTTGTCTCCCTCTCTGGTTTCATCTTGTTTCATTTTTCCCTCCCTTCCCCCATGATCCTCTGTCTTGTTTCTCAAATTCCTCATATCAGTGAGATCATATTATACTTGTCTTTCTCTGATTATACGATGCTTGTCTTTCTCTGATTGACTTATTTCGCTTAGCATAATACCTTCTAGTTCCATCCACGTCATTGCAAATGGCAAGATTTCATTTTTTTGATGCTGCGTAATATTCCATCGTATATGTATGCCACCATTTTGTCCTTATATTATCTTGGGGCATCAGTGACTTGTCCTATGTTTGGTATCACATAGCAAGAGAGAGTCACCAGCAAGAGTGGTCTGTACCAGACCAAGCCAGATGTTTCTCAGAACTTTCAAGCAGAAACGAATGTCCCTTAAAGGAATGTTACCCAAAGATGGGTAACATAAAAGGTGCCAAAGTGAAGGCAAGTTATTTGTCAAAGGTTCTCCTACAAGAGGTTTAAAAACACTCTTCTGACTTCTACACTTTGTATTGTTTGTTTCTTTATTTAAATCCTGCAGTTTTCAATCTTTGTCCTTTCATTTGAGAAATTTATTTTTACTCAACACAGAAGGATTTTCCTTTGGAGATGAATACACTGCTGAAGGGAAAAGGGGAGGAAGAAGGAAGAAGAAGACTGTTATTACTGGTTCTTGAGTAGAGAAGATGTCTGATTCCCTAACCTCCTCCTTCTTTCCTGCTGCCCTCCTAGCCTTGAAAAGGAGCCCTGCATTTTAAGTGAGGCCACCTTTGTGGAAAGTACTGAATTAATCATACAGTCAATATAAGACCTGGGGAGCTAGACAGAGGGCATATGGACCATCTTGCTTTTGCCTATGGGACATTGACTCCTCACTTACACGTCTAAAAAGATGGTCCAGGAAGTCTGTCAACACTCATAATACTGCCTTGCCCAGAACTTCTGGCTTACAGATCTAGGGTGACTTGTCATACTTGAAACTGGGATGGATGCAAGAATTAAAAACAAAAACAAAAAAACAAAAAACCTACTTCATCTGTGTGATTACTCAGAGGGAGAGAAGGAAGATTAAAAGGGTGAACATAAATAGGAATTAGGTGGAAATGGAAGGACTAGCAACTTTTTAGCCTTTTGTTGAATATTGCTCTAAAATAGGGTTTCTCAAACTCAGTGCTACTGATATTTGGTCATAATTCTTTGTGTGTGGGTGCTATCTTGTATACTGTAGAATGTTCAGCAGTATCCCTGTCCTCTACCCACTAGATACCAGTAGCAACTATTTCTGGACATTGTCAAATATCCCTAGGGGACAGGGGCAAAATATCCCTGATTAAGAACCTCTGCTCTAAAAGCAAGAACTTTAAATTTTTGTGGTAATGGACGTGTTTGGTGATCTGGGGAAGATGATAGACTCTCAGATTATTGTTCTTAAATGTATGAAGTAAAATTATAGAATAAGAAAGGAAAACATTTATATTAAGTTTATCAAAATATTTTTAAAAATCCACAAATTTTTGCTATGGTAATTTATGTATTTCTTTATTAACATACTATATAAAAATATCTAAAAGTGGACCCAAATAACTACCTTACTTTTGAAGTAGTGGTGAGCTCATATGATATTTCGGGAAGCTTGTAACAACTGTTATGTGATATGAAGACATCTGTGATTTTAATTGTGACAAAATTCTAAGACTACTATGGTTTGTTCCCTACATTTATAGTTAAAGGTAATGTTAAATTTCAGTTCAAGATGGATGGAAATTAAGATGTAACTTTTTCTCGTCCATGTTCACAGAGCCCATGAATTCATAGGTATTGAATATAGAATTCCCTTTTCTAAGGCATGGATGGGAAGAAGCCATATAAACTCAAGTTATTTTTATGATATTTAATTAATGCCCCAAATTCCAATTGGAGTGCCTGAAGTGAAGGGAAAGCTCTGGCAGTCAGGAGATTATGAACAAACCGTGACTGCAGAGACAATCTTTAAATCCAAGAAAGCATAAATTTTATAGGCATAACCCGAGCCTCTATTCCACAAATGCAGAACTCAGAGGTAGCAGAAGGAGGACTATAAAATGATTGGGCCAAAACCAAAGAAGGTGTCCTGGTATGGCCAAGGGGTCCAGAAGACCTGCTGGGCTCTGGGTAATGGTGGAGACAGTGGTAGTGCTGGGAACTGGCTCAGCCAACAACGAGCTACGTACCTGAGCAAGTTACCCGATTCCTCTAGGTATCTAGGAAGGGATGGGCTCAGCTTGGACCAATGTTGATGAAATTGCTGCTGCTCAATGACACAGTTTAAGACTTTCACCTACACGAAACTCATGGAGGCTAACAAAATCCACAGAACCGAGTGTTGTAAAGGAGAAGAAATTGGCATGGGAAGAGAGGTTAGATCAAGTTGTTCAGTTCTACAGGTAGTTATTGGAAGAGTTGAGTGAGCTTGTTGGGGCCAGGAACTGGGTTTATTTTTTTTCTAGGAGTCTAGCAAATGTTAGGAATATAATAGGTACCCAATAAATATTCGTTGAATGAATGAATGAATAAATGCATCCATAAATCACCAACTTCTATTTTTAATGCTGTGTCAACCCAGTTACCCCTCTTTTTTTTTCTTAAGATTTTATTTATTTATTTGACAGAAAGAGAGAGGGAGAGCAAAGAGGGAGTGTGAGAGGGAGAAGCAGACTCCCCGCTGAGCAGAGAACCCAACTCTGGACTGGATCCCAGGACCCCAAGATCATGACCTGAGCTGAAGGCAGTCACTTAACTGACTGAGCCACCCAAGCTCCCAACCCAGTTACTTCTTAACATTATCTTTTTCAGGCAGAGGAACTGCGGAGACACATTTTTATCCAATTTGCTTACTTACTGTGTAATTCTAATGCACTTACTTATAAATCACACACACACACACACACACACTCTTATGGGTCTGTTGGCTCCTGTGGGATAGAGAAGTCATGTCCAGGTGCATCTTCTAGAAGATTCCTTAAAACCTTAACGGGGGGAGGGGGGGAGCAAGATGGCAGAGGAGTAGGAGACCTGGATTTCGTCTGGTCTCAGGAATTCAGCTGGATGGGGATCAAACCATTCTGAACACCTATGAACTCAACAGGAGATCGAAGAAAAGAATAGCAACAACTCTCTGAACAGAAAAGTGACCACTTTCTGGAAGGTAGGACGTGCAGAGAAGGGAATCCGAGGCGATATTCGGGAGGATAGACAGCGGGGGAGGGGGCCTCTGTGGGCCACTTCTGGCAAGTGGTAGAGCCCTGGAGCACAAAATCGGAACTTTTAGAAGTTGGCTCCACTGAGGGACGTCACTCCGGTGGCTAAGCGGGGTGTGGAACCCTCGCGGGACAGTGTGGTCTCAGGATCCTCGGGGTCACAGAAAGACCGGGGCTGCCTGAGTGCGGCAGAGCTCCCAGGGATTGGAGCAGGGAAGCTGGCTGCAGAGACGGAGCCGAGGCGCGGGCTCTCAGCTTGGGGTTGCCATAAACCGTGATCCGCGGCACAGTCGGGTCACTGCTCCTCCAGCAGGGACCCAAGAAGCGGCAGATCTGGGGAGACTCCCCTTCCTCCTCCGGGAGGAGTGGCATGGGAGCGCACCGCAGGGATCTGCTGGGTTTGGAGACTCCACATGGGGTCGGGTGTCAGAGACAGAAATGCTCGGTCACAGGCCGGGTGAGCACGGAGTGCGGCCAGAGACCAGGGAGATGGGAGTGACTGACTGCTTTTCTCTGGGGGCGCACTGAGGAGCGGGGCCCCGAGTTCTCGGCTCCTCCAGGGCGGAGATTGGGAGGCCGCCATTTTCACTCTCGTCCTCCAAAGCCTAACGGAAAGCTTGCAGGGAACAAAAGCTCCCGAGAGCAAACCCAAGCAGATGACTTAGCCCAGACCGGCAAGGGTGGGGCAATTCCGCCTCCGGCAAAGACTTTTGGGAACCACGGCAACAAGCCCCTCCCCCAGAAGATCAGCAAGAACAGCCAGCCAAGACAAAGTTTACCAATCGATGAGAACGGTAGTACTCCAGCGCTAGGGGAATACTGCACATAGAATTCATGGCTTTTTTCCCCATGATTCTTTAGTCTTTCAAAGTTAATTTTTTTTAACTGTCTTTTTTTTTTTTTTAATTTTTCTTTTTCCCTTTTTCAACCAACATCTTATCAATCCCTTTTTTTTAAAAAAAATATTTTTATTTTTCATTTTTAGAGTCATATTCTATCCCTTCATAGTAGTTACTCTTATTTTTGGCATATATATATAAGTTGTTCTCTCTTTAAAATTTTGAGATACAGTTTATTCTAACAGATCAAAATATACCCTAAATCTCTAGGGTATGGCTTTGTTCTAGTCTCCTGCCTGATCACATTCTCTCCCTTTTTTTTCTTTTTTCTTTTAATCCTCTTCTTTCTATTTTCAAACAACTTCTTACCAATTCCTTTTATAAAATTTTTTATAATTTTCATCTTCACAGTCATATTCCATCCCTTCATCATATCAACCCTTATTTTTGTACATATATAAGTTTTTCTTTCTTTAAAATTTTGGGAGGGACTTTCTTCTAACATACCAAAATACACCCAAAATCTAGTGTGTAGCACTGATCTAGGAACCAGCCTGATCATATTTGATCATATTCTGTTTTTTTTTTGTTTTCTTCTGTTTTTCTTTGTTTTTATCTTTTTCTTTTTCTTTTTTTCTTTCTTTCCCTTTCTTTTCCCCCAGCTTCAGGTCTTTTCTGATTTGTTTAGAGTATATTTTCTGGGGACATTGTTACCCTGTTAGCATTTTGTTCTCTCATTCACCCATTCTCCGGTGGACAAAATGACAAGATGGAAAAAATCACCTCAACAAAAAGAACAAGAGGTAGTACCGAATGCCAGGGACCGACTCAATACAGACATTAGTACGATGTCGGATCTAGAGTTCAGAATCATCACTTTAAAGATACTAGCTGGGCTTGAAAAAAGCATGGAAGTTATTAGAGAAACCCTTTCTGGAGAAATAAAAGAACTAAAATCTAACTAAGTTGAAATCAAAAAGGCTATTAATGAGGTGCAATAAAAAATGGGGGCACTAACTGCTAGGATAACTCAGGCAGAAGAGAGAATCAGTGATACAGAAGACCAAATGATGGAAAATAAAGAGGCTGAGAAAAAGAGAGATAAACAACTACTGGATCACGAGGGCAGAATTCGAGAGATAAGCGATACCATAAGACGAAACAACATTAGAATAATTGGGATCCCAGAAGAAGAAGAAAGAGAGAGAGGGGCAGAAGGTATATTGGAGCAAATTATAGCAGAGAACTTCCCTAATTTGGGGAAGGAAACAGGCATCAAAATCCAGGAGGCACAGAGAACCCCTCTCAAAATCAATAAAAATAGGTCAACACCCCAACATCTAATAGTAAAACTTACGAGTCTCAGAGACAAAGAGAAAATCCTGAAAGCAGCTCGGGAGAAGAGATCTGTAACCTACAATGGTAGAAACATTAGATTGGCAACAGACCTATCCACAGAGACCTGGCAGGCCAGAGAGGACTGGCATGATACATTCAGAGCACTAAACGAGAAAAATATGCAGCCAAGAATACTATATCCAGCTAGGCTGTCATTGAAAATAGAAGGAGAGATAAAAAGCTTCCAGGACAAACAAAAACTAAAGGAATTTGCAAACACGAAACCAGCCCTACAAGAAATCTTCAAGATTTCAAAGGGGTCCTCTAAGCAAAGAGAGACCCTAAAAGTAACATAGACCAGAAAGGAACACAGACAATATACAGTAAGAGTCACCTTACAGGCAATACAATGGCACTAAATTCCTATCTTTCAATAGTTACCCTGAATGTAAATGGGCTAAATGCCCCAATCAAAAGACACAGGCTATCAGATTGGAATAAAAAACAAGACCCATCGATATGCTGTCTGCAAGAGACTCATTTTAGACCCAAAGACACCCCCAGATTGAAAGTGAGGGGGTGGAAAACCATTTACCATGCTAATGGACACCAAAAGAAAGCTGGGGTGGCAATCCTTATATCAGACAAGTTAGATTTTAAACCAAAGACTGTAATAAGAGATGAGGAAGGACGCTATATCCTACTTAAAGGGTCTATCCAACAAGAAGATCTAACAATTGTAAATATCTATGCCCCTAACATGGGAGCAGCCAATTATATAAGCCAATTAATAACAAAAGCAAAGAAACACATTGACAACAATACAATAATAGTGGGGGACTTTAACACCCCCCTTACTGAAATGGACAGATCGTCTAAGCAAAAGATCAACAAGGAAATAAAGACTTTAAATGACACACTGGACCAAATGGACTTCACAGACATATTCAGAACATTCCAAACCAAAGCAACGGAATACACATTCTCCTCTAGTGCCCATGGAACATTCTCCAGAATAGATCACATCCTAGGTCACAAATCAGGTCTCAACTGGTACCAAAAGACTGGGATTATTCCCTGCCTATTTTCAGACCACAATGCTTTGAAACTGGAATTCAATCACAAGAGGAAAGTCGGAAAGAACTCAAATATATGGAGGCTAAAGAGCATCCTACTAAAGAATGAATGGGTCAACCAGGAAATTAAAGAAGAATTTAAAAAATTCATGGAAACCAATGAAAATGAAAACACAACTGTTCAAAATCTTTGGGATGCAGCAAAGGCAGTCCTAAGAGGAAAGTATATAGCAATACAAGCCTTTCTCAAGAAACAAAAAAGGTCTCAAGTACACAACCTAACCCTACACCTAAAGGAGCTGGAGAACGAACAGCAAATAAAGCCTCAACCCAGCAGGAGAAGAGAAATAATAAAGATCAGAGCAGAAATCAATGAAATAGAAACCAAAAGAACAGTAGAACAGATCAACGAAACTAGGAGCTGGTTCTTTGAAAGAATTAACAAGATTGATTAACCCCTGGCCAGACTTATCAAAAAGAAAAGAGAAATGACCCAAATCAACAAAATCATGAATGAAAGAGGAGAGATCACAACCAACACCAAAGAAATGCAAACAATTATAAGAACATATTATGAGCAACTCTATGCCAGCAAATTAGATAACCTGGAAGAAATGGATGCATTCCTAGAGATGTATCAACTACCAAAACTGAACCAGGAAGAACTAGAAAACCATAACAGACCTATAACCACTAAGGAAATTGAAGCAGTCATCAAAAATCTCCCAACAAACAAAAGCCCAGGGCCAGACGGCTTCCCAGGGGAATTCTACCAAACATTTCAAGAAGAATTAATCCCTATTCTTCTGAAACTGTTCCAAAAAATAGAAATGGAAGGAAAACTTCCAAACTTGTTTTATGAGGCCACCATTACCTTGATCCCCAAACCAGACAAAGACCCCATCAAAAAGGAGAATTACAGGATCCTCAAAAAGTTGAAAATAGAGCTACCATACAATATCCTTGATGAACATGGATGCAAAAATTCTCACCAAAATACTAGCCAATAGGATCCAACAGTACATTAAAAGGATTATTCATCACGACCAAGTGGGATTTATCCCTGGGCTGCAAGGTTGGTTCAACATCCGCAAATCAATCAACATGATACAATACATTAACAAAAGAAAGAACAAGAATCATATGATCCTCTCAATAGATGCAGAAAAAGCATTTGACAAAGTACAGCATCCTTTCTTGATCAAAACTCTTCAGAGTATAGGCATAGAGGGTACATACCTCAATATCATAAAAGCCATCTATGAAAAACCTACAGCAAATATCATTCTCAATGGGGAAAAACTGAGAGCTTTCCCCCTAAGGTCAGGAACGCGGCAGGGATGTCCACTATCACCACTGCTATTCAACATAGTATTAGAAGTCCTAGCCACAGCAATCAGACAACAAAAAGAAATCAAAGGCATCCAAATTGGCAAAGAAGAAGTCAAACTCTCACTCTTTGCAGATGATATGATACTTTATGTGGAAAAACCAAAGGACTCCACCCCAAAACTGCTAGAACTCGTACCGGAATTCAGTCAAGTGGCAGGATATAAAATCAACGCACAGAAATCAGTGGCATTCCTATACACCAACAACAAGACAGAAGAAAAAGAAATTAAGGAGTCGATCCCATTTACAATTGCACCCAAAACCATAAGATACCTAGGAATAAATCTAACCAAAGAGGCAAAGGATCTGTACTCAGAAAACTATAAAATACTCATGAAAGAAATTGAGGAAGACACAAAGAAATGGAAAAACGTTCCATGCTCATGGATTGGAAGAACAAAGATTGTGAAGATGTCAATGCTACCTAGAGCAATCTACACATTCAATGCAATCCCCATCAAAATACCATCCACTTTTTTCAAAGAAATGGAACAAATAATCCTAAAATTTGTATGGAACCAGAAAAGACCCCGAATAGCCAGAGGAATGTTGAAAAAGAAAAGCAAAGCTGGCGGCATCACAATTCCGGACTTCAAGCTCTATTACAAAGCTGTCATCATCAAGACAGTATGGTACTGGCACAAAAACAGACACATAGATCAATGGAACAGAATAGAGAGCCCAGAAATGGACCCTCAACTCTACGGTCAACTAATCTTTGACAAAGCAGGAAAGAATGTCCAATGGAAAAAAGACAGTCTCTTCAACAAATGGTGTTGGGAAAATTGGACAGCCACATGCAGCAGAATGAAACTGGACCATTTCCTTACACCACACACAAAAATAGACTCCAAATGGTTGAAAGACCTCAATGTGAGACAGGAGTCCATCAAAATCCTAAAGGAGAACACAGGCAGCAACCTCTTCGACCTCAGCCGCAACAACTTCTTCCTAGAAACATTGTCAAAGGCAAGGGAAGCAAGGGCAAAAATGAACTATTGGGACTTCATCAAGACAAAAAGCTTTTGCACACCAAAAGACAACCGACAGAATGGGTGAAGATAATTGCAAATGACATATCAGATAAAGGACTAGTATCCAAAATCTATAAAGAACTTATCAAACTCAACACCCAAAGAACAAATAATCCAATCAAGAAATGGGCAGAAGACATGAACAGACATTTTTCCAAAGAAGAAATCCAAATGGCCAACAGACACATGAAAAAGTGCTCAACATCACTCGTCATCAGGGAAATCCAAATCAAAACCTCAATGAGATACCACCTCACACCAGTCAGAATGGCTAAAATTAACAAATCAGGAAATACCAGATGTTGGCAGGGATGCAGAGAAAGGGGAGCCCTCCTACACTGTTGATGGGAATGCAAGCTGGTGCAACCACTCTGGAAAACAGTATGGAGGTTCCTCAAAAAGTTGAAAATAGAGCTACCATATGATCCAGCAATTGCACTACTGGGTATTTACCCCAAAGATACAAATGTAGGGATCTGAGGGGGTACGTGCACCCCGATGTTTATAGCAGCAATGTCCACAATAGCCAAACTGTGGAAAGAGCCAAGATGTCCATCAACAGATGAATGGATAAAGAAGAAGTGGTATATATATATATATACAATGGAATATTATGCAGCCATCAAAAGCAATGAGATCTTGCCATTTGCAACAACGTGGATGGAACTGGAGGGTGTTATGCTGAGCGAAATAAATCAATCAGAGAAAGACATGTATCATATGACCTCGCTGATATGAGGAATTCTTAATCTCAGGAAACAAACTGAGAGTTGCTAGAGTGAGGGGTGGGGTGGGAGGGATGGGGCGGCTGGGTGATAGACATTGAGGAGGGTATGTGCTATGGTGAGCGCTGTGAATTGTGCAAGACTGTTGAATCACAGATCTGTACCTCTGAAACAAATAATGCAATATATGTTAAGAAAAAAAAGAAGAAGAAGATAGCAGGAGGGGAAGAATGAAGGGGGGGGAATCGGAGGGGGAGAAGAACCATGAGAGACGATGGACTCTGAAAAACAAACTGAGGGTTCTAGAGGGGAGGGGGGTGGGAGGATGGGTTAGCCTGATGATGGGTATTAAAGAGGGCACATTCTGCATGGAGCACTGGATGTTGTGCACAAACAATGAATCATGGAACACTACATCAAAAACTAATGATGTAATGTTTGGTGATTAACATAACAATTTTTAAAGGTTTTATTTATTTGAGAGAGAGATAGAGAAAGAGCACAAGCAGGGGGAGGGCCAGAGGGAGAGAGACAAGCAGACTCCCCGCTGAGCAGGCAGCCCAACTCAGAGCTCCATCCCAGGACCCTGGGATCATGACCTGAGCCAAAGGCAGACGCTTAACCAGCTGAGCCACCCAGGCACCCCAAGAACCTTATCCAGGTTTCTATTGACAGCAGAAGGACTCCTACAGGATTTATTGCTATGTGATATTACCACCCTACTGAAGTAAAGCTTCTGAGAAACTGATTGGGCCCATGAGCATGCAGGAATAGAAACCATAGCAAAGGAACTTCATCATGAAAATGGTGGAGAGCAAAAGTGGCTGAGCTAAAGAGGGAAATGTAGGCTTGCTTTCATTTGAGGATTTTCTTTTGAAACCTAGCTTTTTTTTTTTTTTTTCTCAGTAAGGGGAAGCCCTAATCAGCTATGGAGCAAAGTGAGCCTCTTTTCTCTTGTTTTGCAGAAAATAAATGGGCTTGATTATGGGCACAGAGCGCCACAGTTGCTGCAGTGTGGGAAGCATACATAAATTGCAGACTAAGAGGCTCTAAAGCAGAAATTGGTGGGTTTGAGTTCTTGTTGTGAGGGTGGTCAAGATACTGTACTATCTTGAACTGAAATTATTTCTTCTGCCAAATATGCTTGTTAAACTAGCTTTAGGATTGCAACTCAAATGACCTATAGACAGGGATGTAAATGGGTGAAACATGACAAAAAGGGGAAAAGTGGGGACGGTGGCCAAGTAGAGGCTATATGTCCATTAGAAAGAGGTACTGCTACTCACTTTTAGTCCATCATCACCACACTAGAGTGTGCATCTAAAGTTGCCAGATCTTCCAGACTTTTTAAAAATCTGAAATTTGAGTTTTAAATGTTGACAACTCCTTTAAAATGTTAAAGACACAGCACAGGCCAGATTCGACCCTGGGGTGGCCACAGATGATCTCTAACGACTTATAGTATTAACGGTTCAAGAATATAAGTAGATATGCTTATTGTCTGTGAAATAATTCTTCAAATTCACTTAAAGTTGTCGTTGTTGCTTTGTAGACAGGGGAGCAAGGTCATAGGAGTCTAAGCTCTGCAGGGCAATCTCCAGGTTCTCCACCGGCTTCTCCAGGGCGACTGCCATGATCTCCACCTTGCAAGTCTCATTCAAGTTCAGGGCTAACTTATTTTCATGCCTGGTCCCAGGTGCCCAGACGCCTGCTAGACACAGGGCTCCAGACCCTGTCCTCTCCAGTCTGCCCTGGGGGAAGGCCTGGCCAGCCAAACCTGGGAACTTTCGGGACCCCAGTTCATCAGCCAGCATCTCTCCCCCCATGGATGCTGTCTACCTGGGCATGTTGCTAGGAGACCTAAATTCACTTTTTGGAGTACTTCATAGTTTGCAAGTCACTTGCATAAAATCAGTCTCATAAAAACCCTGTACACTGCTGTTACCCCTGTTTTGCAGAGGAGGAATCTTAAGTTCAGGCATGTTAAGTGACTTGTCTGCAGTTAGAGCAAGGAAGTGGTAGAACCTAGATTCATTCTTTCGTATTGGACTCCCAGCACTTCTGCCAAACATACAGCCTTGTCTCATAACCAAGACCTTAGTAACCCTACTTAGCAACTCTGGAGGTCAAATAAAGGAAATATCACTATTCTGACCCTTGATCTGTGGAAATCTGTCCTGGGAGCGAGGAAGGGTTATGAGATGACTACTCTTTAAGAAAGAACATCTGAATCTCTATTCTTGTACTAGATGGAATATCAGGTCCAGTTTCTTCTAAACTTAGGGTATTCCTCCATTATTCCAAAGTAGAAACAGGACTGGAGAAAGGAGTCTTATATTCTGTCATGATTCAACTGCTGACTGGCTATGTGGCTTTAGACAAAAATTCCTCTGCCCTCTCCCTGAACTTTAGGTTCCTCATCTGTAGAACAGGAACCATGATATGTGAGTAGCAGAGCTACTCCCATTCCCATTCCATGATACACCAGCGATTTATCCTTTAGAGATCACAGGAAACTGGGGGAAGCAGATCCCAACATGCAGTAACTATACAGGGTACGTGCTACTAATCAGGGATTTCGGCTACTTAGTACTTATAAACAGTTCCTATTAGTGGTGATGAGTAAATGTTTCATAGAAGCTGACTCTCTTTTTGTTTTTCTTAATGCCTTTTAGAAAGGATTAAAAATTGTAACTATTAAAGGATATACAATAGAAAGGAGTCTCCCTCTCACCCTGACCCCAAATTCTACTTTCCAAAAGGTAATTTATAACAGATTCTGTGTGCCTTCTCAGCATTTTCTGGATATACAGAAGTATATATGAATGTGGCATATATCTCTACCTCTATTTTTGTCTCTATCTATTTATATATTCCCCATTTTCCACAAATGGGAGCATACTACACACATCCTTCTTGAATTGATTTTCTTAGTTAAAAACTTCCTTTAAAAATTTCCATATCAATACATAAGATCTATCTCATTCTTTGCAGTAGCTGTATAGTATTCCACCATTGCATCCTTTATGTACCTTTCTTAGTCAGTTCCAGCTGCTATAACAAATTACCATAGGCATGGTGGCTTAAACAACATTTATTTCTCACTTAGTTCTAGAAGCTGGAAAATTCCACATCAGGATAGTCAGGTTCTTGGTGAAGACACTTTCTGGTTTACAGAGGGCTGTCTCTTCCTTGTATCCTTACATGCAGAAAGCAGAGAGGGAGAGGAAGCAAGGTCTCCCATGTTTATTCTTATTAAGGCACTGATCTCATTCATCAGGGTCTCAGCTTCATGGCCAAATACCTCCCCAAGGCCCCACTTTTTAATACCATCACACTGGAAGTTAGGATTTCAACATATGAATTTGGGAGGATACAAATGTTCAGTCTAATTGTGGAACATTTAGTATATGTCTATTCTTCTGCTTTTTCAAAATGTCCCAATATATATTCTTGTATATATCTCTGACCACAAGCTCAATATAAAATAAATTTCTACTATTGTTTCATTACAGGTTTTTTTTTTAAAGATTTTATTTATTTATTTGACAGAGAGATAGTGAGAGAGGGAACACAAGTGGGGGAGAGGGAGAAGCAGGCTTCCCGCTGAGCAGGGAGCCTGATGCGGAGCTCGACCCCAGGACCCTGGGATCATGACCTGAGCCGAAGGCAGATGCTTAACAACTGAGCCACCCAGGCGCCCCTCATTACAGGTTTTGAATATTGATACTGCCCTCTGAAGAGGCTGCACCCTTCATACTTCAAGGACCATTTCAAGAAAGTCTCTGCACATTTTTACCAACATCCTGTATTATAAAACTTTGATTTTTGTCCACTGAGAGGTAAAAATGTTCTGTTTTTATTTGCACTTACTTGCTTTTAATAAAGTTGAACATAAAATCCTAACAAGACATATGTATATCCTGTGAAGAAGCCTGCTCATGATCTTTATCCATTTTTCTATCGAGTTGTTAATTTTCTTGAATTATAAGACGCTTTATATATTAATGAAACCAGACTATTTGTATGTCATATTTGTTGCAATTTTTTTTGGTAGTTTGTTATTTGTCATAAGATCTTCCAGATACATCTTTTTAAAGGTCTGCTTTTCAATCCTTTAAAAATCAAGATGGTTCTTCAAGAGTACTCTGATTATGTGGCTGATGCTTCTGAAAGTTGATTTTGTACAACTTTACCAAGAAGCTTCTGCTTGTCATCACACGGGATGGTGTAATACTTCTTGAATAAGACATAGTTTATGCCGCTGTGAATCATTCATGTTACTGGAAAAACTGATTGACCACTGGACATTACTGGCACATTTCCCATAATTCTCCAAGGAATTGAGGGCATTCAAGAGGGAGTGTCTCTCATTCCCTCTGTAACCAGTCATTGTCCTGATTGACTTCAAGATTTTGTCTCTGTGAGAAAAAAAAATAAAGAAAATCCCAAAGCAAAAAAGGTTGCCCAAGTTATTTTGAGTTCATAAAAATTAATGGTCATCAGCTGAAACAGGAATTTTAGAAAAATGATCCAGACTTACTGGAAAACTCAACACCTTCAAGCATCATTATTTGGTTTACAAGTTACATGGTGAAGTGCTTAAAGCATCCCAGCCAGAGAAGAGAAGACTTCCCTTAATCAGAGACATTGACAGAAGAACTTGACTTTAGCCTGAATGAGTAGAGACAAAGTTCATATGCAGTCACCGAGGTAAGAGGGGTACCATGTTTTTATTCTGATCCAGGTTAGATAAGATAGGACACAAAAAACAAGCCCCTCCCTACAGACACTGAGGATGCTCTGTTCATTCAAAAACCACTTGGCACTGAGCTGTCAGATTCACTATCTGAAACAGCATCAGAAATAGAAGGAAAAAGATCTCCTTTCTTCCAAGTTCACAACAACCACCAACACAATGTGCACTCATGCCACAAGACTCCTAGCTGATTGACCAAAGACCATGCTTAATTAAGGGGTAAGGTGGTAGTGTATACACTACACTGGTCTGTATGGGGCTTTTGCCTCTGGTTGCTTATTACTCCTGGCTGTATACAGTGGAAATAGAATGTATTGAGTCGTATAGTTCTTGGCTTTTCTGGCTTAACCAGAGATCAAAATTCTGCACTAAGAGAGGTAGAGTGACCAACTGCCCCTAATTGCCCAGGACTGTCCTTGTTTTAGTACTGAAAGTCCAGTGTTCTGGGAAACCCCTCAGTCATAGTTAAAACTAGGACAACTGGTCACTCTCAGTCTTGGTCTTGTCCAGCTGATTCTTTCTTCAGTCATGTTACTCTATAGAGAAATTAAGTAAGATAAAATGGGCTTAAGTGTAAGAAGAAATTCGGTAATACATAAATAGGATCACAGCTTTTGGAGTGAGAAATGCTGGAACAAGATGCATAAGACCATACGCTCAGGAAGAGAAAAAAAATTTTGAGGTAACGTCTATGATTCCCTGATTCTATAACACTCTTCGTATCATCTTAGAAAAGTTAGATGAGCCACAAGTAAAATAATCTTTATTGCCATTTATTGAATGATTACTGTATACTAGGCACTGTGGTGAACTCTTAAATGTTATTCTGATGACAGTCTTAGGAAATAGATATTATTAGATATGATTTATAGGTGAGAAGACAGGCTTAAAGAAAGAGGTTATGTCTTGCCCAAAGTTATGCAGGTAGCAGATGATGGAGACAGGATTTGAATTCAGATCTCCGTGGTTACAAAGCCTATGATCACATACCTCCATCTTCCATTACCCACAAATAGTTGTGAACAATCATTTTTGCTCTCTCCATGTTATGAGGTTTTGGTACTGCCTATAATATGATCCCTGGAGACCAGAGAAATAGTAACACTAACAACATGCATTTGCGTAACATATTTTACATTTCAAAACACCTTTACTTCTGTTTTCTACTGTCATCATCCCAGAGATGCTGGGAAGTAGCTCATGTTGATCCTTTCTCTATTTATAACACATAGGAAAGAGAGTATGGATGAGCAGGGTCAACTGTTGATGGATACACAGGTGATGTAGTGGCAAAACTGGACTCACATCTACAATTCCTGATCTTAATTCCTTCTGAATACTGAGTCCATTCAGTTGAGATTAAGGGATTCTGTGACTTTCTTGGTTGACATCAAAGGCCTTCCAGACTGCTGTGGGAATTGGTCCAACTTTGTTTCCCCCACTTGTCTGTCTCCCCCATTACATTATAAGCTCTGGGAAGGCCAGTTCATGTGTCTGTCTTATTTATTTCTATGTCCTCAAAACCTGACACAGAGATTCTAAATAAATATTTAGTAAAAATGAATATCCTTTGCAAACGTTTCTCCTAATTCAGATGGTGGTCACCATTCCCCATTACTATGTCTTGTTTTCTTGCCACCACACTTAATTTCACACTGTTTCCTCCCTTCATTTCCACATGGTCAAAGACTAAGAGTTCTTCAAGGTGTGACTGAAACACCACCTCCACCAGGCAGCTCTCCCAGGCCTCTCAGCACTGAATGTTCTTTCCTTAATACTCAGATCCACCCCTAGTCTACCCCTCCTTTGTTGCACCTACCAGTGTGTCTCCTTTATTAAAGTGATTTGCAACTCGCATAAGTCAAAAGGGAGTAGGAGGGACTAGACCTCTCTTTATGTTGTACAGCCCCTGTGAGTAAGCCCTTGAATAATGAGTCCATGGCTTGGATTCTAGGACCTTCAAAAAGCCCAGGAGGTTCTGAGAAGAACCCCAAATCTCTGCATCCTGGAATATCAGCCCACACTTCAGAAAGAGTGACACAACAGTCTCTGGAGGCTCTTCTAGTTATAAGCCGTGAGACAAGGATTGGTTGGTCCAAATGTGATGCCTCTATTTGGAGTCAGAACAGGAGGACTTGAGAGCCATCATGAGAGCTTGCTGTTGTTTATTAATGAGATATTTATTAGTATTTTTTTATTAATGAGATAGCATTGCTACATAACTTGCACTTACCCTGTACATATCTATTTGTGGGGTCAACTTGATGGGATCGTCTCTCAGTGAGATTTTAAAGGGATGTTTGTTATTATTTTGTCCAAGTGATGGGCTGAAGGAAATATATTAAAAACTATGGATCCAAGACAACATTGGGCCTTTGAGACTTGCCTCTCTGCTATTGTTAACTTCAAAATTCAAATAAAAATCCACAAAACTCTTTTATCCAACTCAAAAATATAGACATCAAGAGAATCCCTGGATAACTGGACAACCCTGAGGTTGTGGCCATTTGGGCCAGGTGTTTGCTTTCAGCACAATACTGTTTGACCTCAGGTTTTTGTTTTAGATTTTCTGCTATAAATGTTAGCTGATAGTTAAGATAAGGCTCATTGAACCAGAGCAATAGAAAAGTATTGGCATGACACTCACTAAAGAAACCAGAAAAATTTAGTAGTTTATATACTCAGGCAAAATAAAAATAATTTGCTACTATAATGCATTTTGTCATAGTGATGTTTTAGTGTGGTGGGTTTTCTTATCACAAGGTATAGCTATGTTGTTTTAATAAAATATGTTGGTTTTCATAAAAAAAAACACCACAACAAAACAGAGCAAAAACAGAACAACCTCCACCTCCCCACAAAACCCTAATGCCAGTAACTTTACCCTCAGTAAGCCTCTGAAATTTTCTTCTCTCGTAACCTTCAAAATGGTTCACCCTAATGAGCTGTGGGCCAGAAACAGGTTAGCTAAGTAGCATCCCCGGCGTGGTGGATGGATTCCTAGCCGATGGCAAAGGAAAGTGTCTTAGTCAGTTTGGGCTGCAATAAAAAAGTACCACAGACTGGGTAGCTTACAGAAAACAGGAATCTATTTCTCATAGTTCTAGACGCTAGAAGTCTAAGGTGGGTGCTGGTATGGTCAGGTTCTGATGAAGGCCCTCTTCCAAGTTGCAGATTCCTCATTGTGTCCTCACATGGGAGAAAGAGGGCTAGAAAGTTCTCTGGGGTCCCTTTTCCAAGGGCACTGATCACATTCATGAGAACTCCACCCTCATGACTTAATTATCTCCCGAAGTCCCCTCCTCCTAATACCATCACATTAGGGGTTAAGATTCCAACATATGAATTTTGGAGGGGACACAAATACTCAGTCCACTGCAGAGGGGAATTCAGAGTGGGAAATGGCAAGATGTGCCCACTGTGGCAGAGGGTAAAAATAGGTTTGCACAATCAAGTGGGAGGAGGCTTCCTACCCAGCCCCTTGATTCAACATGTTCATAGCTGTAGGCAGGCTGGCTCTGGGTAAAGAATGAGAAAGGAGAACATCTCAAGTACCATCCCAAGGTCTTCCTGGGAGATTGCAGTTTATGCCCATTTTGTTCTGATGTAATTATTAATAGCATCCCCTTTACTCTCAAAGGTGCCATGGTGAGGATGATAAGTTAGTTATATGTTCATCCTAGACCGGAGGCAGCCCCTTTCACAGAGGTTTCCTTTTCCCCATTGTAAACCAACTCATTTAATTAGTGCACAGTTTTAATTTCACTTAAGGTAAAGTCATATTCCTCATGAACACAGGTATAAAACACTGGAAATTTATATGCTGCATTGATTTTTTAAAAAAAAAATCATGATTTTAACTAAGAAAGGGGATATAAAGAATAAAAAAACGATTATAACTACACCAAAATAAAAAGCTTTTGCACAGCGAAGGAAACTATCGACAAAATGAAAAGGCAACCTAATGAGTAGAAGATATTTACAAATGATATATCCAATAAGGAGTTAATATCCAAAATATATAAAGAACTTATATAACTGAACACTAAAACCACAAACAATCTAATGTAAAAATGCTCAGAGAACACAAACAGACATTTCTCCAAAGAAGACATATACATAGCCAACAGGCACATGAAAAGATGCTCAACATCATTAATCATCAGGCAAATACAAATAAAAATCACAATGAGATATCACTTCACACCTGTCAGAATGGCTAGAATAAAGACAAGAAATAATAAGCGTTGGCAAGGATGTGGAGTAAAAGGAACTATCATGTACTGTTGGTGGGAATGTAAATTGATGTAGCCACTGCAGAAAACAGTATGTATAGAGGTTCCTCAAAAAATTAAAAGTAGAAATACATTTATGGTCCAGTAATTCCACTACCAGGTATTTACCAAAAGAAAACAAAAACATGAATTTGAAAAGATATATGCATCACTATGTTTACTGCAGCATTATTTACAATGGCCACGATATGGAAGCAACTCAAATATCCAGAAGAAGATATATATATAATGGAATATTACTCAGCCATAAAAAAGAATGAGATCCTACCATTTGTGACAACATAGATGGAATAGAGAGTATTGTGCTAAGTGAAATAAGCCAGACAAAGACAACTGCTATATGATTTCACTCATATGTGGAATCTAAAAAACAAAAAAAGTAAACAAACAAAAAACAAAATCAGATCTACAAATACTGAGAACAAACTGATGGGTTGCCAGAAGGGAGGGGAGTGGAAGGATGGGCAAAATGGGTGAAGGGGAATGAGGGGGTACAGACTCCCAGTCACGGAACAAGTAAGTCATGGGGATGAAAGGTACAGCATAGGAATATAGTCAATGGTATTGTAATAATGTTGTATGGTGACAGATGGTAGCTACATTTGTGGTGAGCATAGCATAACATATAGGTTATCAAGTCACTATGTTATACATCTGAAACTAACATTGTATATCATTGTGTATCAACTATACTTCAATAAAAAATATGAAGATATATATGTGTATATATGTATGTGTGTATATATATATATAATCTCACATTAATAAAAGTATACATGTTGAGAGATAAGTGGGAAGCTGGTGGTCTGAATCGTGTGCTAGAGTGTGCCTGCCTGTGTATGAGAACACACACACACGCACATGAAAACACTCAGATTCAATAGCAGTGGGCAAGAGGGTGGAAAGAACAGAGAGTCAGTGGTTGTAGCCAGAGTGAATGGCATCCAAAGACGAAGATAACCCACAAGTTCTCAGTGATGCTGCATAGCACACGCTCAATGTAATCTCCCTATGCTCCCCACCCCCCTTATAAAGACGTTCATTTAGGTTACTAAATACGGTGTTTGGTATGCTGATTTTTCTTTGCATTTCATCCTGTTGTGAATTATATATTCAGTGGAAACAACCTTTGGAAAAGAAGATGAAACCCCTTGGGAACATTTATCAATGTCCAGAAACCTTCAATGACGCAAGCAGTTAAGGTGCTTATTCTGCACTTCAGATACTTCTTGGCTTTCTAGAAAAGGATAATTCATCATTCATACTATCCCATGAACCTATCCTTGGGTGAATCACATAAAAATCACACCGATAGGTGTGATTATGAGATTTGTATAGTATTTTACTTTCTACATACCCTATGCCTCCTAATTCTCAGCAATTCTACCAGGATATCTTTTACACATGAGCGAACTACACTCTCAGAGGGAATTAGTAGCTTAGAAAGAGTTCATAGCTAGTAAGTGGGGGCAGGACTGGATCCTGGAGCCCGCTCTGCTGGCTCTCAGCCTTATCCCCATCAGCTGCAAGATACAGAAGGCAGGAACGAGTGGACACAAGGTCATATAACGCCGTGGCATTGGGTGTTGATCTCCCATGTTCACTGAGTGCATCACTGACGTATAGATTCTTCACTGGTTTCCCTGAACCCACTTATCTCTTTCCAACAGGTCAACACCTTAGCCACTATTATTTTTTCTGACTATGTCCCCTCCTTCCATTTCCTCCTCTTTCTGGCTAGAAATAGTTGAACATATTCATGTTGTGTTTGGTACGAAGACTGAAAGCTTTAATGCAGCCTCATAAGACCTGGTGTGGGTGGGACCCAGACCACCCCTCTGCGACTCCCTGGACTACTACCCCCATGATCTCAGCACTCCAGGCCTCTACTCCTTTTCAGTTCCCTTGACAGCTCATGCTGCCACCTGCCTCAGAACTTCTACCATCAAATCCCCTCTACCTGGAAGGATCTCACCTCAGAGCTCAACCTGAACATTCCTCCTTCAGGAAACTTCCACGAGCCACTCAGAGCAGTCCAGGTCTCAATAGACCCTACACATTTGCTTCACCACACTCACCACTGTTGTAATTTTACTTTTTTTGGTATAATTATTTGATTGATATCTATCTTTGTTCGACTGGAAGCTCCATGAGAACAAGGGATTGCTTTATTTTCCACTTTGCTTTTTCCCCAGCAGCTAGTAGGTCACATGTAGTAGGTTCTCCGCAAATAATTGTTGAATGAAATTTCTTTGCTATCTAATGGCCACATGTGACTTTTAAAACTTAATGAAAATTAAAGAAAATTAGAAATTCAGTTCCTCAGCCTACTAGGGACATTCCATGTACTGGATAGCTACATGTGGCCATTTCTGTATTGGGACAGTGCCATTACAGAACACTTTCATAATCATAGAAAGTCCCATGAATAATGCATCCTCAGATGTTTACTGAACCAATAAATACAATGTACTTGCTTCTTGTTCATGTCCAACATGGGCAATGGTTAGATTTTTCTTAAAAAAAAAATCTCAAGAGATGCTATCCAGTGTGGCCTGAGGACCGCTGGGAAGTCTGATCTGTGAATAAAAGAAACCTGAAGATGAACCAGCAGAGAATTCTAGATGGGTTTTTCACTTGCTCATTTTCACTCAGCAGATAGTTAACCCATGCCTACTAGGTATTGCACTGACTACACTTAAAGGAACGATCTTCCTGAAATTTTCAATTTTTCTTTTTAGAGAGGTCGTATAGCTTGATGATGCAGAATATCGACTTTGAAATCAGGAAGACTTGGGCCAAATATCGACTCTGGTGCTCACTAGAGTGTGTGTTGCTCTGGACAAGTTACTGAACTTCTCTGAGCTTTAAATTCTTCTTATGATGAATGGGTTTAGAAGTAGTACCTACTGATTGGGTTGTTGTGAGGATTAAATGAGATAAACTGACATATTGTTATTAATATTAATTTTGTTATGATTCTTTCTTTTTGTTTTATTCTTGTTTGGGATTGGCGTTAGCACTTTGCATTGTTTGTCTTTCTTCTCTAAATTCTGATAAAATATACTGACATTTTCTCTTCCAAAATAGATCAAGTTGCTTGCTTCCTGTATGCCTATTAAGTTCCAGTTCATAACATATGACGATGGACTTGCTCAAGACTCTGAGGGTATTTTTTTGCCACTAATGCTCTTGCCTTGATTATCCCACCTGCACACTGAAAACAGAGCTATTGAGAGTTTCCAGAGGATGGGGAAAGTTTGCTTGGCTCATAGCCTATAATCAGTGGAGATGTAATTGCATACCCCAGTCAGGACCATGGAGAACCCAGGATAACACAGGGAGCTATTTTTTCAGGAAGACCCTGAGGCCTTCTGGGCAAGATGGTGAGCTGCCTCTAGGGCTGTCCTTCTGACTCTAGGTACATTGAAATCGAGATTCTCATTCAACATTGGAAGTTTTATGGAGCACCATGTAGGAATCTCTGTGCGTAGATTCCACAATGAGGAAGACATGAACCCTGCCTTTAAGGAGGCCGCCGTCTAGTCAGGGAGGAGAGTGACTATAGGAGATTCCCTTGAGACTATTCCACCAGCTTAGTCCCGGATAAAGAGGGAAAAATGGATGAAGGAAAGGAGAGCAATTCCAAAGCCAGAGTGCCATGTACATATGCATGGGGGATAAGGAAGGAGAGGGAAGGGGAAGAGAGTTAGTCAGAGGTTCCTAGTGCATAGATGGTAAAGAAAGATGAGGCTACGTAAGAAGGGCAGGGTTAGGTGTGGAGGCTTTCTAGCCAAATGAGGGCACTTGGACTGAGGGCCATGGAGAGCCATTGAAGGATTTTAGCAGTGACCTAATCAGATAGCATTTTAGGAAGGTTGCTCTTGGGGCGCCTGGGTGGCTCAGTCATTAAGTGTTTGCCTTCAGCTCAGGTCATGATCCCAGGGTCCTGGGATCAAGCCCTGCATCGGGTTGCCTGCTCGGCAGGGAGGTCTGCTTCTCCCTCTCCCATTCCCCCTGCTTGTGTTCCCTCTCTCACTGTGTCTCTCTCTGTCAAATAAATAAATAAAATCTTAAAAAAAAAAGGAAGGTTGCTCTTAACTTGCACAGAATCAACTGGACTTGGACAAGAATGGAGACAGGGAGAACTGATGGGAGGCTGATACAGTGATCCAGGTTAAGACATGCTACTGGCCTGAGATAAGGTGACAACAGGAAAACAACACAGAATAGAGAGAGGTGAACAGGCAGAATGGGTAAGTTTTATGAACCAATTGTATGAGGTTAGCGAGGGAGCTGGAAGGATAATGCCCCTCGGTTTTCTGGCATGGGCAAAATGTGCTGATAGCATTCCATCAGTCAGAAATTAAGGAAAGGGAGGAGGGAAAAGGATGAGTTAAGCTCTAGACTTGAGGTGTCTGTAAGGCAAGTAAGTGGAGATGCACATTTGGCAGATAGTAATACACATTTGTAGAACAGAAGAGCAAGCAGGGCTGCCATTAGCATAGGTGGTAGCTCGAACCATGGGAATGTTGGCATGAATTCTCTGTTGAAATAAAGTTTGAAACAACTGAATGAGCAAGCAGGGGGGCAGAGAGAACCAGGCATGGGCTGGGCCTTGTTTCCTTTCTCAGTAACCATGTATATCACTTAGTGAGGACTAATTGGTCTCATTGTATCAAGCTGAAGTTGGAAATGTGCTTTGGGAAGCCCCAGACATTATGCAATTAAGATCTGTAGATTTTTTTTAAAATGCGGTATTTTGCTACCTTTGCTATCTTTGCAGCTGAGTTGAGTGGAGCATGTTGAGTCTCTGGTTTCCTGTTGGCAATGACGTGGACACCAAACATGGCTGCAAAAAGTACTACAGAAGTACTGACCTACTCCATGGCTGGGCCTGTTCTTCTCAGTTGTGGAGACCCTCCTAATATATTCACTGTCTTTTGAATAGTTCTTGGCAAGATGCTAAGAAGAAGTACAAAGTTTTAGTGTAAAAAGGATCCATTCCTCAGTCTTTTATCTGAGAAGTGAGACTCGCATATATCCCTCTACTTGTCTCTGCTTACCTGTGGAGTCCTATCTTTATCCTCCTCCCACCTCCCAAATGGCAGGCTGGTGTCAGAATGGATAGAGAATTAGCGGGAAAATTCTCTCTCATCAACCCTATTCCAAAACTACCACAGAGCCTATTGCATATTCTACCTTTGCTGCAAGCTGAGCCACTCTTCACATGAATAAGACTTAAGTACATGCCCGGAGTCTAAACTATGCAAGGGAGACCATCACTGTGTCTCAGAGAGGAAAATTCAGCCTTAACTGATGGGGCCAGAAGTCACACTTGGAGTTTCCAATTGTTCTGTCTTTCAGCCCTCAAAAAGCTTGCAGTGTTTACAGGAAGTTTTCTCCCAAAGCAAAATATGTTTGTATTATTATTATTTATTTATTTTTTACTTAATAAGAATGTTCTTTGGCAACTCAAAGGCACATGAAAAGCAAGAGAAAAAAAAAGTAAGGGGTTTTCAATGGGTTTTCCTTGCTTGTTTTCTGATACTATGAATTGAATGCATATCCAGGTGTGTGTACAAATCAGAGTGGATGCTATAGTCTGAGCTCTAATTTTTCTGCAGCAGTAAGGGGCTCAGAGAAAGGAACAAGACTGTGTATCTGCTGGAAATTCAGAGGCTGCTGGGCAGGTGCTCAGAGCTCTACTTGTATGAGGTTCTGGGGATCCTCAATGGAGGAATCAGTAACTCAGAACTTGAGCTGATGGCCAATTCCCAGGCTGAGTCTTGTCTAAACCAGAGGGAATAAAAATCACATCTTAGCATCAAAGGAAGTGGGGAAGGAACTGTCATTAAAAGAAGAAAGTCAAGGTGCACATCTTGGTCCAGAAGTAACACCAATGACAAAAAATTATTAAATGTCTCTTATATTACAGGCCATGGGCCAGTACTTTCCAACCTATGGTACAGTTAGTTTTATCCTCCCTATTTTACAGATGAGGAGGGAAAGTATGTCCCTTGCTCAAGTTCATCCATCTAATCAGTGGAAAAGGAGGGCTCTAAACCCAGGTCCATCTGATTCCAAGGCCTATGTTCCTACCTTCATATTATACTAGAAAAGAAAGGGGTGATGCAGATTGGAGCATGATTCCCCCCTTTAAAAATGGCCTGGACTCCAGACTTGGTGAGAGCGTTCTAGGCGCCACTCAGGTAGCCTGAGTGGACTGAAGATAGGCTAGCAGAAATAGGCTCTACTCCATGAGAGCCGGTGGGGGAACTCAGCACCGAGACTACAGCGTAGGCTGAGAGTTGTGAGCGAAACACAGAAGGCGGGACATTTCACCATCCAGACATGCATCCCTGTTCTTGCTTTTTAGTGTGGTGATTATGAAGGAGAACAGGGCAGTAGCTAGAGCTCTGCCAACACAGGTCATCTTGCATGATGGAGCAGGAGTTCCAAGTGTAAGGCTGGTCTCCGCACTCTGAAAAAGTCACCGTAAGTGAGCCAGAAGCTGAGTCACGACAGCTCCTGAATCATTGCAGGAACCCCAGAATTAGAGTGAATGGCTTCCGTGGAGGCCGGGGCACTTTGCTCCAGGAAACTCCTTCTTGCGTAGTGCAGACTCTCCAGATTGACTCTCACGCTCTTGAACACCTCATGGCCTTGCTGCAGCTCTGCCCATAACTCCACCTGGAGGGATCGTTCTTAGCCTCCGAATCTTACTTTTGATGCCATCTCATTAGGGAGGCACATCTAATCAAATTAGCAGCCTTTCCCCGATGCCCACGCACTAATCACTCTCACGCACACAATCCCACTTTCTATTCCCACAGTAATTCAATTATTTTGTTCCATTTATTTATTTACATATGTTTAGTGTCTCTCCCTCTTTGTTGGAATGTAGACCCTGCTATTTCAGAGACCTCATTTGTTTTGCTCAGTGCTGTGCCCTAGCATACAGAATAGTGCCTCATTTAGCAAATGCTCCATCAACACTTTTAAATGAATGAATGGATGAATGAATCAATGAATGGAATATGGCTGTCTTGCTATGAATATTATGACCTTTCTTTGCTACCAAGCCCTTAATGGCTGGAGGAAATACGTGTTTCCAGGTGGCTTCGGCCCAGACAATCCACTCAGAGGCTGATTGAGAGGAAGACAAGAATAATCAGGTAGAGAACCTTCTATGGGCCAACGTCATTGCACATGCTAAATCAGGTAACTACGGCAGGTGAAAAAAAGTAGGCATTGGGTACATAGCTAGTAAGTGCAAAGAACAGACGCTTTCACTCAGGTCTCTGACTCCAATGCTTTTTCCATGCAAATAGAAGGCTAGGGAGAGAGGGCCAAGTACAGTGCTAAGTATTTCTGTTATTGTCCTTCTTTTACAAACTGAGCACAGAAAGATTTGGTAATTTGCATAAAGTCACTTAGTTAAAAGTAGCAGGCTAGCTCCAAAGTCCGTGCTTCTAATCACTGGAATATGACGGCATGTTCCAGACAAGATGAAGAGTCTTCCAAAGAGGGACTAGTGAATCTAGGACCACCAACATGTGTGGGGATTGCGGGGGGAGGGTCTCCCAAGCCAAGGATATCTGCCTGAGCTAAAATCTGCTGTATTCTCTTTTCCTGCCTCCTGACATTCTTACCGATCTGCCTGAAATCTATTTATTCTTGGAAATGTTGCTGCTTCTGATTTCTGGGTAAATGACACAGCAGAGACTGGAGTAAATAGTTTTCATGCCCACCACTGCTTCTCCTTGAGACATTCTTTGCTGTCTCTGAGACAGGCTCATGGGGTTCTAAGTACTTGTCTGAAATGTGCATGACTAGGTGGTCCAGCCTGGAGGTTTTGCCCTATGGAAGGTAGAGATAATGCCCACTGAGTGGGCACTGGTTATGGGCACCCATTTGCATTTCATCTGTAACAATTAAATAGCCTTACGGCAGCCCCTGGTTGCAACGGGCTCACATCCCATTGCCATGTAATCACATCTAATCCCATTGAGCTCTGCTCAAAATAGCCATAATTGGTGGTTTTATCTAAATCAATAAAGACAGCTTCTACATATTGATTATCATCCAGGGTATAAAATCATCATCGGTTACCTGGAAAAGAGAAGCAGGCTGCCAAGGGAAAAGGTCAGATATTCCATTTGAACAGGGGAGGGAAGGGGGAGGCGGAACCAGTGAATTTTAAGGTAATAGTATCAAATTACCTAAAAATGCACACAGTATATTCTTGTAATTTACAACAACAGAGAGCTCAGAAATAGGTCAATCATTTAAGTGAGTCTTCAAGTCTTCTCTCAGTGATGCACTGAGCTAGCTTACATTAGCAATCTTAAAGGGGCTGGAGCCAACCAAGACCAAGGGCTCTTTCCTTCTTGCATTTTACAACCTAACACTTTCAGTCAACTCCATACTTCAACCTGGTTTCTTATATTCAATTAACGATCAACAGAGATTGTTGGCCACTGTCATCAGTGAATTTGGGAAAAATCACAAGGGTGAGGTGAATAGACTATTCCATCTGAGGACCCAGGAGACAGAGTAGAGATAGATGTTCACTGCCAAAATGAACTGGAAGGCATTTTCCACATGGCAATGGAATAAGGAGGCTGCCCAATTCTAAAGTTTACATGTCTAACCACGGAATTTAAAATGAGCTGGATCTTTTATTTATTGCAAGATGAAGCTCATTATTCTATCCTTCTCTCTAGCAAATGTTAAAACAAAAATTGCATAAAATCATTCATGAAAAACACAAGAAAAAGATGACAATCTATTCATAATCTTGCTACTCCAACAATATTAAAACTGGTCTTGGGCAATTCCTGGAGTGAAGTTTCCCCTTCTGTTAAATGGAGATAGCATGATGACAACATTTACTACAACAAAGGGTTTTATGAAAAATTTAAAAAATATATAAAAATATATAGGAATAATATGTATATATTATGTGTTATATATATGGAACTCAATAGATAACTACAGAATTTGACTTTTAAAAATTTATATATGGGAGTTCTCTTAAAGTTCTTATCCATATGACTATATCATTTTTACATAGTTATAATTATTACAGAAATATCATTTGAGATCTCTTCTTTCCCCCATTTATTCACAAATATACCATTGTAAGAGTTGTATAAAGTTCTATTGAATGGATATTTACTTAATTCATTTCCTATTGTGAGATATCATCTATGATAGATAATATTTCAATGCATGCCTCTGGCACACAGATTATTTTTCCTTTTGGATTATTTTCTCAATATAACGTGAAGTGGGGTTTTGGGGTCAGAAGTATTATGATATCACAGGCCCTGGAAGTAGAAAGGCTTAACCCAGCAGGGAAACCATACCAATGATCTTACTAGAGGAAGAAGAGTCAAAGCCAAAGTTAGTTTTTGATGCAAGAGTATGAAGTAGAAAAATCAGTACAGTTTCTATTTTATAGATGAAAAAACTGAACATTTAGACAGGATATTTAAGAATAGACATATATAACAGTTAAGAAATAGACTAATGACCTTCACATACCATAGGTGCTATTGAGGAAAAGTAGGTTTGTCAACAATATTCTTGCAAGTTCTGAGCTGGATAGCTACACTGTATCAATGGAACGGACCGAGATGTGCTAGAGGAGGGAACACAGGTTGGGAGCTTGATGGAATAGAATTTGTAACTGGCTACCTCTTTACGGAGATCAACTGTAACATGTCCACTAATGATCCCCAGGTTTTTATCTCTAGAAGGGGAGGATCCCAGTGCTCCCATTTCATGGAGCAGTTGGATGGGATCTCCACCAGGCAAAGATTTGACTTCCATTTTTTCTTTCATGGAGGCAGAGAGAGGATGCAGATTTTAGCCTTCACCTGCTGGATTTTATTTAACATAATTATTGCAATTATAATTTTGAATGAGCTCCTAGGGGATATTTGGTTTATGAATAATGACTATATTTTTAATATATTAGAATGGCAAGTAATAAACAGAATGAAACTAGCAGAATAAGTGAAGAGAATAAAAAAACCAAAGGTTAGTTTTTGCTTTGTTTTGTTTTTGTTTTGGCCACCATCACCCTTCAAAGCCATAGATCTAACTGCATTTGTTTTCATTAACTAAAGTGCTCCTGGATGGCAGTATTCAAAATGAATCTGGAAGTCTGGAGTCTGTAGGCTTCCAAATATATGGTTACCAAGAAATAGGACAGAGCCAAAGCTGCTGGATTGCTGCTAGTAAGTCCAGAGTCCCATCCTTATCCCCTACCTCCCCTCACTCTGTATACTTTTCCTGGATTATGGGATTTAGTCCCATGATTTCAATTATACTCTATTAGCTAAGACCTCTCTCAAGTTCCAAACTGGTAAAGAGGGCCATCTAACTGCTATCTCCAACTGGAGATCCCTTGAGCACCTGTAATTCAAGTAAACCTTTGCTATCTGCCATATCTTATCCCCAGGCCCACTGTACCCCTGGCTGTATACCAACATGCTTCTCCTCTGTCTTTGAAGCTTCTATGAATGGTTCTATCATCCACCCAGTCACCTAGCCAGCTGAGGGATTTCTCTTTCTCTCCTTCTTCCCTCTTATGTCCCTGTTTAAACAATCATCAAATTTATCAACTTTTCCCTTCTAAATATCACTGGGATTCACCCCCATGCTCTCAACCTCTATAATGTCTGTCCTGGTTCATTCCCTTAACATCCCTGGCCTGGGCCAGGGCAACAGCTTCTTCAATGGTCTTTCTTCAATTTATCTTTACTTGCTGCCAAATTAAAATTCTAATAAATAAAGGTGATCATGTTACTTCCTTGCTTGAAACTTTCAATGGTTTAGCATGATGTGCCAGGAAGTCAGTAAATAATAAACGTGTGTGTGTGTACAAAATGAATGAATAAGATAGTGACAGAACCCCTTAACTCACAAGACCCTTCATTAACTACCTCTGCCTACAGTTCTAGCCATACTTCCTGTAATTTTTTAAAAAGATTTTATTTATTTATTTGTTTGGGGGGAGGAGCAGAGGGAGAGGGACAAGCAGACTCTGCACTGAGCATGGAGTCCAAAATAGGGCTCGATCCCATGACCCTGAGATCATGACCTGAGCCGAAATCAATAGTTGGATGCTTAATGAACTGGGCCACCCAGGCACCCCCTTCCTATAATTTCTAACCCACTACTTTATATACTAATAGTTCCACAAATATACTCTATTGCTTCACTTCCCTGGACAGGCCTGGAAAACTCTTCCTCGTTTTCTTCATTTGGATAATTTTTATACTTCCTTTGGGAGTCAGCTTATGTGTCATTTCCTCTGGCTCATCATGTCTCATTTATTTTTCCTCAAACCCTTAATTATCCTACCATGTGCCAAAAACTGTGTTAGGCACTTGGAACAAAATGGCAAGTTAGATCAAGGATAGGTGGAGAGACAGGTAAGGAAACAAATAAATATCATTCATTTATTGAAAGAAGGACTATGAGGGATGTAAGAAAATGGTGACCAGGAAGGAGAAGAAAAATAAGATGTTAGTTTATAAACTCTAGCTGTAGGAATTAGAGGGTTGGTGGTAAAGAATTCCTAGCAAGTGGGCTGAATTGTATTCCCCTCCCCAAGTTCTTATGCTGAGGTCCTAATCCCCTGTATCTCAGAATGTGATCTTATTTGGAAATGGGATCTTTGCGGAAATAATGAAGTTAAACTGAGGTCCTTCGGATGGGCCCTAATCCAGTATGATTGGTGTTTTCTAAGAAGGGGAAGTTTGGACACTGACACATAGAGAGGGAAAACTGTAAATAAACAGGGAGAAGACAACTATCTACAAGCCAAGAAGAGAAGCCTAAAGGAGATTCTTCCTTCATGGCCCTCAGAAGGAATCAACTCTGCTGGCCCCTTGATCTCAAATATCTAGTCCGTGGAATTTGTGACACAATACATTTCTCTTGTTTAAGTACCCAATCTGTGGTATTTTGTTAGAGGCCCTAGTAAATTAATACAGTTTGGTAATTTGTAATTTGTTTGGGCTTGAAGATGGCAAGAATGGACAGAGTTAAGAATAAGTTATGGGAAGTGTTACAGGATACACTGAGGTTTCCTCTTCCAATTAAAGTTTGAAATTTACTTTATAGGTGATGGGGAGCAACGAAGATAAGCAGTTTAGAACTGAGTCTAGAAAGCCCATTCTTCAGAGAGGGAGACAAACCATGAGAGACTCTTAACTCTGGGAAACAAACTGAGGGTCGTGGAAGGGGAGTTGGGTGGGGGGATGGGGTAAATGGGTGATGGGTATTAAGGAGGGGCACGTGATGTGATAAGCACTGGATGTTATATGCAACTAATGAATCACTGAACACTACATCAAAAACTAATGATGTACTATATGTTGATTAATTGAATTTAAATTAAAAAATTTTGTCAATTAAAAAAAAAAAATAAAGCCCAGTCTGGTATGACTAGAGGATGGGTGGGTGGTGGAGAGGCATGGGATTGATGGACTACAAACAAGTATGGCAATAGTTCAGATGGGAGGGGCCAAGAGCTTGGTCCAATGCACTGGATGTGTGAGTAAGGGGCACTACCATATTGCCTTAATTGCATTTGTCTTTAAATTATGTGAGACTAGGGGCGCCTGGGTGGCTCAGTCGGTTAAGCGGCTGCCTTCGGCTCAGGTCATGATCCCAGGGTCCTGGGATCGAGCCCCGCATCGGGCTCCCTGCTCGGCGGAGAGCCTGCTTCTCCCTCTCCCTCTGTCTGCCGCTCTGCCTACTTACGCTCTCTCTCTATCTCTGTTAAATAAATAAATAAAAAATCTTAAAAAAAAAAAAAATTATGTGAGCCTTACTGAGCCTATGCCTGGAAGCACCATGAGAACAGAGACAAACCAAAGAAGAAGTTGATCCAGATAATAGTACATTTCCTCCCAAAGTGTCACCAGCCCTGATTCAGATACCATGGCATAGTCCAGACAATTAGAAGACATACTCCTAATGCTTCAGTACTAAAGAACAATTGGAACTTATTAAAACTGACTATGTGTAAAGCCTACAAACAAATGAAATGTTAACAGAAGTTACCAAGAGAATAATAATTTTTTTTTAAAAAAGGAAAACTTCAGTGGACTTCTTTCTTGAGACAGCAAAGAACATTCTTTCTTCTTCCTAGCCTCCCTTCCTTTATCCTATTTCTCTTTCCCTCTTTCCTCCCTTCAACAAATAATTACTAAGCTCCAACTTCATGCTAGGTGCTACACTAAATGCTGGCCCACATAGAAAACAAGCAAGCAAACAAACAAATCTTTGTATGAGGATCTCATGATTTACTGGAGGAGAGATGTGTAAACTGAGAATCACCATCCAGTGTTATAAGAGCTGTGGGCACTCTCAGCTGTTTGGCAATGCCTGATCTGATGGAAGGAATTAGGAACTACTTTCCAGAAGTTGTGACTGGAGCTAGATCTTGAAGGGGACAGAGAAGGGATCCAAGTCCCGGAGTGTGGCAGAGAATGCTATCTTCAGGGAAATGCAAACAGTGCGTGACTGCTGAGTTAGGCCATCCCAGGGCAGACAGAAGCCAAGTGAAGGGGTTGGGGGGATAACCCAGAAGTCAGACTCATAAGCCTGACACCTTGTCACTGAAATCACCAGTTTGGTTCAATGACACCAGAAAATGTTTGATTCCAGAGAGGAGAGAGGATTTTTCAGGCTTTCTTTTCTCAATCATTCAGCCTTCGAAAAAAAAAAAATCCCAGTAAAATTGTGGATAAAGGAATGAATCTAAACTCAGAGACCTTCACTAGGGCAACATGTTCTATAAATTCTTGGGTCTCACTGTGGAAAACTGAGCAAACTTCTCCAAGGCTCTGGGTGTTGGCTTTTCTATAAGACAGCACTACAATGGTGGAAAGGCTACAGAATTGGATATGAGTTATAGCTCAGTGACTCACTGGTCATGCCACCCAGGAGAAGCTGCTTTGTTTCCCTGAGCCTTCTTTTGCTTCCTGAGAAGTACTCATTCTCCAGCTCTCAGTTTAACTTCCCTCAGGAAAGCTGCAGCCACGGCTGCTGCAGCTGGGTCTGTGCTTCCACAGTAAAATGCACATGCACAGTGAATGAGATGGGTAAGTGGACTCTCTCCAGTCCCTCTGAGGGTGGGTGTAGTGCCACCAGCCAGAGTCACATCCAGAGCATAGCTACAGGTCAGCTTCCTTGGTGAAGTGAAGACGTTAGCTAAATCAAAGTGCTTGCAATAGGGCTGTTCTAGGAAAAAAAACACAGCTCAGGCATGGAAAAATCCCAGACTGGAACAATCATAGGGTGTTGGTGTAAGGAGGGGCCTTGTAGGTCATTGAGTTAAGCACCTTCATGGTACAAAGGGGAAAACTGAGACCTGGAGAGTCAAGGGGAGAACAGTTAATCAAGCATCATTAAACACTCCATTAATTCCCTTTATTAAGACCTTTATTAGGGGAATCTGGTGTTGCAAGAAACCCGATTTTACCTGAGCAACTGATTTGGTCCTTATCTTTTGGGCACAAAGAGCCTATCTATAGATAGTGTTGCCAGATAAGATACAGGAAACCCACACAAAGCTGAAGTTTTGATGAACAAGAAATAATTTTTTTGGTAAAAGTATGTCCCAAATATTGTATGGGACAACTTACACTAACCTTATTTTTTAAATTTTTTAATTTTTATTTTTTTTAAAGATTTTATTTATTTATTTGAGAGAGAGAGAGCGCAAGAGGGGGTAGGGTTAGAGGGAGAAGCAGACTCCCCACCGAGCAGGGAGCCCGATGTGGGACTCGATCCCGGGACTCCGGGATCATGACCTGAGCCGAAGGCAGTCGCTTAACCAACTGAGCCACCCAGGCGCCCTAAGCTTATTTTTTTTAAATAGAAATTCAAATTTAACTCAGCGTCCTGTTGTTATTTTTGTTCTATCTAGCAACCCTAACTATAGAGCGTCTTTCCATCTTCCATCCTTAACTTTGACCGCTAGGAAGTTTAAAAGCAAATGCATCAGCACTGCTTTCTAATAGGATTTTATGGCATGCACCTAGCTTTATCTTTCCTTTCTATCCGTTTATACTCCCTTCTTTTCTTTTTACTAGATCCCTGGTTTATTACAAAAGGATGTAACTAGGAACAGCCAGATGTATAGGACAAGGTATGGGGAAAGGGCACAGAGCTCCCATGCCCTCTGCAGCCATGCCATTCCCTCAGCACCTCCGTGTGTTCTCCAACCCCGAAGCTCCCTTCTCTTCTTTCTAAAAAAGAATCTAATTGTTATAAGTACTTCAGTAAACCACATGGAAAATTTCGCTTGGGTATGATTTTAAAAAAACCCACAACACAACATTAGGTAATTATAAAGGGCCATATTTTGTACTAGGTCCTACAGATGTTTATATGAATAATACCTCTTGTCCAATCTCAAAAAACCCTCGTCGAGTGGAACAGATAGCCATTTATTTAGGTAATCATAGTGCAGAGAGATGAATGAGGAATGTGTCCCAAAGTCACATGGCTAGTTGGTGGTAGAACCAAGATGTGTATCTCATGTAGTCGGCTAGCTGACAACCTTTTTGTTACTCACATCTACCTAAAAGCCTATGGGATAGCGCAGTGGGAACTGAGTGTTTGGCCTTCTCAGCACCCATCTTTTTTCTAGGAATAGCACGCCCTTTCTGGAGGAAACTGCTCTCCCTCGTCCTTAAATTTTGTAATATTAATAAGGGCTGCCAATTGGAATATTTGTTCTCCATGGTTATGGGTGATTGGTTCAGGTTGTGGACACAAGACCTAAGCCAGGCAGAATCCTTCCCCAGGAATTTCCACACTGGAACAAGGAAAAAGGCAGTCTCTCTGGTGGCAAAGATGAAAATGTAAGTATCAGCTATGTTGCCTCTGGGTGGAGGAAGATGGGCTGAGCACATAAAGGTAATATGTGAAGAACAGCAGAGACAAGAGGTAAGAACACTCTTGCAACATCTGAGTTTCTAATTTCAGCTATTCTCAAAGCTCAGCTGCAAGTCTGCTTAATCCTTTTAGCCTAAAATGATTTGAGTTGTGTTTCTATCACCTGCAAACAAACAAAAAAAGGGTTGAAGCTAATAGAGATGGTTTGAGCTGAATTACAATTAGCATTTTCCCAACCCCTAGACCATAAAGGGATACCAGTGGAATTCTATGGAATTCTGTGGCTCAGAGCACAGTTTACACAAAGCTGTTGATTCTGCTTCCAAACAATGCAGAAAAGCCCTTGCCCATCTACTGCCAAAACCAGTGTTTCGCAACCTGCTTCCAAAATACCCTCAAGATGTTTGCACTTATGACAGGGTTGTATCTCGCAAAATCAAGCAGCACTGCTGAATAGCCAAGCCGACCTCAAGGTCTCCAAACTAACTTCCTACTGCTGTTGTAACTGCTTCCATTTTAAAAATGGGGGAAATTAAAACCCAGAGAAGCAAAGTAAGTTATTCAAGTTCATACATATTTGGCTGAGTTTATTCTACAGCCTATGTCTCTTACCATTTAAAATACTGCTCTTTCCGATATGCTCCCTCTTAATGGCTGGTATCATTCATTGAAGGTTCTCAATGTGGAGAGAAATTATTGATTGTGATGAACATAAAAAGAACAACAACAACAAAAACCCTTTCAGGCTATATGGTTGTGTATTTAAATAGTCATTTTGGGGAGAAATCTTGAGAAAGTTGTTAAGACATATGTATCCCCATTTTGGCCGCACATCACAATCACTTTTAAAGCCTTTAAGGGAGGTGGGGGAGGGGGGAGGGGTTCTTTACTGCCACCAAGATCTACTGAGTTAGAATGTTTGGGAGGTAGGCACCAGGGTTTTATATTTAAAGAATATATATTTAAAGAATCCCAAAGATAATTTGGAATGAACTGATCTAAGGGCCAGTATTTGGCATCACTAATGTAGATTTTTTTGGTCTACATCATTAATTGTTTTATTAACAACGTTTAGGAAAAAATCTCTTTTGGTTGTATTTATGTAAAATCAACAGAACTATTTACACAACCATCTAGACTTGCTATTTAAGCAATATTATATACCTCATTCATTCAACCAATATTTACTAATTCATTCCTAGTTGCTGGGTTCTATGCTTGGCATGTGGATTCAAAGATGAGTCAGAGGGAAACCCTGCACTCAAGCAGCTCGATGGAAAGAATACATGTGAATGCGTGATGTTCAAAAGAGGTTGTGATGTCAGAATACCAAGGAAGAAACTAGAGAGAATTGGGGACGGCTTTGTGGAAGAATATTTGAACTGGGTCCTGAAAGCCTGGTAGGATTTGGATTTGTAGATGAGAGGAAGCTCAAGTCAGGCGGAGGAATCATCATGAGCTAAGACTGGGAGCACAGACGCAACAGAAATAATAACGATAGTAATAATACTAATTATAGCAATTTTTGAGTGCTTGCCAAATGTGTCAATTACTGTTATAAGTGCTTTACATGATCATCTCATTCAATCCTTACAGCAAAGTAATGAAGTAGTACTTCTATTATTCCTATTATACAGATGAGAAAACTGAGTTAGAGATAGGTTTGGTAACTTGCCTAAGATCATGCACCAGATAAACTAGTTATTTCTATTTTGTTCAACACTTGTTTGTAGAATAAACAGATATGTTAATTCAACACCTTCACTCACAGATGAGAAAACTGAGGGTCAGAGAGGTCAAGAGAGCTCCCCAAGATCACCAGGCCGGTTGGTGGCAGTGCCAGAATTAGCATCATCTTAGTTTGTTCTCCACTACACCATGTGTATACATGCACTCTGCATGCAGTGAGACTGACAGGAGAGCATTAGGATGTCATTTCCTTATAGTTATAAAAATAGAGAGGAAATGCAATATCTGGAAAAGTAAACCCAGAGCTGATGCTTAACTAAGCTATAGCTTTTAAATGCAGGAGAAAAAAATACAAGGGTGAGGAAGTAAAGCATAGTGGAGTAGCACTCATTTTGGACAAATCTCTTCATGTTTGTGTTCTCATTCACAAAATGAGGAAGTCAGACGAGAAGATCTCTAAAGGTCCTTCCATATTCTGTATGATCCTGGGAAGGGCTGGAAACAGAGATTATGCATATGTAGACCTCTAGGTCTGATGGACTGAGATACAGTCAGCAATGAATAATCATGGTCTAAGGAGCCTGTATCTGGGGGCCAAAGGCAGCTGTTGGATAAATGGAGAGAGAAGTACCCTTTGGTTGAATCCTGGTGCTTCACTTATTGCCCTCATGTGATGCTGAGAAAGTCATGTGATCCATTTACAGAAACCTCCAGGACCGAATCAACTTCCTCCTTCTGAAAAGAAAGGACTTAACAAGACAGAGCATCATTTTCTGTGATGTCACAAGCTGAAGAAAAGACAGAGCAGATATTGGGGGTGAGGCCACCGGGACACATGTGGCTTGTCTATTGTCCCACTATGGACAGTATACCCCGTGTGGTCTCGGGGTTGAGAGCTTTACCCCCTTTAAGGAACAAGATAGAGATAGGTTTGGAAATCCTATCCCTGTGTTGTGCTGTAATTTTTTTCAAGGTAAAATAAATAAAAGATAAACATCTGGGAGTGGAGGTTGTAATTTATTCCAACCAGTACCCTTACGCCTACTGCAAGAGCTAGCTGTGTCATCTGTTGAGAAGCCTGAGAAGACCAGTGATGCTGGAAAACATTCTCAGTCTATTGTAGAACAAGATGGATGGAAAAACATTTCCCACACAGCAACAATGATTATACTCTATATTTACATAGCACCTGCTTCTGGAGAGCCTCTGAGAGACTTGGAGAATATTTTTTCATTTCTCATTTTAAGAAGACTGTGAAGCCAGTTACAGAAGGTCTATTGCCAGGTGAAGAGCTATACTATGAGGCACACAGGTAGCCTCCTGGCCTCCCGAGTTCTCCAGTCAGAGGTTTTACTGCAAAAGCCGAGGTTTTACATGACCCAGCCACCAAGGGACAGTGCTGATTTTGTGAGTCCCTGTATCTTGAACACATTGGCAGCTCTCAGGTGAAATGCAAAGGCAAGGAAAGTCCTTACTCTCAAGTTTTAAAAAATTTCAGAGTCAATAGTGAGCATAATCAGAGAAAGGTTTCATAAATATGGAAAAGGGAAGTATAGAAAGAAACCTGAGGTATTAGATTAGAATTGGAGATACAAGTAAACTCATAGCTTAGTTTTAAAATATCTATATATCTATATAGATAGAGAAATAGATGTGTCTATTAATGTAGATGAATGTGTGTTAATGTATGTACGCACATGCACATATTTCTTACCTCTGTCTGCTGGAAGGGCCTAGAAGCAATGCTATTCCAGTAGCAATGAGCATACCAGCCTTCCGTATCTTGCTTTCTGAGTAGAATTTTCCACTAAAAGGAACTGAGGCCCCTTGGAAAAAGGACTGACTCTAGGGCTGGGGCAGGAAAAGTGAAAGCTGAGCCCCCAAATTTTTGGCAACAGAAAGTAGGAAAGTCCTCTAAGAATATAGGGACAAGTCAAAAGGAAATTGGAGTCAGGGTCTCCTGATGACCAAATCTAGGATACTTTAATCATTACAATAAATGATTGTAACAGACTACCCACCTGTTGCATAAAAAGGGATCTGAGGGTCTATAGTGAAGAGAGAAAAAGAAGGGGAGCTCTTCCTTGCACTAAAATGCCAACTAAATAAATATAGTGAAGATGATGAAGATAGAAAGTCATTATTTGATGACCATCATGGTGGTGGCTATTTAAAACAGGAATTATTAATGCAAGCTAAAGCAGGTGAGTGGAGGTTTGTTGAAGTACAGGTGTTGGTTAGTTTGCAGTATCTTGCTATAAAATATTTATCTATCACAAAGATAAAAGCCCTGGCTCTAGAGTGGAGAAACCTGGCAGAAAGCAATCTGACCAGGGGATCAAGGTCTGGTATCACTAGGGGTTAGCAGAGTGACATTAGATGCCTCTATGTGGAATGTACTAAGAGGATCAGAGCATAAAATTTATGATATTCTGCCAACAATACATGCCCTGGGTCTGGTCATGAGGAGATCATAAGGAGGTCATGAGGAGGTCATGAGGAGGATCCACTGGACGGATCCAGGTTGAGGGACATCCTATGGAATGAAAGGCTTATCATCCACAACTGTCAAGTTCAAGAAAGACTAGGAGGAACTTAAGAGACATAATGACCAAGTGCAATGCATGATACTAAATTGGATCTTGGGCCACAAAGTAAACAAGAGACATTGCTAAGAGAGCAAGAATCGAATGGGGCCTGTATCTGGTAGTGCTGTATTGATGTTGATTACCTGAGTTGAAGAGGTACACTGGGTTTATGTTGGAAAGTGTTTGTGTCTGTTTGGGGATATACACATTGCTCTCAAGAGACTAAAAATAGAACAAGAATAATGTGCCTGTATGTGTGTGGGGAGGAAGGCGGGGGTTGAGATGGGAAACACAAATACAGCCAAAGGTTGACAACTCAGAAATCTGGGTGAAGAAGATACAGGAGCTCTTTGTACCACCCTTGCAACATTTCTGAGAGTTCAATACTATTTAAAAAAAATCAGAGCTAATTTTATGAAGTCAGATGAAAGTATGCTCCAAGCATTTCCCATCCCCTCACTAAATGCAATGATTAAAAGGATCATTCTCTCCACACCAGGAATTTTTAAAAATTTATTTAATAAATATTTTCATGTACTCAGAACAAGGTCCAAAGCATGGTAACCAGATGATAAGAAGGGCAGGATTAAGCTGTGGAGCTCAAAACTGAGAGACTGTATTTCACGAGAATTCAGGAGAGATTTTATAGAGAAGCTAAGGTTTGGCTTGGGTCTTGAAAACAGGAGAAAATATGGTCCGGGAGAAGTGAGAAGAAGGCATCGGAGGTAAAGGGAGGGGACAGAGCAATGACTACTTAGATTATAAGTTGCAGAAACCCATTTAAAGTCTCCCAAGAACAAAAGGAGACCTTATATACCTTCATGTGCAGGGACAAATAAGTAGTCTAGCTTCAGGTACAGTTAGAACCAAGTGCCTAAAATATGTCATTAGGACTGGAGTCTCCATCTCTTGGCTCTGTTTCCCTCTGTATTAACTTCATTCCCAATTCACTTCTCCCTAGTGCTAGTTACAGTTGACAGACTCAAGAATCCTGGTGGAAAAAAGAGTTTCTCTTTCCCAAAATTCCATCAGAAGTCCAGCATTACAGCTCATCACTGTGGCTTTGGTCACACACCTATTTCAGAATCAATCATGATAGAATAGAATACTCTAATTGCCAGGTTTTGTCATTGATTCTTTACTGGGACTGAGAGTGAGATTAGCCCTCCAAGAACCACAAAAACTGAGGATTGAAGAGGGGCAGTTTTCTTTTTTTTTTTTTTAAGACTTTATTTTTTTGAGAGAGTGAGAGAGAGCACAAGATGGGGGAGGGTCAGAGGGAGAAGCAGACTCCTTGCTGAGCAGGGAGCCTGATGTGGGGCTTGATCCCAGGACTCTGGGGTCATGACCTGAGCTGAAGGCAGATGCCTAACCGACTGAGCCACCCAGGCGCCCCATGGGGCAGTTTTCAAAGGACAACTCCAGTGCCATAACCAGGAAAAGAAGAAATGGACACAGGGCAATCTAATTCTGCCAGTGAGTGTTTGGGGAAAACCAAGGAGTCTAAAATGATTCTAATATGCGCAATGTTAAGGAAGAGACTAGGAATTAAAGTGGGAAGCCAACTTGGGGAAATTGTTTAGAAGGTCTTAAATGCTAGCCTGTGATCGTGGTTCTTATTTGATGGGTTAGAACACGCATCAGCAAACTCTTTTTATTCAAGACCATCTAGTAAATGTTTTATGCTCATATGATCTCTATCACAACTTTTCTGCTGTTGTAGTGTGAAAGCAGCCTTAAATAATACATCAACAAAAGGGCATGGCTATGTTGTGATGAAACTTTATTTACAAAAATAGGCAATGGTTTGGATCTGGCCTGTGAGCTATTGAGGTTAGAGGGAGCCCTTGAAGGCTTTGAGCCTATAAATGATATCATCAGAATTATGCCTTGGGAAGATAAATGTAGCTCTTGGATGGAGAGTGGATTAGAGGGAATGACTGAAAGTGGGAATAAAAATTAGGAGACTGTTGCAATGGTCCAGATGTTTGTACCATGAAGAAACCAATATTGCTTTTGTGAGCCAAATGTACCTGGGAGTTTGGCCTCTCAGACTAGCTGGTGCACAGCTGGGTCTGTCTGTCCTTAGCTGACCTAGATTCTCAACACCTTGCCAGTTTAGCCACCTCTGAAATCCTAGCCACCTCTAAAATCCTGTGTCAGAGTTTGTAAATCATCTTGGGAGCCTGATTATTCCTTTTCTTTGCTCTACAGTGTTTTTGATTTTGAGGACTAAGTCTGTACTATTTGTATGAGAGGGAAAAATCAATAGAAAGAGAAAGTTTAATAAAAAAATACATTCTCCATTGACTTTAATTAACTTGGCCTTAGGTTTACAACTCGGGCAAGTATGGAAAATGAAAAAAAAAAACCTCTTACATTTCACCCTGTACACCAAACTTTTTAAGACTAAAATCTCAAATTAAAATCCATATGTTATTAGCAATGTATTTCCCTGCAACAAGCTGAAGAAAAAGAATAAGAAAGCAGAGAAAAGAAATTCCCTTGTAGGATCTGACACAGCAGGCTGGCACTTCTAATTCCTTTGGTAAATGACCATATACCAGAATTGAGTCAATAATTTATCGATGTCAGAGAACATTTGCATTTTTCTCAAATGGTCATGACTTTGGTGTCTTCTTCAGTCTCATGACGTAAGACCCACAATCTCTGAAACCTGTCTGCATTCGCTTGTCTCTTCAGCACCAATGCTTTCAGCCTTGGGGCAGGGTTCTCTCATAAGGAGGAATAGGAGGAATTATGTGGGGACCTGTCTTCTGCCAGATACCTGCAGAGAAAGCCCATGAATTTGTGGACAGTTCCCATAATTACACACTTGTGAGAGTTTCCTGTCATTTGAAGTGACACATGGCTATTTGTAGACACATGCATTAGTGTAATATATAATAAGTACACATGCATACATACATATGGGATACCACACATGTTCCATAAAGTAACATGTGCATTCAATTGCACAATAGATACATGCATGAACATCTGTTATCATACGTACAACACATACAGACATAAATAAACTGTGCCACAGAAATGTATACATACTATTTATATTTCTCTAAATGTATATAGTAGGTATTTAGACAATAAAAAATCCACATAAGACTAAAATGCATTTAAGACTAAAAATATAAACATGTCCATGTGTATACTCTATATACATGTACAGCACCTATGTATAATATCCATATACATTATATGATCTGGTTCCCATCATCTCTTGGACATATTCCTTATAATACTCTGTCCCTCCATCATTATATTCAAGCTATTCCTTGCTGTCCCATAAATGTCAGGTATATTCTCATCTCAGGGTCTTTGCACTGGTTGTCCCCTATAATTGGAAAACACTTCCCAGCAAATATCACATAGACTATTCCCTCACTTCCTGTAAGTCTTTGTTCAAAGGTCAGCTATTCAATGAAATCTACATAACTACTCTCTCTGTTTAAAATTGCAACCCACCCACTCTAGCTGTATTTCTGATCTGTCTTGGTCCATTATAGTACTTATCACCTTCAAGATATCATATAATTTACTTATTTATTATATTTACTTTTTATCATTGCCTCTTCACCTTCCACTGGAATATAATCTCTAGACGGGGGATAACTATTTGTCTGGTGTGTTCACAGATACACTCCAAGCATCTAGAACACAGCCTGACTCATAGAAGACATTTGGTATATATTTGTTGAATGAATGAATGAATGAATGAATGGATTCATATATGAATATCCACATATCCCTAAATCAATCTCTCTCTCTCTCTCCACACACACACACACACACACACACACACACACACAGAGTATGTGGGACCATATCCATATATCAAGAGTAACAACATCCATCCCTATAAACATGTATCCTGATGTATGTGAATATATATATTTGTGCATATTCAAAGAAATTGAAACACACTAATAAAAGTGTGTGTGTGCTGAAAGTATTTGCTCTTGCTGAGTATGCTCAGCAACTCACATTAGGATATGGAAGGAGTTAGATCGGTTACTGTGTGCACCCCAGCTATAGGAACCTATTATGAGAGCCCATAGCAAGGTAAGTTCAGAGTGACCAGAAGTTTTGGAAAAGAAAAGAAACTGATTGAACAGTGGGAGATAGATTTTGGACTCCAAGAACTATGTTGGTTCCCAGAACCTAAAGGTCAGGAGTTAACTCTGTCTTCTATTAAACTTGATAACAAATAACACAGAATTTCAACTTTGAAAACTTTGCTCTAAGGTGAGGTAGAGGGACGAGGAAGAATAGCTTTTAGTCCTTTAGATCTGGGCTCAAACATGTCTGTCTCTTTCAAGATTTTTATCAGTTTCAACCTGGGGAATATGAGACTTGAAACTTTCCATCTAGTCAGAAGCCCTGACTCTTGGAAATTTAAGAAAATATAAAAAGCCTCATGCCTTTCTTCTCTGCTTTCCCCATCACTGTGTGTGTGTGTGTGTGTGTGTGTGTATGTATGGTGTGGTAGGAAAGTGTTTGAGAGATATTTTTATTTTTCCACTACTGCAAAAAAGAAACCAAGTCCAGATCTGAGCCTTTCCCAAGCAGTTGGAGAGATTCAGCCCTTTGAAGACTCAGGGTACCCTTGGTACTCCTTGAGACTCCTCTAGAACTATCAGAAATTGAATTGTCCTATCTGGCTTTCTGACTGCCTTCTGACTCCTCTAGAGACATAGCAAATTTCTAATCCCTAATCTCTCTCATATACCTTGCTCTTTGACCTAAAAAAAAATCTTAGAATCAATAAGAGACATAACTATGGTGACCATATATTTTTTAAACTGGAACACTTTGAGAGTGAAGGGGGTGATATCGCTAGTTATGTCTCTTCTTCCTGTTCTTCCTCTTCTTCATCTTGCTTTCCTTCCTTATTGATTTACATTATTGTTGGGTACCTACTGTGTGCCACCTACTGTGTGCCAGCTACTGTGTAGGTCCTCAGGTATACAATGGTCTGCAAAAATAACACTGTATGTCCTCATGGAGCTTTCAAGTGAAGGAGAAAGATGATGACTCATTCTTTCAACAAATGGTTCTTAAATACCTACTGTGTGTTTGGCACTATTTTAGGTACTGGGACACAGCAGTGATCAAAATAAAGTCCATGCCCTTATGAGACTTAGAAAGGTACATAAATAAATGTGTAATTATACACTATGATTTGTTCTCTGAGGGAAAGGTGTGTGATGCTAAGAAAACCAAATAACACCCAACTCTAGTCTGGGGATCAGGATCAACTCCTCCAAGTAAATGATATTTGGGTACAGATGAGTGAAGAGCTAACTAGATGAAGGAGAGTGGAGGGGTAGAGAGAAAATGTTTAAGGCAGAGGGAATAGCATGTGAAAAGGCCTTGAGGCAGGAAGAAACATGGTATCGTCAAGAAACCAGGGGATTGGAGTGCAGGTGCAAGGTGGAGGTCGATAGTGGGTGACATGAGATGGGTCTGGAGGAAACAGGGAACAGACCTCACAGAAGATTCTAGACTGGGGTGAGGCCCCATTTCCCACTTAGTTGTTAGGGAGATTGTATGTCCTTAGATAGGTCCTGGGGTACTATAGTGTGGCAGATTCCAGGGAAGCTGCTGCACAGAGTGCTTGGGAAAATGAGTCCAAGCAGAGCCTCACAAAAAGACTCTACTGCTCTGATAAGACACAAAGAAACAAAGAACAGTCAGATGCCTTCCTGTCTGTCACACACAGGAAAGGAAGTGGCAGTGAGAACTGGTGGGACACAGGACGTCTGTAGTCATGATAAATAGATGTGGTCTCAGATGAACTGGTGTAGACCCCGACTGGGGGTACTGTTTATATTCATGAATTTATTCAGTCCTATTTATTGAGCCCTATAATGAGCAAGAAACCTTGTTAGGAGTGAAGAATCAACCATTACCATGATAGATACTATTTTTGCCACCAAGGGAATAACACTCTACTGGACAGACTAGGTCTATGCACCATATTTTAAGAGGGACAACAAACACTAGAGTCTAGGCCTGACAAAAATGATTAAAGAATCTAGATATGAGAGCCCAGGAAGAGAGCTGAAGACAAAAGTCAACATGGTGATTGCCTTTTTATTCTCCATAGGAGAGAGTACAGGGATATTCTGCTTTATTTCAGGAGGTGGGAGTGGAAGCTGGGGATGAGAGTTTTGAAGAGGTCTGTTCTGGTAAAAATAAATAAATAAAAAAGAAGAGTGTTTTAATGGTAGAAGAAGTTTGGGATACAGCAAGGTCCCCATTGACAGGGAATGCTTAAAGTTTGAACTGGTGACCATCCCATGTAGATACTGTAGTAGGAACTGCTCACAGGGACAAAAGATGAGCTGGGAATTTGCACGCTACTAAGGGACACACACATACACACACTGTCAAGTAAACTCAAGAGTGGGGAGGGGTGAATAGAGATCATTAGTTGTGCAACATGGAAGGTTCAGGCTTCCTGGTCTTACCCTGAATCACTGGGGGCACGTCCTATTCAACAGGTCATCTCAGAGCTCTGGCAGGTAAAAGGGTATCCTTTTAGGTTTGGGAGTATAAAAATAGTCTGAAGGGACATTCTGCTGCTCTGTCAGCTCCTAGCCAGGTGGCCAATGGGATGTAAATCTCTTGGATCTGGAATGTTTCAACTATAAAATTTTTTAGTTTTAAGCTTCTGCTTCTATTAGGTAATGTTTAAGCAGTGGATTCTGCTCCTTAATGAAAGTCTGGTGATAAAGTTCACTGGAGATTTTTGTTATCTCTGAGACTGCTCTTAATCCAAGGCCAAACCCTGAAAGAAATGTGTTCGGAAGTCACTTTGGGAAGGCGAATTCCTCCATCCTTAGTAATAGATATCTGGCAACACTTGCCACTATTAAAAGGATTTACTGTTTATACACTAATTTTAGATCTTTGGAAGAGTTGAAGAAAGTAGCTATTATTACAGTTATCTCTATTTTAGAGATGAGAAACCTGATCCTCAAAGAAGCAACACTTTGTTCAATAATCTACAGAAAGGATTTGCATCAGTCAGGATAGGCTGGATTACATGGTAGTAACAAACAACCCCAAAACCTTGAGGACACCAAATAATAAAAGTTTAATTCCCTTTCATGCTAAGTGTGAAATTGAGGGCCCACCAGGAGACCTTCTCTGCATCATCATGGTCCTCCCTCTTGGACCCCTGCTGTCAGGGCGGCTATAACTGGCCATTGCCATGGCAAAGGGAAAAGAGAATTCAACTCTTAAGCCCATGCTTTAGAAGTGACTCACATGACTTGCTCATATTTCAATGGCCAAAGGCAGATCATAGCTAACTTTAAGTGGGTAAAAAATTCAATCCTACCATCTACCATGTGCCCAGGACAAAGAAGTGGACTATTTTTAAAGCGTCTTAGTGACTGCCAAAGTGCTAGCAGTGAGCTTCTAACACATTCCCTCTGTCTTAGCAAACCCATGTCCTTTCCACTGAGCTCACTACCTCTTTATGCTAAGTGTGGAATCAAGGCTGAGGTTGATATAAAGCAATCCAACTAGCTGGAAAAATCTGTATTACTTCCTTCCTTCTCAACTTTGTTTCTTGTATCTTTTCTTTTCCCAGACCACAGCCTTTTGGATGTTAACATAAGTCAGTTTCCCCTTTCCATGTGACAGTATGGTCTAGCTGGGAGATATTGGTCTAGGCTCCTCCGAGAAAGTTTAACTATGTGACCCTTGTTATGTTTTCCAAAGTGAATTGTCCAAAGATTTACCTGGAACACAAATCCAAAGGAATGATAGGTATTCTCTTCAAAGAGGAAACACATTTCATCTACTACTGAAACTTGCCTTCATCTCTACCACCAGGCTTCTCAATACATACATACACACATAAAAATGCACTGGTACATAAATTTATAAGTACATAAAATTACAGGGGATGGGGAGAGAGATGATGGAGGAGGTAATCCCAGAAACATTGTTCTTTATTGTTTCCAAATGCTATTTTTGATCCTATGGACACCGTGTCTTCAAGAGTCTCTACCTGGGCTGCTTTGTGTGGAGTTGTTTCAATTAATCTGAACTACTGAAGACAAGAGATTCCTACAGTCCCTCAATTCTCCAATAAATTAATCCCAGTGTTCTTAGCAGCAACAGCAGTGAGGGAAACACCAGCAGCTAAAAGAGAGAAATAAATTTGTTGAGGATTCAAACAACAAACAGTAAATGAATGGGTAAGCACTAGTAAGTTTAGCAAAACCAAAAAATGTAAATGGCAATGATTTTGACTGAAGTTTCTCTTCTCTGAGTCTAGAGTATACAACTAAAGAGATTTTGACCAATATCCTTTTTAATCTTTGTGCTCTAGATGTTATATATGTCTAAGTGAGATGGTCACCTAGACAAAATTGTCAAGTCAGTAGATAATGTGTTCTTGTTATACTTTGGTCTATGGTCCCATTGTGCCACAAAGCCTATTAGGTTGATGGGAAGAAAGAGCACACATAAGCTGGTCAGAATCTGGATCTGTGTTTGGTGGTCTACGAACATTAACTTACTACTATGATATCCCTGGAAGTTGAGTGTCCAGTGCCTATCCAATGAAGAAGGGAAATGAGGATCAAAGAGACTTAGGGATCTGCTTAGAGCTACACAGTTAAGCAGAGCAAAAGTTCAAACTCAGCAGCCACGTGGAGAACACGATGGAGGTTACTCCCAAAGAATAAAAAATAGAATTATCATATGATCCAGTAATTCCACTACTGGGTATTTATCCAAAGAAAGTGAAAACACTAATTTGAAAAGATATATGCACGCCTATGTTTATTGCAGCATTATTTGCAATAGCCAAATTATGGAAGCAGCCCAAATGTTCATTGACACATGAATGGATAAAGAAGATATGGTTTTTATATACAATGGAATATTACTCAGCTATAAAAAAGAGTGAGATCTTGCCATTTGTGACAACATGGATAGACCTAGAGGGTATTATGTTAAATGAAATAAGTCAGACAGAGAAACAAATACTTATATGTGGAATCTAAAAAACAATCAAAAAACAAATGAACAAACAAACAAAAAGCAGAAACAGACCCATAAATACTGAGAACTAACAGTTGGCAAAGGTGAGAGGGGTAAGCAATGGGCAAAATGACTATAGAGGAATCAGAGATACAGGCTTACAGTTGTGGAATGAGTATGTCACAGGGATAAAAGGTACAGCATAGTGAATATAGTCAATGGTATTATAATAGAGGTGTATGGTGACAGATGGTAGCTACCTTGTGGTGAGCATAATATAATGTATAGAATTGTCAACTTACTATGTTGTACACAATGAAACTAAGGTAACATTGTCTATCAACTATAATAAAAAATAAATTAAAAATAATTCAAACCCAGATTTGCTGACTCCCAAATGCAAGACCTTTCTTTCTTCCTTTCTTCCTCCTTCCCTCTCCCTCCTTCCCTCCCTTCCTCTGTCCCTCCCTTCCTTCTTTCCTCCCTCCCTCCCTCCCTCTTTCTCTCTTCCTCCTTTCCTTCCTTCTTCTTTCTTTTTACATGCATTGCTGCCTCTTGCTGATTGTAGGGCTCATTCCTGAGAAGCTTAGCTAACTATCAAACCAAAATGCAATTCCTTAGAGAAACACCAACAACAAGGGTTAAAACTGTGCAATCTCATCATGCAAGGTGGCCCAATCCACCGGATGTGGTTGGAATATAAATAGTTTATGATGGCATTCAGGATTCAGGTGATCATTTGCCACAGAGGAAGGTTGTGGAACAGGAATTCCACATAGGTTCTATTGTGAATTTATGCAGTGCACAACCTGTACAACTATAAGCAGCAATTTTGCCTGGATAAATGGTTGAGAAATTAGGACAGCACTTAGCTTTCCATGGATGACTGTAGGCAAGAGTTAGCATGGTTCAGGGCCCAGTCAAGCCTGCTGGGTTCAGAGCTGGATTCCATTACCAACAAGAATACATTGCTCATTAGGAAAAAGAACCAACATTTCTTCATACACACTAAGTAAACACACACAATATAAGGACCCAACATTTTAAAACAGATCAATCCTTGCCAAAGATAGGCAGTATATTTAATTACTTGGAATTTCAAATCTGTAGATGGGACAATGGCCAAAATAAATGACCTGCTAAGCTACTTGGATATGGTGATGTCTGAACTTAATCTTTTTTTTTTTAAGTTCTTTTTTTTAAAGATTTTTTATTTTATTATGTTATGTTAATCACCATACATTACATCATTAGTTTTTGAGGTAGTGTTCCATGATTCATTGTTTGAGTATAACACCCAGTGCTCCATGCAGTACGTGCCCTCTTTAATACCCATCACCGGGCTAACCCATCCCCCCACCCCCCTCCCCTCTAGAACCCTCGGTTTGTTTCTCAGAGTCCATCGTCTCTCATGGTTCGCATCCCCCTCCAATTTCCCCCCCTTCATTTTTCCCTTCCTACTATCTCTCTCTCTCTCTTTTTTTTAACATATAATGTATTATTTATTTCAGAGGTACAGGTCTGTGATTCAACAGTCTTACACAATTCACAGCACTCACCATAGCACATACCCTCCCCAATGTCTATTGAGCTTAATCTTAAAAAACATGTGTGAGTTAGCCATGAAAGTTTGGGAAAGACACTTCAGCAAAACTGGGGGGTATGACACATATTTCAGTGTAACTAAAGGAGGTTGTGCTGAGATATGATGCTAGAAAAGGAGGCAGGAGCCAGATTATGAAGGACCTTTTATGCTAAAGAATTCAAACCTTATCCAAGGGCAAGATGAGGTCAGTGCAATGTTTTAAATAGACGAATAACATAATTAGATTTGAAATTTAGGTAGACACCTTGGTCATAGAAGATAGATTGCTGAGACTGGGGAAGGGGACACAGATTGAGACAGAAAGACCAGTTAAAAAACTTGCAGAAACCTAGCACCAAAATGCAGCAAGGTAAGGGGTTATAGGTAAAAAGAGAAAGAGAAGGACAAAAGATTATTTAAGTAATAGTTCCACAGGACTTAATGATTTACAGGGTGTGGGGTGGGAAGGGACAAGAGGAGTCAAGGACAAATCCTGCATTTCTGGCTTGGGGAAGCATAAGAGAGGTAGTACATTCAAGCAAATGATGCACAAAGGAGGAGGAGCAGGATGGGGATGGAGGAAGGAACCATGATAAGTTTAGACTGGGGTGTGCTAAACTTCCTTGGAGATATCCAGTCCCCATAGGATGTACCTATGGAAGTACACAGATGTACGATAGGAAGTCATACACACAAGTGTTGCCCATGAGAGAGGTTTGGAATTTGGATCCCCAAGACACAGTTGGGACTCATCCAAGCACAGCCATGGGTGAAGCCACAGGAATGGTGAGATCATTCATAAAGAGCATGCAAATTGAGAAGATGGCCACGACATGACTATAGGGAATACCAGTGTCTGCAGCATGGGCAGAGAAAGAGAATTCTGGCAAAAGAGATATAAAGGCGTGATTAGAGAAATAGGAGAAAGGCCAGGGAGTTGGAGTGTCATGGAATGTCAAGGGAAGAGAGAGAGCCAAGGAAGGAGTATGCAATATGATTAAATGTTGCAGAGAAAGCAAGTAATGTAAGGACTAAACAATTTTAAATGAAGTTGATGGGGATAAAAGCCAGACTATAGGGACTTCAATATGAGGTGCAGAGAGGAAGTGTACACTGTTCTGGAATTTTCCAACCTATGTGTATAAGGACCTTTATTAAATTTAAAATAAGTATGCAAATCCTCACAGGATAGTAATTATCCCCTTTTCAGCCAATAGTTGCCCCTTGTCACTTCTTTGTCTTCTACCCTGTACACTTTGCCAAAACTCCAGCTATTCCCAGCTCAGAGGCTGCAGCTCCTGGGACTGCTCTTTTGAGGAAGAGTCCATGTGAGGCAAAGTGTAAGAAAGGTTGTCTCTAAAAGACTGAGTATATTCTTTTCTTCCCAAGATGGAAGCGAATGGAGCAGCTTTTATAATAGTAGCAAGGAGTACTTTAGTTATTAAAACCTGAGGTGGATTTACCTGTCATTCCTACAATTCTCATAGGCGTGAGGGAAAGCTATCATCACCTATGTTCTTGCTTCCCTGTCCACCAAATTCAAGGGGGAAGATACGTTTCCAAAATTATACTTCAATTTTTAAAAAAAATTTATATATATATATATTTTATACTTCAATTTTAATAACTATGTAAAATAAAAAGTTAAGCTCTACTTCTCTCAACAATCTCATTTAAGTTTGTTTAGAAGTAAAAAACTGTAGAAAGTTCTGAAATTAGTTAAAAATTTAAAGTACTTTTAAAGATTAGTCATGAAGCTTCAACTACTGATTTTGGAAAAAGATTATTATTTTTTTCTTTTTGATCATGATTATTCTTGACTAAGCCAAAGAAATAGATTAGGAACCAGAAACAATTGCCATCCCTTGACCATCCCTATACATCCATTAGTGTGGGAGGGAATGGAGCTTAGAAAGCAGAGTCTCTCCTTGGACAAAGGGTCCATGTATCTGAGCCTTGGTTTCTTTATCTTTATTTTCCTTTTTTAAAAGATTATTTATTTTAGAGAGAGAGAGAGAGAGATAGAGAGCACGAGTGCAAGTGGGGGGAGGGGCAAAGGGAAAGAATCTCAAGCAGACTCCATGCTGAGTGTGGAGCCAGACAAGGGGCTTGATCCCACAACCCATGAGATCATGACCTGAGCCGAAATCATGAGTTGGACGCTTAACTGATTGAGCCACCCAGGTGCCCCTCTTCATTTTAAATGGAGAGAATTATCCTTCCCTTTATAGGATTGTTATGAGAATTAATTAGAAAATTAGCACAGTGCCCGGCACATAGACATTCCACAGATGGTAGCTCAATTAAAGGCTCATGTTGAGATTAATGAGTCATTGTAGAGGGAAAATCTTAGCTTTACAATGGAGTGATCAAATTTAGCCTTACTAATCACACAGCAGCCTGAGACATTATGTGCTTTCTGAAGGAATAGGGAATGCTCAGCATCACCATTATAGTATTCTTGCAAAAAACACATATATATATTTTTAAGATTTTATTTATTTATTCGACAGAGAGAGACACAGCGAGAGGGAGAACACAAGCAGGGGGAGTGGGAGAGGGAGAAGCAGGCTTCCTGCAGAGCAGGGAGCCCGATGCGGGGCTCGATCCCAGGACCCTGGGATCATGACCTGAGCTGAAGGCAGACGCTTAACAACTGAGCCACCCAGGCGCCCCCAAAAAACCATATTTAACTTGAATCTAATCAAGCTTTTAGTCTTAACTTCTAGATTAGAGGAAACACAAGTAATTGAGGAAACGGTTCATGACATCACAAGGAAATCATGAGACAAATCCAGAATGTGGGCATTTGGAAGGCAACTGACCTGGTCTCTCCAAAAAGAGTGTCATGAAAAACTGTGTGAAGGGGACTGTTGTAGAGTAAAAGAGACAAAAGAGATATAATAAACAAAATGTATGAGCCCTCATGGATCCCAGCTTAAGAAAAAAAAAAAATCTATAAAAAAAAATCTATAAAATATATCTTAGGATCAATTGGGAAAATTTTGAATATGAACTAGTCATTAGATGATGGTTATTTTCTGGATGGAATAATGGCATTGAAGTTATGTAGACTAATGCTTTTATTTTTGGGAGGTACAGGTTGAAATATTTAGTATTTCATAATGTCTATAATTTACTTTCAGCAAAAAATATAAATATATTCTTTGTATATAAAAGGAGATATAAAGTAAATATGGCAAGATGTTAATAATTATTGAGTCTAGATGGTGGTTATATTAGCACTCATTGTACAATTCCTTCAACTTTTCTGTATGCTTGAAAACTTAATAATAAATGTTTGAGAGAAAAATGGAAAATAAATCATTTAGTAAGATAATAACAGCCAAGCTGATTTAATGAAAAAGTAACAAATTTAGCAGAATCTCAGCACAGTATCCATAGCACAGAAGGAAAGTTTTTGTATATTTTATAGAAATATGGAATGCTAAAAATAAAACATATATCAAATAAAAAAGAATGTTATATAGCATAAGCAATTTCATAACTGATTTAAATGAAAATACATTCAGCAAGCCAAGGATTTATCTGGCAATAACTTGAATTTCCTGAATTTGCTAATACTGAGTACTATCCAGGTGATAATAACTCTATTGCTCCCTCTTTTGGAGAGGAATGTAGAATCTGTCTCCCTTTTATTTTCCTTTTTCCTTACCATTGTAGCAAGAGTGGGCACAAACTTTTTTCATCCATCCACCCATTTATCCATCATTCATTCATTCATTCATTCACTCCAGCCACTGTGTGCTAGGGACATGGAGATGGAGGAACCCACAGCAGAGTGTGGAAAACAAACATGGGAATGAATAGCAACAATGTAATATAATAGGGGATATTAGGAAAGGCTATAAAAAATGCTTTGGGATATTGAAGAAGAAAAAAATCCAACTCTGGCTAGGGAAGTTTGAGAAAGTTGAATTTAAAGTCAATTAGTAGGAGAAGGCAAAGTAAAAATCAAATGCTTTTGTTTTTTAACTCCATTTGAATTTATTGACTTTTTATTTAGATCTATTTTAAATATTTTTCTGTTGCAGTATTTTATAGGAAACATAAGACTCAATGAAAATTTCTGGAAGTCCTTCTCTGCACAGTTCCCTTCTTTCTTGTATATTGCCTTGCAAATTCTAGCTGCCATATCAGCTCTGATTTCTTATCTGTTTCCTTTGCCCATGCTTTTCTGTTTGGGCTCCAATTCTGTGGGCAGAACTTTAAAGAATACTCCCATGCAGAAACATAGGATGAATCTGCAGTTCATCTTATGTGCTTCTCTGCTCTCAAGATAAGAGTTCTGAACTCTTTGTTGTCCAATGCCTGAAAACAGTTCCTTCATATATTTTGTCCTATTCTAGAGTTGCTTACAGTGGGACAGCAAAAATGATGCCCATGAATTTATCCTGGTGGAACTTCATGACTATTTAAAAGGTCATAGGAGAGCATTGTCAAGTCCATTTATAAAGTAAAGAGAAGATAGAAAGATAAATAGACAGAGATATAGTAAGATACATATGCACACATTATACGCATATCACTATATCACTGCATATCACATATAGTGATATATAAAAAATATGTATGTGTATATACCATGTGTTTTTACATTTTCTTCAATGTATTCTTTTATAAAGATGTTTTAAAAGGGTCCTATTTATTCTTCACCTGGTTTAAAGCAGTTTGTAGAAATAAAAGACCAAACCTCTCAGGTTGGGAGAATTGGTCAGCGATACCTCCCTGACTATGGGATAACAAATAAACCCCAGTGGCATTGAATTTGAGCCCTCCTCACACTCTGGCCTCATTCCCTGTCGTTTCATATCCCACCCCAGCCCCTGTAACCTTTAAGGCCCTTAGAAATCTACTTGTGATTTCCCAAATATGTCATACTCTTCCACACCTCCATGCCTTGCATATGTCATTCTCTCTGCTTGGAATGCCCTTTATTATTTCCCCTTCCTTCCTTCCTTCCTTCCTTTTTTCCTTCTTTCCTTCCTTCCTCTTTCTTTCTTTTTAAAGAAAATTGTTTCACCTTTTCTGTAAAGTCCATCTTCCTTACTAGAAAAACTAAATTACCCTTATTTCTACTAAAGCATTGTCTTTTTTATTCTAACATTTCACTTATCTCAGTGAAATTATATTTTTATGACCAATCTCCCTATATCCCATCCCCATTAGACTATAAAATCATAGCAGGATCATGTCTTATTAACTGACGTATTCCCATCACATTCACAGTAAACGGCACATAGTAGGTCCCCAATGAGTGTTTGCTAATAGATGAATTAATAAATACATACATAGTGAAATGAAAACAGATATCTCTGCTTTCTAATGATAATTACTCCTAATCCCAGGACAGTAGGATCTAAAGACCAAGTCACATGTTTCCCACGCTGTCCAACCTCCACTCTTTTGTCTCCTGGTTGCAGATCTGAATTGTATTATTTCTCAAAGGCCATTAAGAAGCCTTCAGAGAAAGCACAAGAGATTACCTCCAGTGCTGGTTTGCAGTAATGTCCTTTTGTTCTCAGATAGTCTCCAGTTGACAGCTATCAAGGTTGTTCTAATTTGTGTCACACGGGCCATCTACAGGGAACATTTTGGAATGGGGAAGGTTCAAGAGATAGAAAAAAAGTAATGAATATAAAGTGTAAATGCCATAGTAAAGTAATAGAGACATATAATAACAGCAAGGGAAATCTGACCTTCTGGCCGGAAACTCGATCGTGAACCAATTGGAGAACTTTAGAAAATTGGATCAGCCTCAATAGTCACAGAGTAAACATGGGAAGTGCAATCCAGTCTTATTAAACATAATGCACACTTAATGCATAATTTTATTGCAACCAATTTCATGCTACTGCTTTAAATGAAGCTGGGTTTACTTCCATTGCACCAGTCCACTACCATTAGTGCCTCTTAAGAGAACAGCAAGGCCAGTAAACTGTTACTGGGCTGATCTCTTCCTCAGCCCATACTTTCTGCTTCATAAATTCACCCTGCTCCCACAGCTTGTACTGAGATCTTGTCTCCATTCAGTACATGGTTTCTGAAACACTACACTGTTTTGCCAAGTTGTTTGCATACGGGAATGCTATAGCATTTCCGTTTCATGCCAGCATGGACAGCAGTGAAACTTTGTCCTGGTCGAATATTTGCCTGAATCCCAGACCTAAGAGCTGGGGGTTCCTATCATCTGTAAATTCAGTCTGGGGCGAAGGTAGCATCTGCATTGTGGTCAGAAGGGGGATGTGATTATGAACCCACAGTGTATATCCTTTCCACATCTTGGGGCTAATTTTTTCCTATCAATATTAATTTTGGAAAATACGCCCTTAAATCATTATGTTTGTCTCCCTCGGGGTCTGGTCTTCATATGTCTAAATATAATGGGTTAAAATCCGGAGCCTGACTACTGAGTCTGGGGTCCCAGTTCTGCTGTAACATGTTGCTTCTCAGGAGGTCACTGCGCCTCTCTCAACCTCAATTTCTTCACCTCAAACGAAGTTCACAGTCATCTTTGAGCCACAGATGAGGGCAGGGGGCAAAAGTACTTTGTAAAGTCAAAAGTTGTTGCATATATTTTTGTAATTAAAAAATATCAAATGTGATAAGTTACGAGCAAAGAAAATCCTGGAAAAGCCACATTTCTTTCTGTAACCTACTAGACATTGGATTTCTAAAGACATCTAAAATGTACTAGATGCATTTTAATTCTTTTACAGAATTCTGAATTCCCCTCCCCAATACCAACCCCTAAACAAATTTTTTTTTGTATTGAAACAAAATTTCTGAAAATATTTTCCACCTGCTATGGGATGAGAAAGCAAATGGTACCAAAATCTATGAACATAGACAACAGTAGCTAAAGGTCTTCCCAGATTTCTGGGGCCTTTAAAATCCTGTACAAAGCTTTGCTTTCCCCTTGAGCAACTCACCGCCCACAGGACTCCTTTGAATGGGCCTGCTCTGCAGGAGCCACCAAGAGCTCTGGGGCTGCAGTTCGTAGTGGCCTCAGAAGAAGTACTCTTGAGGATGCCCCGGAAGATCCAGAAAGAAATTTGCGGATCTGTATTCTGAATTCTGGATTCATCTATATTCCAAAGAACACTTATAGATGCAGGAAACTGCTTACAGATAGTTAAACAGTAAGCCCAGTCAGGGTTTTCTGGATTTTCCAAAACCTACCTAGTATTGTAAGGGGAAGAGCATTTTGAACATGCTATGGATGTTCAAAAACATATACAGAATCTGCTCCAGCTTAAGATAGGGTTGGAGCTATGCCATGGGGGAAAACGAGGCTAATTTGAGGAAGGCCAAAGTTGGCATAGGCTACGAATTCCCTTTTCCTCTGGGATCAGTAACATTCTTACATTGCTTTTTATTTATTTATTTTTCAGAGATTTTATTTATTTATTTGTCAGAGAATGAGAGAGAGAGAGAGCACAAGCAGGGGGAGCAGCAGAGGGAGAGAGAGAAGCAGGCTCCTAGCTGAGCAGAGAGCCCGACACGGGCCTCCATCTGAGGACCCTGGGATCATGACCTGAGCCACACGTGGAGGCTTAACTGACTGAGCTACCCAGGTGCCCCTTGACATGCATTTTTAAAAAAATTCCTTGAATGTGTACTCTGTCCAGTTTCATATGGAATTGGCGGTTCATTGATTTGTTCACCAACAAACATCAGCTAAGCCCAGGATACCGCTGGCAGGCCCTGTGCTAGGCCCTGGGATGCAGTGCTGATTGTTCCCTGAAGGATGTATATAATATATAGACCTGAAGTGACTAATAGAAGACAGGGAATAATCAAGGCCCCAAAGAGAGGTGAAATTCAAGGTTAGAGAATTTCAGAAGAGAGAGAGGTCATCCCAGCTGAATAGAGATTTGTTTTGTACTATATCAAAATTAGTTGTTATTATTCTGTTATTATTCTAATAATCTTTAAAACTTTTCAGATTAAAATTATAATTTTTCAAGACTTATTTATTTTAGAGAGAGAGAATGTGAGCAGGGGAAGGGGCAGAGGGAGAGGGAGAGAGAATCTTCAAGCAGACTCCCCACCCACTGAGTGTGGAGCCCCATGTGGGGCTCGATTCCAGGACCCCGAGATCATGACCTGAGCCAAAATCTAGGGTCGGATGCTTAACTGACTGAGCCACCCAGGCACCCCTAAAATTGTAATTTTTTAAAAGTCTGGGCAGCACACATCATTTGGTCTTGGGCACATCCAGGATCTATCCAAGTGCATAGCATCCACAGCACGATGTACAAAAGCCCAATGTTCATTATGTTGGGGATGATGTTGTAGCTGCTCAATATAGTTTAAGATTTTTATTTATTTATTCAAGAGACAGCACAAGCAGGGAGAGCTGCAGACGGGGAGGGAGAAGCAGGTTCCCTGCTGAGCAGAAAGCCTGATGCAGGGCTTGATCCTAGGACTCTGGGATCATGACCTGAGCCAAAGGCAGATGCTTAACCGAGGGAGCCACCCAGGCACCCCTGTAGCCGGTGAGTACAGTTTAAGATGGCCGTCAGGTGATGGGTTGAAAAGATGTATGAAATCTGGGGTTTTAACGAACCTGATCTTTATTGTGAAGATGGCCAGCTTACCTTCTGGTCACTTTTCTCCATTCTTGGAAATCATTATCTATATTTAACATTTATCATTTTACCTTTCCTTCTCTCTCTTCCTCCTCCTTTGCATTTTAAATGAAGATATTCAAATATCATAAAATTCACCATTTAAAGTATACAATTTGGTGGTTTTAGTATATTCATAAAGTTGTGCAACCATCACCACCTTCAAAATCTTTTAACTACAAAAAGAAACCCCACACCTCTCAGCCACGATGCCCTTGTCACCTGCAAACTCCTCATTTGGTCTCCCTCCTCCCACAATCTTAGGCAACCCCTAGAAGCTTTGTCTCTGTGGATTTGCCTAGTCCAGCTATTTCATATAGTCATACAATATGTGGCCTTTTGTGTCTGTCTTCTTCCATTTAGCATAACATTTTATTTTTTTATTTTAATTTTTTAAAATTATTTATTTGAGAGAGAGAGAGCAAGCACAAGCAGGGTAGAAGGAGAGGGACAAGCAGACTCCCCACTGAGTGGGGAGCCTGATGCGGGGCTCGATCGCAGGACCCTGAGATCATGACCTAAGCTGATGTCAGATGCTTAACCAACTGAACCACCCAGGCACCCCTAGCATAATGTTTTAAAAGTTCATGCATGTTGTGGCATGTATCCTTTGTATGGATGAATAATATTCCATTGTATGAACATACCACATTTTGGTTATTCATTCATTAGCTGATGGATATTTGGCTTGCTTCCACTTTTGGAGTATTATAAAGAATGCTTCTATAATCATTTGTGTACAAGATTTTGTGTGGACATATGTTTTTATTTCTTTTCATTATATACATAAAAGTGGAATTATTAGGTCATATGGTAACTCTATGTTTAACATTTTGAGGAACTGTCATATTGTTTTCCAAAGCAACTACACCATTTTTCATTCCCAGTAGCCATATACATGGGTTCTAATTTCTCTTCATCCCGGTCAACATTTGTTCTTGTCTGTCATTTAGATTGCAGCCACCCTAGTTGGTATGAAGTGGTATCGCATTGTGGTTTTGAATTGCAATTCCCTAATGACTAATGATGTTGAGTAATCTTTAATGAGTTTATTGGTCATTTGCACATCTTCTTTGGAGAAATGTCCTTTGCCCATTTTTAATTGGGTTGTCATTTTATTATTGAGTTGTAAGAGTTCTTTATATATTCCAGATATAAGTCCCTTATCAGATATATCATTTGCAAACATTTTTTCCCACTCTGTGTGTTTTTTCATTTTCTTGATGTCTTTTGATGTACATGTTTTTACTTTCAGTGAAGTCCACTTTTCCTATTTTTTTCTTTAGTCATTGTGCTTTTGGTGGCATATCTAAAAAGGCTTTGCCTAACCCAACGTCACTACAATTTATCCCTATGTTGTCTCCTGAGAGTTTTATAGCTTTGGCTTCTATATTTAGGTCTATGGTCCATTTGAGTTAATTTTTGTAGATGGCATGAGGTAGAGGCACAACTTCATTTTTTTTGTCTGTGGATATCCAATTGTCCTAACATCATCTGTTGAAAAGACCACTCCCCATTGACTGGTCTTTGCACCCCTGTCAAAAATTCACTTTTCTCCTTGATCAACACAAGAAACCTACCAGCAGAGACTTGAGAGAAAGCTACCATATCATCCTAGACCAGGGAATAAGAGGAGCCTAGGTATCCAGATGACCCTGATAATTGTGCATTGCTGTGAGACTGGAGGAAGAATAACTAAGCCAGAAATAATAAGGAAAAAATATGACAACCTTACGTGAGTGGAGGGGGGCATTGTTTTTTCCATCCTTCTCTAATACTGAGTGTGGGCTACAGGCTCCATGTTGGCAACCACAAAAACCTTAGAGACATCTGATAGCAGTGTACAGACTGATGCTTCTGATGAGAAAGAATGTCTGGAGTTTTTTTGGGTGTGTATGTGCAAATCTGGAAGCAGTACCCATTTCAGAGACACTGACTAAGGACACAGCCTTAGGCATCCATAGTTGAACAAGATGGGCATTCCCAGACTCAGATGGCCTAACATCCATACAGTCCATATTACATCCATGTAGTTCACAAATTTAATGCTATTTAACATGTTTATTTAGCACGATAGCCTTCATTAATTGATTATCTTCCTGTACTCTTGTCTGAAGATTAACCATCAAGGGGGCATGGCAAGGCCCCACCTATTCCAAAAAGCTGACATTCCCATGAATGTTGGAAGCAGCCTTCTGGAAGTGGAAGGTTGTGTGTGTGGCTGATTTCAAAGGAAGATTAGCCATGATTCCACAACATGCCTCTTTGAGTCAGGAAAGTGTCAACAGAAGGGGACACAATTCTCAAACAGGTAGTTCTGACTATAAATCTATGGAACAGCCCAAGTGGGAGAGAGTCCGGGAATAAAGAGGGCTGTAACAAAAAGATAGAAAATAGAACATGTAACAAAGGACAATAGGAAAGTACTGTAGAGAAAACTCAGGATGTATTGAAATTGTTGGAAAGTGTGAAGCAGACCAGAGAATGTTAAACAAATATGGTCAGAGAAAACCCAGCATGGTTTACGTCATGTTTCATATCATGTGTCTGCTTTTATATCTTTACCTCTTACTTATGCGTCATCCACCCACCACATGGTTCTGGCACATCCACCTTCTCTGAAATTGCTCTACCCAAGATCATCAGGGACCACTTACACTCTGTCTTCTGGGCTTCCATCAGTGTGCATCATCTTCTCTGTAATATTGAAGAGGTCAACCAGTCTTCCCTTTTGACATTCTCTCCTCTCTTGCCCCTTTATTCTCCTCCCTCTCTAGTTTCTCCTTCTCCATCTCCATCTAGCAATCCTTTGAATTCAGGATTTCGGGAGGCAGTTCATTCACATCTGAGTTTTGTATAGTTTGTTCCATAATGAACTCAACATTTTTTCTCAAAAATTACCATCCTCACCCAGCATAGTCTGCTGCTATAAATGCCAAGTTGTCTCTTGGACTCAGCTTCTCCTTTCTGCATTTACTCTAGGTATGTTCTCAGTGACATCTCTCTCCATCACAGCTATGACCATCATTCTCTAATATCTTCAATGACTCCCCATTGTTCACAAGATCAAGCCTGACTCTAAGGCCTCATTTCTGTTTCTGAGTCTTTAAACCTTGGTTTCCAGGACTCAGGTCCCATTGTGGCTTTGGGGTTTTCCTCATGATCTCCATGCACTGGTCCTGGTTACCTGCTCATGACCCCACTTCTTGGATTATGAACAAAAGCATTGCCCCTTCACTCTACCTTTGCATATTAAATATTATCCAATGCCTCGCACTGCTATAAGTATTCCATGATTTGACCCACATGACATTGTCAATACCCTGTCTATCCTTACACACACACACACACACACACATACACACACACCATATCCCTTTCAATTGACCTAAAAACCCATTATTTACCCAAACATGTGCCTTTTCTCATGTTAAACATGCATACATGTACACATGCATGCACATATATAGCTACATAGATCATAAGGACTTAACTGCAACAGGTATCTAAAAGCACAAACAATGAATCATGGAACACTACATCAAAAACTAATGATGTAATATATGGTGATTAACATAGCAATAAAAAATTTTAAAAAAATAAAAAAATAAAAGCCTTAGGAGTTTTGGTGAACGAGAAGCTGAATATGAATCAACAGTGAGATACTTGCCAAAAAGAGCAGTGACATCTTGGTTTGAATGGAGGGAGGTGAATCATGCATTCATTCTACAGTGTTATTGACTGTCTATGCTGGATGCTCCAGATTCGATACAGTTCCTGCCTTTTTGAAGTTTAATGTCTATAGGGAAAGTAGACATTAAACAACTGTAGCCATAGAAATAGGCACAAAATTATAAACTGTGGTAAATTCTATAAGGGAAAATAATGGAGTTTAGGGAAAGACTAAAATGGAGAGCTAATTCAAATTAGGAGGTGGGCATGGCCTCCCTGGGGGAGTGACTGAGAGCCGAAGGGCAGAACCAGGAGGTGTATGAGAGGAAAATAATTCCTGGCAGAAGGAACTGCATGACAAAGGCCATGTTAAAGAGCTTGAATATTATTTTCGGTTTAATGGGCCATCACTGAAGCTGGGTCTTGGTGGACAGACATCATCTATTTTATGGTGGTCGTACCTCCACAGTGTGGAGTAGGCATTTCATTCTATTTTGCAAATACCTCTTTACGGTTATTATAGATAGACTGGAACTTTTAAAAATGAGTATTGTAGCATAAGAATAGCTTGTGAAAGCCAGAAGGAAGCTAGCAGTCATTAATTTTGAGAAGACAAAATGCCAAAAAAAAATGAAGAAAAGAAAATAATATTTATTGAGTATTCTGCTATATGGTAGTCACTGTGCTGGAAACTGTCACATACATTATCTCATCCAATCCTTACCACAATCCTGAAAGGTAGGCATTAGTTCCATTTTGCAGATAGAGAAATTAAGGTTGAGTGAGGTTTAGTAATTTGAACAATTAATAAATGGTAGAACTAGCTTTCAAACCTCATTCTATTTGATGTTGGTGCCCCTTTCCTATCCCATTTTCACAAGATCATTATTTTCAGATCCCCAAAGGGCTGCCAAATGTCAGAAAGACAAGGCTCTTAGGTTCCCACAGCAAGAAAACTAAAGACAGCACGTGCACCTGAGGGTAGAAAGGGTTAAGTTGAAGTGACATTCATGGAAACAATGAAGTTGGGAGCCCAGGGAGGAGGTCAGATCAGGCAAACAGACCAGGAGGACCAGGGGTCAGCAGAGGAATGTAATTGAGTGTCTGGAAGATGCAAAGGAGAGTCAGTGAGCAGGGGGACCTATTCAATGAGCCAGAAACTGTGGCAGCCATATGTGCACTCCTCGGATGCTCTTAAAGATAAATATTACCTGGAAATCTAATGCACAGAATAGTGATTATAATTAACAGTAATGTATTATATGCTTGAAATGTGTTAAGAGAGTAGATCTTACGTATTATCAGCACGCACGCACACACACACACAAAGGGTAATTATGTGAGTGGTTGGAGGTGTTCATCAATCTTATTGTGGTCATCATCTTGCACTAATACATGTATCTAATCATCACACTGTAAACCTTAAACTTACATATGTGATAGGTCAATAATATCTCAATAAATCTTGGGTGGTGGGGGGAAAAAAAAAGAAAAGAACCTGCCCATCAGCTGGGAGTAGACAATGTTGGAGCTGAGGCTGCTCTCTTCCTGAGCACTCTTCCCTGGTTGGTTACCAAGCAGTTAGCTACACTAGGGCCTGACCACTTCCACATGGGTGGGGTCCTTGGACATGAAATCTCTGCTCTGGAGCTTCTCAGTGAATTCTCTAAGACTCTGCCAGATGGGCACTGCAGTTGAAACTCTCCCTACCCAATCTGCTCCCTGACTGACACAGAAGCAAACAGTAGAAGGAAACTAGGAGTCAGGTTGCTGGCTTGGACCATCATAATAACAACCAAGTTTCATATAGCACTTAAGATGTGCCAGACCCTGTTCTAGGTGCTTCAGGTATATTAAGTCATTTAATCTTCAAGACACTCTGAGTGAGCATTACTATTATTTCCGGTTATAGATGAGGATTTATAGAAAAATACATAATTCCTCTAAGATCCCACAGCTAGGAATTTGTAGAGCCAGAATTTGTACCCATGCAGTCTGGTATAGAATTAAAGTCTATAACCCTTGAGCTCTAGCTGGGCACCCCACTTCAAGGCAGTTATAAACTCAAATGACAAAGGAACAAGGCCTTCTAAAGTATTGCATTTTGTGTGGGGTGGCTTCCTGACCTCTTTCCCCACTTTGCTCCTCCACAGTGACCTTCCTTTTTTCCCCAGAACTCCCTTGGCCCTTCTTCTTCAGAACCTTCACAGGAGCTATTTCCTTGGTCTGGGACCCTCCTCCTCACATTCATCTCACTCCTCAGTCTGTCACCATGGCCTGGGGAACTCTGTCCTGACCGCTGGCCTGTGTTCAGTCTCCCGTTACACTCACTCATGGCATCTGGTACTTTTCTTCTAAACCTCTTAATACAACCTCAGTGAGGTGACCCATTTGGTAATGACTTGCTTGTGTTTGTGACAACGTTGACTAATGGCTCCACCCTGGCATCCTACTCAGAAAAAGAGTATATGCTTGAAAATTAGGTCAGCATGGCAGAGATGGGCATTGCGTATCCCATCACCAGGGGCAGGTAAAGAGGACAGTTGGCAGTTGATGGGGATTTGGGAGATGAAAGTTGACATGGCAGGTCTGATCACAGAGTCCATTGTAAACCTTCCATCTCTGAGAGTCCTTGAGTGACCTCCGAGGCTGTAGCATCCACAGGTGGCCTTTCATCACCCAGAGGATGTGATATTTGATCCTCTTCAATGAGGTAGCACTGTGGAGTGACACATCTAGAGTCAGAACATGCAGCATATTCTCTGGCTTTGGCTTGGTCTTCGTTGTTGCACTGGGGAAACAAGGCCCTCCTTGCCCACTTCCCCTGCCCTGTTTCCTGAGCTGAGAAATGAAGAGATAGACTCGATAATCCCCGGGTAATTCTGAGATTTATAGGCCATATTTCTTAGTATGACTTTCCACCCTTTCAGATTTCCATCCTCTTTAATGTCACAGACCTTTTCCTTCCTTATCAGTGATCAACACAATGGAAGACTGAACTTTGGGGTACAGTAGTGCAAGACTGAATATCCTGGCCTAATAGAACAATAGCTTGAAAGAACTGTAATGGAAAAAATGTCTTTTCTGTAAGACTCTGAATTTCTTAAAGCTCTTACATAAAAGTTGTTTATTTATTTCAAGAGTGACACGGATGGGATTATTTCCATTTTACCGATGATGAAACCAAGTTCCTGGGGGAATGCAATATGCCCAGGGAATTGGAGCTGGGGTGTGAACCAGCTCAGTGGCTTAGCAATGATGTCACTATTGCATGTTGCCAAGTGGAGTTGAAGAACACATATTTAAGCAGTATTAGTACACAGTGAATGTGCATATAAACTTGATCACTGGCTTTGTATATGCAAGCCATAATTAAGAATTGAGAATGAATTCTTTAATTCTGTGAATATTTCACTGAAAAATCGATTAATTAAGAGTATTTATTTGTGGAATTATTTAGCAAGTGAAAAATCTGGTGGGTGAGGGGATGGGTGAAGCAAGTGAAGGGGATTAAGAGGACAGTTATTATGATCAGCACAGAGGAATGTATAGAAGTGTTGAATCGCTATATTGTACACCTGAAACTAACATAATACTGTATATTAATTATACTGGAATTAAAAAAACACATTTTTAAAAATCTGTATATTCTTGCTATAAGTGTACTTACTTAATACATTAAAAAAACCCGAAGACACATGTGTTATTCATTTAAGGTAAAAATTCCCAGTGTCTCAGCTTTTACAAGTAATAACAAAGTAATATACATAAGTGATGGGGAAGAAAAAGAAATTTTGGGAAAAATCATTTTGATGTCAATCTTTCAAAGAGTTATTGTTTAAAGACAGATTTTTAAAAAAAAAAAAATCTGCAAAACACCTTTTTCTTTTTCTCTCTTGATGGCTGAATGCTCATTCTGTTGGAGTGCGAGTTAGGAGGAATGCATTTCCAGAAAGACAACATGGTTTAGACACAGGCTGGGGCTGGAAAGCAGTAGAATAGGTTTTCATCTCATATCATTGGTCTCTGGGAGATATTGGTGAGTTACTATTACTTGTCTGGGCCTTGTTCTCCCTATTGGTAAACTGGGAGCACCTTGTCAAATATTTAGACATATGATCAACATAGACATAATTACATTAATCCTTGTGCATAAGATTGTAGACATTGTAAGTTCTTCTCCATTCACTCTCTTACTTATTTTTCTCCCAAATCCCTGTAAGGTAGGTAAGAGAGAGATGTGCATGTCCTTTTGGTAGACAAGGAAACAGTGAGGTAGATGGATTTGCCCAAAGGTGCCTCGCCAAGATGGTGTGGAGCCAGGACTCAACCTCAGGTCTGACAGCTCTAAACGGGCACGTTTTCCATAGCACCACAAGGTGCTAACTTGCACAGGCAAGCTCCTGAACCAAAGCTGCATGTCTCCTTTCTAACATACAACTTTTGGGCAGGATGAGCAAGGTGACTGAGCTTGGTGAGAAAGGCATTTATGTGTAAGAGGTGTCTGCGCATTAATGCATTGAGTGAGAAGCCGAACTAACATCTAATTTTAGTATGCAGCTAGTGCAGTCTTCCTGTTAATCGTATTCAGTCAGGCTGACTGAGGAGAAAGGAATAAAATAAACATTTCACTTAACCTTTACAATTCGTATATTTTGATTGTCCCACCAGCTTAGAATACCATCCCCCCCTATAATCTCCAGCCATTTTCTATGCTGTCCACACACTCTGTGGCTTCCTTGCTCTCCCTTCTTTCTCTTCTGCTAGTCTACCCTATTCGTCCGCTGTTTTCTACTTTCTGTCACTCCTCACTCCCACTGCCTTCAGGCCTTAGTCCCTGTCTGTCCTTCCTCCTCTCCTACTGTGCTTGTAGCACAAAGCAGCTTGAGTGGAGTTGGAATGGAGCTCTGAGACGACCTACTGAACATTCTGCACATGAGGATCTCCAGGAAGAGGAGGCGGCGTGAAGCTTCGTAAAGCATGGAAGCAGGAAGTTGACAATATCTCCAATGGACAGGAGACAAAGGAGGAAGAAAAGAAAATAAGCAAGTGAAAGACTGAAATAAAAGAATCTTTTAAATCTTCACATTCTCATCGTACCTATGTAAAAACAACCAATGACAGCAACAACAATAACACATTATGAAAGGAAAGCTACGGAATGGAAATGCTTTTTGTGTTCCTGAGCTCCACATGGTAATTACACACGCAATGACTAAACAATGACAGCACAAGGTGGGTGACGTGGACAAGGCTGTGGAGTTTGGCACATGGAATTGTCATGGCGCAACTCCTTGGTGGGGGAGCAGGGAGTTATTCTCAAGTTGTTCTGAATCAGGGAGTTATACATCCCACCAAAATGGGAACAGGATGAAAAATCTCTCTATTACCATGTCCACTTGATCAGAACACAAAGCCCCAAGAGTAGATTTGTGCTGTGCTGTCCAATATGGTAGCCACTAGCCACATGTGCTTTTGAGCACATGCAATATGACTACACTAGATTCAGATGTGCCGTAAGGGCAAGATACACACCAGATTTTGGAAACAGTATGACAGAAAAAAAAAAAAGAATGTAAAAGATCTCTAAATGATTTTTAAAAATTGATTACATGTTGAAATAGTATGCTTGATGTTTTTATATGTATATATATGTATGCAAATATAAAATTAATTTCACTGGTTTCTCTTTATTTTACTCTTTTTAATGTGGCTACTAGAAAATTTGACATTACATATGTGGTTCATATTTGTAGTTCTCATCATATTGCTATAGGACAGCACTGGATTAGAATTCCAGAGTTGCAATTAAAAGCAAATGGAAAGAGAAATCCTTTCCAGAATAATAATCAACATCCCAGTCTAGGCAACACTGGGGAGTATTTGAGGTAGAACCCTATCTTAAGATTGTTGTTGATAAAATCTCGGTACTCCAAGTGAACTTGGAACAACTGTGAGTAGAACTACAGGAAATAAGCCAATGTTGCAGCCCATGGTAACAGAAGCAACTACTTGGAGAACGTTGTGCATGGAGCCCAGTGGAATTAGGGCAGCTCAAGCGGAGGAATCCAGGCCAGATCAGCCAGAGACTTTTTATTTTTGCCGTATTTCCCTAAAGTTATTTTTGATTTTAGTGAGGAAGAATTAGAAGTTCTTAGGAGGAACCTACTGTTACCTATATATTATTACATAAGACACTGCATCTATTTGTGTACCACAGGTTACACTTAAGGATAAACTCCAGTTGGTCCTGCACGGAATGTGTATTTGGTAAGGCTCAGTGAATCCCTCGGCAGGCTTTGTCAAGGTCCATCTTCAGGAACCCTTTCAGGTCTCTCACTGGCTCTCCATCTCAGCTCGGAACTACCTTGGACAAGATGCCAGTAACCAGAGTGTCTGGAATGTGACTTCAACCAGGCCCATCTTAGCCAGGGATGCTGCAAGTCCTCTTAACATTCCTGTTCAATTCCAGTTTTTCAAAACTCAGTGTAAAAACAAAGAGTCCCAACTTAAATAAGATCTGTGTTCCAAATGCCGTGTTCCAAAAGGAGATGCACACATCAAGCCATCAGCATAACCATGTGAGTGTGGGTTATTCCCACAGAGGGGAGTTAATGAAGACTTCAACTGCTCCTTCTGTGTCCTGGAGCCATGACTATTCAGTGACTGTGGAGCAAGCTGGGTCCCTTTGGCTTTCCTGTTAAAAATATAGCATTGGTTTTTAAACCAATCAAGAAATCTAATACCAGAAACTATTTTTTTTTTCTTTGTCTTTGGTCTCCTTTGGTTCCAAATTGCAACCTAAGAACAGGAGATATGGCTATTTCTCAACCCCAGAGATAATGGATGACCGAGAGTCTTTTATATGTCTAGCATAAACACAGACGGGAAGGAGGCTGCTACAGAATGAAAATCAAAAGCCAGATTTTAATCCCAAAGTGGAAGATACAACCTACGAGGCTGAAGTCTTGGACTCTCTTTACAGACAACCCCAGTCAAGAAAGAGGTCTCTCTCACTTCCAGGGCTCAGGGGCGGAATACTCAAGGTGGAGGTTAGTTCCATCTTCAAACGCTTGCCCCAAGCACGTGTAGTAAAGCTGCCCGCTTCAGGCACTAAGGACATCTGCAACTTATTGTTTCTCTTCTTTGTTCTGTTTTCCAAGGGTACAGATACCAAATATATGGGTTCTTAATTATTCTCATAAACAGAGATTGCCAAGCTTCCCAAACGTTTCCATTTGATAGCTTTCCACAGAATGAATATCATGTTCTGACCTTAGCATTCGAAGTTTCTAATTGTAACATGGTCAATCAAGTTTCCATTTTGTTCCTTAAAAGAAATGAGATCCTTGGCAGTTTATATAATCAGTCTGAGACTTAGTTTTCATCATCTGTAAAAGGGTGATGGTCATACTGTCCTCACGTGGGGACTGAGTGAGACCTGAACTGTGACCGCCATCCTCACACATGGCATCACTTTCTCCGTGTCTATAACTGCCCAGCACGTAGTAGGGGTGCGAATCATAGTTGCTGAATAGCTGCTTCTTAAACTTTGTTCTAAACAAAGATTATTTTAAGAGAGAGCATTGAGCAACTTCAATTTTCTCCCATGCTGATGACAGGAAGTCAACAGTACAATCCCGATATGGCCAATCATACCACCGGGAAGGGATGTAACACTTTGAACAGGAGAAAAAATGCCTAAGAGGGCTTTGGGCTGTTCCATCCAAGTTAGCAATCCAAGGAATAATTGCTTAAAGGTTCCCAGTTCTCAGTGGGCTCTGTCTTGTCCCAGAGCCTCATTTCCCAGGATGTTGGCTATCATCATGGCCCAGGTTAAACACAGATCAAGTCACATCATGGTATTGCTCAATTCATTCCTCATGCATTCATTAAAAAAATGTGTTCCTCACGGGTGACAAGTACTATTCTAGTTCCTGGGAATATAGATGTGAACAAGGCGGGCAGCGTCCTGGCCCTCAGGCAGTGTCCACTCTGGAAGGAAACTAACATTTTAAAAAAATCGCCAAAAACAAATTCCCCTTCGGGATCTATAATAAGAACAACACAGGCAAAGCATATTCCTTTGGAACCTGATAACACCCCACCAAGGCAGTATAGGTCATATCGTGTCATGTAGCAATGGGCCCCGAGGGGCGCACGAGCCCACGAGGCCCCTGGGAGACAGGAGCAGAGGTAAGCCTAGGCTTTCCTGCCCCACCACCTGTGGCAGGGATCCTGCTGGGGCCAAGGATGCAAAGCAAATAAATCTTCCGTTTCCTCTTTGCAAAAAGGGGAGAATTCCTCCCTCTTAGGGTCATGAGGATTAGACAAGCTCTAGAAGAACAGCCGCTCAGATGGTACCTTACACTCACAGTTCATTAAAAACACATGGTAGCTGCTGTCAAAAATGCAGAGAAAACAAATAACCACACCATGGTGTGATAAAATTACTGGGAGAAGGTGCTTCCAGAAGAGAGAGCGACTAATACTCTTCAGCAGAGTAAGAGAAGGAGCCTAGATGGGCTTTGAACACAGGGCGGGAGCGTGTGATGGGGCCCGGGCACCACGACAAGGAGAAAATGGCATGGATGCTGCCCGGAGAACGTGGCCCGTGGTGGGGATGGACTGTAATTGCTTCTTGTGGTTGGAATATGAATGCCCTGGAGGAGGAGTGAGGGATGGGCTGGCTGAGCCTAGCAAGTAATCCCTTTTCCATGGCTGTCAGGAGCTCTTGAAGGTGATGGGAAACTAGGAGCCCCAGAGAAAACCTCCACCCAGGCCCAGGCACGGTGGACCATTTGGAACTCCATTGGCTGAGAGGTGAAACCCCAATCGTGTGCCAAATTGCCTCCTCAGGCTCCAGTCTCTCCCCACTGTGGACTGTTTGCCTGTCTGGAATGAGATAATTTGTCAGGCACCAGCTGCTGATCATTCTTTCCTCATGGGCACATTTATTATTATGTTACAATGCGCATGAAGAATCTTTACCATCACTGGAGTGAAAATGATTAAAATGTTGTTTTTTTCCCCCCAGAAATTCTCCAACCTTCCCTCTGCCAGAGACAGCATCGGTCAAAGACAGTATTGGGGGAGTGAATTGAGTCAGGGCGGGGGGATCATTGTCATAATTAACGGAACAGCAAGTAGAGAACCCCAGGGTGTGGGGCTAGGGAAGGAGGACCATTCAAAGCTTGTGAGCAGAACCAGGAGTTTGGCAGCACGGAGGCTGGGCTGTGTGTCTCTTAAAGAGTGCAGAGGATGGGCTGGCTGGCTGGCTGGCTTCTAGAGCCGCACCATGTCTAATTATGTACCAGGAGGCAAGAAAAGGTGTAGGTCTGTCTTTCCAGTTCAGGGGGAGAAAAAAATATGTGGTGTCTCGCGTCTAAGAAATGAACAGGCTGACCTTTTCAGAGTGTCTGAAAGAAAAAACCAGATGTATTCCTCAAGAGTCACTGTGACTGAAGGCTTGCATTGTGCAGTCACATAAAGGGAGAGCTAACCAGAAAACAGCAGCTGATGATCTGAAGCCAGGCTGTGCTATTGTCCGGCACACAAATGTTCTACAAGGACCCAGACCACCATGCAGTTTGCTGTGCACAGACTATGGAGGTTCGGGGAAGGGGGGGAGTGGAGGGGGCCAGGGCTTTTTTCCCTCCTTTTCTTTCTTTCCTTCCTGAAACCTTTTCCTTCCAATCCCTCTACAGCCGCTCACATTCAACGGCTAGCAATTATTCCCATTGACCCTCCTCACTCTCCAAATGGGGTATGGGTCTCTGAAGGCTTTCTCTTTGTACCTGACAACCCCATGTTGCAGGCAGGCTCCAGGGAGGAGGTGAGGGCTCAGCTCCCTGGGGACAGTGACTGGGAATGGAGTGGCTGTGATTTATTTTCCATCGAGCAAAGTCAAAGCGAGGTAAATGTGGGCTGGGAGGCAGACAGGAGAATCCCCCCAGCCTCATCAAGGGCTGCTTCTCTATTGTCCTCAGGGAAGCTCGGGTGAATGCTGGTGGTGTTGGAGGGGGAAGGGAGAAGGGGAAGCAAGATGAAAAAGAAGAGGCAGCCGAGTGAGATGAAGTGAGATCCTTTCTTCATTCCAACTCAGTTCTTTTAGATTTTCTCCAACAGCCTTTATCATTCTCAGCTTTAGTGGCTACATTTCAACTCCCCTACAAACTGTAAAGTCGTTGAAGGGAGACACTTGTCTTAGCCTTCTTGTCTTTCCATCGCCCCAGTATTCTATTTGCTCCAAGCAGGTTTCAGTCAATGTCTACTAACTAGAATTCACTCTGTGTCCCTAGATCTTCGGATCTGGCTCCTCCTTGTCATTCAGAGACTGACTCCTCCCCTCCTAGCAGCAGAGGTCCCTGACTACCTAATGTGAAGTAGCCCCTGCCCCAGAAACTCTATCACTTCATTTTTGGGCCATATCTACAGACATTTACTAAACAATATTAATTGGCCAGTAGGCAAAAAAAAAAAAAAATTCCATCAAGAAGATGAAATAATAATTCTCTGTCTTTTTAAGTGGTCTGACCACACTTTTCATAAGCCACTTGAGGCCGACTCAATAATATTCCAGAAGCAGGATCTTATTACCTCTGTAACTGAGATCAGAAATCCTACTACCTAATGGCTGGACACTGGGCCACTCTGGGGTGAAGCGTCAGGTGCTGTTCCTGAGGTCACAGGCTACACCCTATTTTAGATTTGCTATAGCACTTTGCACTGGAGCTAGTTCTGGTCATATATATGTTCGTTTGTTTCTTGTCTCCTTCCCCTACTGGACTCCAAGGTCTGTCCAACAGTAGTAATACCAACAACTACTATTGGTTGTTTAGTGTGTCATGGTACTATTTTAAAAGCTTCACATGTATTACCTTATTCAATTTTTCATTTTGTGGAAGCATATTCCCAGTGTCAAGAAGAGTGGTTGGCACATTTGGGATTTAATAAAAATTTGTTGAAACCAAGAGAAGGAATGAATGCTAGACCTTTCCTTTCCCAGATTGCCACTAAACTAGAGCAAATTTCTAGAAAAAGAAGATGTCCATGAGAAAGTAACTAAGTCAAAGGAACATCCTAAAGCATTCTTGAAAATTCAGGTGAACCCGGCTTTGTACAATAAATTGCATGGCCCCTGGGTTTTTCAAGGATCTATTCTTGCTTAAAAAGCATCAAGGAGTTAGCTATTTTAAGAGAATTCTGTTGTGGATTTTTTTTGTGAGGTGAAGACTCATTTTGTAATGAAAATAAATCATCCCCCTCCTCTAAAATAGTAATCACTGGCAAGAGCATCACAAATTAGCATTCTTCAAAGTGCTTTTCTACATATAGCCATATGCTTACACATACGCTTTTCATGTCACTGGAAAACTCAGTGTATTGAGCACCTATTCAGTGACAGATCTCCTAAATACCAAGAGCCAAATACTCCCAATTTAACAGATAAGGAAACTGAGGTTCGGGGAGGGGGGGAACATATTTTGACTAGAGAAAGCCCCTTTGACAACTTCTGCCTCTGACAGGTCTTCTCAGGCATGTTATCATTTTGAACCATGACCTGGGATAATTCAAATTTAGAATTAGCCTGGTTTGTTAGGTTGTTCCCTGATCAGAGATGGCTGTTTCATGTCCAGATTTTTAATTTATTTTAAAAAGATTTATTGAAGGCCTCCTATGTACTTCATATTGCTCTGGGAACTGGCAGGTATGACAGGAAACAAAAGAGAAAATAATTCCAGCTCTCAAGGACTTTTCTGGAACCTCACTTGGAGCCACTAGCCACATGTGGCTATTTGAATTTAAATTAAATTAATACAAGTTTAAAAAATTAAAAATTTAGTTCATCAATTTCACTAGCAAATCTCAAGTACTCAAATACTTGAATTTTAAGTCTTTCAGTTGCTACTTGTGTCTGGGGCTAACATGTTAGAGGGTACAGATGTAGAATTCACCATTGTCACAGAAAGTTCTATTAGACAGTATTGCTCTAGATAGACAATCAACAAATATATAGTGTGTCCAGAGGTGGTAAGGGTGGTGAAGACCATTAAAGCAAGGTCAGGGGATGAGCAGAGATGGGCAGAGAGGTATTCATTTATACTGGGTGGTAAGGTAATATCTCTGAACAAGGGTCTGAATGGAGATGAAGCAGGCCATATGGATCTCTAGGGGAAGAACATTCCAAGGAGGGGAGTACTTAGTACCTACTACATTCCAAGTAAGGAAGCATGTGTGTGTTTGAGGAGTAGCAGGGGGCCCTCTTTGGCTGGAATGGGGTAAATGAAGAAGCAGTGATTGGAGACGAAATTAGAAAGGGAGGCTGGGCCAGATCACACAGGGACTTGCAAGTCCCGATAATCCTTGGATCTCCATGAAAGCTGAGCACCAGCAATTTGGAGCTTTGTCTTTCCCCCGTCCCTCCTCTTTTCCCTTCAAACTTTCTCTCTCTCTTTCTCTCTCTCTCCACACGCCCATACCTCTCCACACCTCTTTCTCTCCCCACACCTTATGACAACTCATGCTTCTGTAAGAGATGTCTCCTATTCGTTAATGAGACCCTAGAGGAGAGCAGAGCACAGAATCACATTTTGCACCCGACAGCCTCAGGTTCTCTTCCCAGCCCGGAACTCTGACTCTGTGACTGCAGGATTTGGCAGGTCTGCTGCTTGTTAGGTGGGCATGATAACTGGGAGAGTTAGGCTGTGTTGACATTTTCACCTTCTGGCAGAGAGATACTGTGGGTAATGAATACTAATCATTACTGTGGGCAATCAATACTAACCCTAGAGTTTACTATTTACAAAACAAAGGTGATATAACATTGTTCTTATTGATGCACTGAACACACTTATTGAGCACATACTGTGTACCTAGTGGTTTTCCCAGGGATGAGGGGATTCCCAGGACACCAGACTCTCCATGTTAAAACCAGAAAAGTTGCAGGCCAGTTGCAGTGAGCCTACTTGTGGACATCATAGCTACAAAGACAAAACACGGTGCCTGCCCTCAAGACGTCACAGCCTGGGAGAGAAGACAGACAATACAGAGATCTAAGTGCTCTGATAGAGGAGAACACAGTTGCTCTGGCAAGTTGCCCATTTGCAAAGCCTTAATACAGTGAGGGCAATGAGGGAAGCCTTCCTGGCAGAGGAGGATATCTGCTTTAATTCTGGAGGATCAATAAAGATGCCTGCCTTGTGGTCCCAACACAAATGGGTTCTCTGCAGAGATTTCCTTAAAAGGTAGGACAACATGCACCCACATGTCTGACTCTTTCCCACTGTGCCCTCTCCAGCCGAGAACCAGCTCACCCCCTGACCTCAGATTCTACTGGCCCCCAAATTCTTCTATTGCTTTGTTTGATTCAGAAACACTAGAGGGGAGGTATCAATATTTGGCAAAAGGAGGCTGTTGATCACATCTGTAATTCTTTCTGGCATAAAGAGAACTAGGGGACATCTACAAGAATGTATATTCATCTAAATTCGTGGGACAGAGGAGTCAGGCAGAAAGGCTTTTCAAAGGCGTGCTGCATCTTGCTCGGTAAGTGAGCATTTCTCAGTTCTTTCTTAGAAGCAGACATTAAAACCTGCAGCACAGTCATTTAGAATTTCAAAGGCTTCTTCTTCAGGGGGTGGGACACAAAGACACCACCGTTATTCACATAATGCCGGGATGGTGGGGGACAGCAAGCACACCATTAACGAAGTCTGTGCCGCAAACCTTTATGGAGAAAGGCAAGAGCTATTCTGCCAGGATAAAGAAGATGCTCATTATAGTTGTTTAAAAAAAGATTATTATCATTATTGCCTTTTAAAATTCACTCCTGCATTCTACCTAGGTTGGGAGAACTTAAGAAGGGAAAGACAATTTTTAAAAGTAGTTCATAGACCACGAAAGAATCACAAAACACTCAACATTCAGTGCACATCCATCTCTCTCTCTCTCTCTCTCTTTCTCAATCTGACTTGAGGGTGTCAATCTGAATTTAGAATAAATGTAACACCCACATCAAGAGATCCTTTCTTAAGGCAGATGTCTCTCAGGGCTGCTCTGCGTGGTTTTAAATGGTCCCCAAATCCTAGTCAATGGCTTGAAGGACCAAATAAGATGGAGCTTCTCACACGTAAAGCTGCTGGTCCTTCAACATTGTCTTGCGTGGCTTTGCCTGTCTTCTCCCTCTCCTTTGTTTTGGAATTACATGAGGCGAATACCACAGATCTAAGTTGGAAAACCAGGAGCCCAGGCTGCAGAACAGCCAGCAGACAACATTGTCTCTGAACTGCTATTGTTTCTATTTTAGGAGCACACTGAGTGATTAGCTTGGGTAACAGTAACATCACATTACCTTGCACAGGCTGGAAACGTCTTTCAATAAGGAGGCAACACGGGGGCCATGTGATACAATCCCGTAGACAGAGCCAAGTGGAATACATCAAAGACAGCCTTGATGCAGATGTTTCATGCAGAAGAAAATTAGGTCAGAGACCACTTCAATTTCAGCTTCTGCCAGCCTCGTTTGAGAGCTTCCAGTGAATTCGTAATGAATAGCTTCTAGGGCACTTTTCTCTCATTCAGTCACAGGCTGCCACAGCCAGATGAGCGTTCCATGTGGGATCTTCTCTCATTATTTAAAACTGCTACTTTGTGTTCTGAAATTCCAGAACCTTTCCAATGCACGACCACTGTGGCCTAAAACAAAAAGACTCCCCAAATACGGGCAGACATTGATCTGTATCATATTCTTGTTCTGTTCCTTTCTCTCTCTCTCTCTCTGTCTCTCTTTCCTATCCATCATACACGTTCATGTGTTTTAATGCATCCTCCAGTCTCTTGTTCATCTGCCTATGCAGGTACATAAACCGTTGCTGAGGAATATTGGAGATGTCGGGCTTTTTTAATCTTACTCAACTTTGAAGAAGCTGAGTGGCCAATAGATGACCAAAATGCTTTGTTGGCTTCTTGCAGGGAGCATGCACGTGTGAGTGAGTGTGGCGTGCATGTATTAAAAAAAAAAAAAAAAAAAGCTTTTCTCTGAAAAGAGCAGAGAAGGGCAGTGTGACCTCAATGAAAGTGAATGATGCATCTTTTCCCTGCCCACCCCCAGCCCCATCTCACACATTATTTATTATATTGGAAGGTTAGAATCCGGAGCACCCTGGACTCTTCCTTTTCCATCTGCTCTGGCTGCCTACCTTTTGCAGGGTTCACACTGACAAATCCTTGTGGATTGGAGTGGGGGTGTGTAGAGGGATCACTTCAATCCATGCCAGGAGAAGAATCATTAGATTCTAAATGCATTTGGAAGAGAGGGGCAGAGAGACAGACACGTAGGATCACAGAAGCTCCTCAAAGCTGGGGATGCTCCCATTTCCCATGGGAAAGGAAATGAAGTGGTGGCCCCAGCTCCCGCTCACCGTGACACAATTGCTTTGTCTTTGCTACCTCCAAAGCACCAGGGCATTCAGTAATTGTTGTTCTCCATTCTAGGGTTTGCAAAGCAGCAGCACTCAGTGGCCTGCGTCTGCTCCAGTCCAGGATGGGAAAGCATCATGAAGCTGTTGCTGTTCTTGCCTGACATTTAAAGGGCTTTATCTGGCTTAAAAAAAGATACTAGTCTTCCTGCCTTTCTTCCTCAACTGGGTCTCCTATCCACCAGCACTCTCCTGCCGCTGTCTCTCTCTCTCTCTCACACAGGCACACACGCTCATACACACACACTCACACTCAATTTCCCGAGGAGGGCAGGAGTGCAGGGGAGGCAGTGACAGCAGAAAGATGACCTGATAAAGAGACCTGGTTTCAACTCCACCTTTGTGGCAATGGGACCAGCAGCTCTCTTCTGTGGGCTCCGCGTTCTCACCTAGCGCGACGTGGGTGCTGATCCCTGATTCCCTCACGGCTTTGACACTGACTCAGTAAATAAGCCTTTCTCGTGTGTTCCAGGCAATTGCTGTCATCCGGAAGTGTCTGGCTGTGGGTTGTAGCCACAGATCTACCTTCCAAGATGCTATCTAAGACCTTGCTCTAAGGATGAGCATCAAGCCACCTGGGTGTGTTCATGCAGCTACAGGACAGTGTGATTCCTTCCAGACACTCTGCGGTGGGGCAGCTCTGCACAGGAGAAACAGCTTTGACTTCAAAGCCAGACAGAGTTGAGGATGAATTTAGGTTCTGTCACTTCCTGGCTGTGTGACCTCAGGCAAGTCACTTAGGCTCTCTGATCCTCAGTTTCTTCCACAGTAAAATTGGGATAGTAACCATTATGAAAGGTTGTTACAAGATTAAATGAAATATATGTGCCTGATACATGGTAGGTACTCAGTAAATATTAGTGTGATTTTTATCATTGTTATTAAAAATTAATAATGGAGATGTATATTGACATTGATATATATAGAAATATACAGATACCTATATTATATATTATATATATTTATGTATATTTCTGCATGTATATATGCAGAAATGGCACATATGACTTAAGGTAGTCAAAAAATGAACACTATTTGAATTAACTTTTCTTGTGTGTGCCATGTGTCCACACACACACAAAATTTAATTTCTAAAGACAGTAGCAACTAATAGTCATTTGAAATGCTTAGCAGAGATTTTGGCACATAAGTGCTTAGTAAGTGTCAGCTACATTTATTTTTATTTGCAACAATATCAGGATAGTGAAATCCCAAGTTATCATGCACTCCCTTCTCATTTTCCTCTCTGAACAGGCTTCTTTTTGAGAAGCAAAATGAGGGCAGACAGGACCTGTATTAGTAGGAGTATAAAGCCATCGATTTGATGCTGAGTTCTTAATCACAAAATCATAGCACTTCAGAACTCGGTAGGTGAGAAACCGAAACACAAAGTCATCACATGACTTGACCAAGGTCATGGAGGAACCCCGGTCCTCACTGAGTCCTCCTCCTATGTCCTTAGATTCAATTGAGGCCATGAGTATGAACATCCTTGGCAAAGACCAGGTGCTTTCCACAAGTCCACACCGCCTCTGCTAGCACCTGCCCCCACTCCTACAGCAGCTGTGCAGAAGGCCATTATCACCGCAGCAGCACTGTCGAGCAGAGTGCTGCTTGCCCAGAACTGGACTTGGCCCCTGTCAAGTTATGAGGCATGGAGGACCACACAGCCCCCAGGAAGGAGCTCCATGACCCATCATGCTGAGCAGGCTGGGCCAGCACTAACACTGGGAATCAAACACCAGTCTACCAGATTCTGGCTCCGAGTGCTGGTATGTGACCATACACGTTCACAAAAGCTAGAGAGACCAGACTCAGGAAAGGGAAACATCCATCTGTTCTTTTCTACATTTATTCATTCACCCACTTGCTTACTCATTTACTCATTCACTCATTTAATTATTCTTTATTGAACACTGTGTTTGGAGAAACAGGGCTTCTAAGATTTCATTGAATAAAAGAGACTACATGGACAGAGATACAAACCAATTATGATACAATATGGCAAGTGCTATAATAGCACAATACTGTGGCAACACAAGAGAGGAAGGCATTCAACTTTCCTGCTTTACAAGCATCAGATGGAGTAGAGATTATGTAATAATCAGCGTTTGAGCAGAGAAATAAAACTGAAAAATGTCTGTATAGTCCTATGTATGGACACACACACACACACACACACATGTGTTATATATATGCATATGTATGTAGGGATTTGACCTTACACAATTGTGGGAATTGGTTTAACAGTCCATGTATGATTATTGTCTCTGCCAGGGTTTGGCAAACTTTTTCCATAAAGGGCCAGGTGTAAATATTTCAGGTTTTGCAAGCTATATGGTCTCTATGTAGCAAATGGTCAACTCTGCTGACTTAGCACAGAAGCAGCCCCTAACAGTTCACAAACAAATGAGCATGGCTATGTTCCAAAGAACTTTATTTACAAAAACAGGAGATGAGCAAGATTTGTCCTGTAGGCCATAGTTTACTGATCCCTGGTCTTCGGGCCTGGCTGTGGAGCCCAGAGTCAGTGGAACAAACATTGGGGCAGGAAGATGGATGTGAAGTGGAAGAGAGCAGGGACAAAGTGGGGCCCGTGAGATGACCTGGAACCTGTGTCCATCTCTCATTGCCTTCAAGGCTTCACCTTCAATGATGTAAGAGTCCAGTAGGAGAAGGGGGAGGGTCTTTCCTCATGTTGATAAACCTCTATGGGACCCAGGAGTTGGACACACTGAAAGAGGACCCAGAGAGGACTGGAGTTGCTGCTGGTCCGGCTGCTGCCCCATGGCAACAAGTCAGCCGAGAAGGGACATCAGACATGACCTGCAATAGCTCCTGGTGTTCTCCTGATGACCTTCGGGATGTAAAATGAATATGGATTCTGTGTCAATTTGACCACCCAAAACTCATTCAAAATGTCTCTTCTGACCCATACTACCGTGGAACAATGTAGGGAAGGAAATTCTGAAACTTGGCATTCCTGCTTCGCTAAGTGATTCAATCAGGTCCATGTGGATGAGAAGGTTTCAGAGGAGAGGTTACACTGGAACTGGACTTGAAGCATGAGTGAGGATTTTCCAGTTGGAGGGCATCCTTAGAATCCTCAGACAGTGTGCCTTGTGAGTGATCTGTTTTCAAGCAACTCCAATACAGAGTTCAAAAGGAAAAAGGAACAACCTGTTCTTTTGCCTGCCAAACACTTGAAGTATTTATTTGCCTAATTTTTCACTAATTAACTATTTCCATCCACATCCTGATGTGAGCAGGGTGGTGAGTGTTGTGACAGACTCAGCTCGAGTCTCCCCACGCAGGCTGAGAGTCTGTCTGCGTGTCTGGTACCAGCAGGCACACTCGCCCGTGGGACAAGGGGGCCAATCTGTCCATGTGGCCCTGGGCATCCCATGAGCGTAGTCCCATTTAGCTGCGTTTTAGCAGATAACTCCCATAAAATTTTAGTCTGAGTCACAGCACCGAATGTTTCCCCCTTTTTTAGTAACTTGTTCTTTCTTCCTGCGTTTTGTCTTGATTAATGCTGTCAGATTTTACTAGATGTTCTAGCACCAAAAGTTATATTTAATGTCTTATTCTTTCCAGTTCCTTCGTTGTATTGATACTACCATTCATCCAGTCTCCACCCATATGTCCATCTGTCCATTCATTTTTGCATGTATTTGTCTATCCATCTCTCTCTCTATATATATATATATCTTTCTCTCTCTTTTTTTTGGCGCTCTCTCTCTCTCTCTATATATATATATATATCTTTCTCTCTCTTTTTTTTTGGCTACTACCCCATTTCAGTCCTTTATCATCTCATGCTTAAATGATTACAAGATCCAGTAAGTTGATTTTCCTGAAAGGCCTACTAAATGAATAGGATGTAGAGTAATATAGGCTTAGATTTGAATTTTGTCTCTGTCCTTGACTATCTGTACAACATTATGTTATGTTATGTAATTATGTTAAGCACATAATTGAAACTCTCTAAATCTGCTGAGGAACTAATAATCCATATCTCAGTATTGTGAGCATTAATTGAAATACGGTATATAAAACAGGTAGCTCAATGCCTGGTACGTAAGAGGTACTCAATAAATGTTATTTTACTCTCCTTTTCCTTATTTCTCCTACCCTATCTACTCTATAACCTTCTTGAATGTCTTCTTCATATATACATGCATTGTTACCTCATCCTGGCCTTTGCTGATGCCATTCTTATTCCTAAAATTGTACCCTCCCCAATTCTTAATTTACTATTAGGAATTCACCTGACTCTGGGTCTTTGATCATGGAAACTCTCCTCCCTGAGTTAGCCACATTCTTGTTTCTCTTTGTAAGGAATTTATCTGATTTCTTGGATCTACTCATTCCCCAGGTAAAATGTTATCTCTTCCCATAACCCTTCCTGAATCCCCCCCCCCCAATTTAAACTTTTACTCCCCTTGCATTATTATATGAATTTATTGCAGGAAAGGGAAAGGGAAACTGCATCTTTGAGCACAGTCTATTGAGTGTTGATACCTGTGTCCTATACTCTTCACAAGAACCTCATGAAGTAATTATCACTCTCTTCATTTTTCAGCAGAACGTTCCCAAGGTCGCTCAGCTAGTAAGGACCAGGGCAAAAATTTGAACCCAGGTCCGTCTGATTTCAAATGTCCTTTCCATTTCACACTACCTTGTCTTCTTCCATCCTTTACCCTAAAATAGTAATAATTACATTTTGACATTTATGAATGATTACAAAAATTAAAAACCATGATTGGCTCCATTAGTGAATTCTATTAAAGGATAAGGATATTTTATTTATTCTTATATCACTTTAAATGTCCTGGTATAAAAATTTAAACCTACCAGTAGGCACATGGTAAATGTTCAATTAAATGGCATTCAATGCACAACCAGAACTTTCACTAGAGTCCTTATTCTTGGGAGATTTTACCCCAATTTCAAATGTAGTAAGTGACCATAAATCCTTCAACCATCATATTCTCAGGGTATGGTCAATTTTGGCTTTCTTCCTTTTTAGTAAGGAAGTCTGCAACAAAGAGGAAATTAGTAGTAGTGGTAGCAGTAGTAGTATTTGGTTAAGATCTTATCACAGTAAAAGACTCTTCATACACAGCCCTGGGTTTTTTTGTGAAAATCCTTGGACCAGCCAGTCCACTGTCCACGGCATTCAGTAACCTTGTAAAAGTTATATTTGTTTTATTTATAGGTTGGAGGAGTCTTTACCCATGAGGAGTACTGAATAAATAGAGTTTCGCCATTTCTCTCCAAAGAGGTTGGAAAGGAACCACTCATGGGGAAAGCCTGGAGGGTATAAATTGTCAGAATGAAGTATGGTCCTTTGTTCAGAATCAGAAGAGTTAACCACTCAAATCATAAAATACCAGCTGAACCTCACTTCACCAAGCAGGGGGGAGCAAAATGCAAAGAAGTAAAACATGACAACACTGAAAATGCCCGAGATATAATCTCTCCAGATTAAATCAAGACAACTTCATTTGGGATCCTGGAAGTCATGCTTTGCCTAAAAGACCCAGGAAGCGTGCTTCGAGGTGCACAGAAGAGAGTCAGAGCTTTTTGTCTTCTTTTCTTAATTTAATAAAACAGAATAAGATTGATTGAGCAATGCAGAATAATCTGCCTATCTGGGAAGTGTTTATGTCTGGTTATTTGTACTTGAGTGAAAGAAGAGCAACTCTAAGTTATTAAATTAAGGGGGTACAAAGATCAACCCGACATCATTAAATAATCATATGATAAATTTAAAAACATGAATTAGTTAATATTCTATCTTAGGTCTGTTATTTCTTTGGAGAGAAATGAAATGGTTATGCTCTTTGATAAACCCCCCAAATTTGTGCTATCTTCATAAAAGGAGCATGCTGCTGAGTCACCATGAGCTTTGAGATCTTTTCCAAGAGAAAGAATGGGTTTTTGTTGCTCAGTCCACATGAACTTGCCTGGTGCCCCTTCTGATTAATGGCATTTATTCCCTCAGAGAGCTGCCTGAGGCTGAAGGCAGAGATATGACATTGAGACAGAGCTAACCTAACTGGCTCTCATGGGGATTGATCGCATGCCTGACCTTTCACTACAGTGTTCTAAGCATTTGAGTTAATTGGGTGTGCCTCCCCTACAAATAAGTCTCAGCCATTCCATAAAAGGGAAGATGGGATGCTCAGATATCAGGTTTCAAGCACTGTACCTTTAAGACAAGTTAAGGTTTACCTTCAAAGCTCGGTGTGGGACCTCCTAAAGAAAAGACCTGTATGGTCATAAACTATTCATGCAGGTTATCATGTTTCTAGAACTACCTACTTTCTAGTTTCCTTACCTTGTCTCATTACCACCTGTCTCATCTCCTTGACAACTCTGATCTCAGATCTACCTTCAATTTATTTTTATTACATTCATGCTCTCATCCTGGACATGTCTAGTCTTGTTGATTTGATACCTGACCTTGACTTAACCTGACTGCATTTTCCCTACTTGTACTAGAGGTGGGTGTTGATGTCAGACCCATTTGTCAGTGCCTGTTCTTGATTCCATCCCCTGCCGCATTTTTGGCTTTGCTCTTTCTGTGAAAATACTGATAACTCTAAGAGGTCTCACTCCAGAGGCAAGACCCACAAATAATGTCTGAAGGGTTGCAGGCCTGAGAGAATGTGCTCCATTATCCTTGTCACTTAAGCCATGAGAGGAGTCCTGCATACATCCCAGAAAACTCTTAACTAAGGAGCTACAACCCATCTCAGACTGTACCCTGACTGTATCTTTGTCTTGAGAAAAGCCAACTATGTCATCATGCATCACCCACTGTGATACAATAGAATAACAAGTGCTTTGAAGTCAGGCAGACCTAGGTTTGAATCCTGATTCTATCCTTGTTGGCTGTGTCATCTCAGTCAAGCCTCTTAATCTTTCTGAGCCTCAGTTTCTTCATTTGTAAAATGGAGGTAATTATATCTACTTTATACTGTCATTGTGAGAATTAAAAGACATACTGAATATATAATACAGAATATATGATATTCAATAAGTAGGTCTTATTATTATTATTGCCATAATAAGGTCTTAATGCCTAAATTCTGGCAAGAATGGAGAAAATTTCAAATATTCAGGCAGCTCATTTCTTGAGAGATAGGTCACAGGTTTCTTCATGCACCGGGCTGGTTGATCAGAGTTATAAGTCACCAGTTGGCTTCCTGCCTGAACTTTTAATCTTGTCCCCATCTCAATTTAAAGAGGGTGAGAAAGCAGAGACATCAATCGTTTCCTTGTCAAGGACAACAGCCCCTTCCTTCTTCCTTAGTTTTCTCCTGGGGCCCCATCTACCCAGTGCCAAGTGATGGGGACAGCTGCTGAATACAAATCACCACGTGGTGGGGGAGCCTTTGTGCCTCCATGGGAGGCAGGAGTAATTTCACTGTCTCTATGTTAGGCTGTGATGAGTCCAATCCAGTCCCCTCACTCCTCCTGGGGTTAAGAGCCCCACCGTGTTCCACAGTCGCCCTGGATAGTGATGTAACCATGAAGATGGCAGTTACCCAAGGTACTGGGACACAGACTGTATTGATTTGTTCTTCTAATGCATTAGGAGGAAACAGGAAACCTCAGGAAGGTCACAAACGACAATTGTGCATTGACTGGCACAGACATTTACTTCATTCAGGAAAGCACAACTCAAGTAGCCTTGCTATCAAAGAGGAAAGGAGACCATAGATGCATGACTCAAAAATAAAGACAATAAGCATGGAATGGATCAGAAGGAATCAGAAAGGACTGAAGCACCCTAATGCTCAAGCTCAGACTGGAGGAAGAGTCTTTGTTCAGTTACTGGCAAGGCCAGACACTCAATCAATGTTGCTAAACAAATGGATGAAAGAATAAACCAGGCAATGGTGATCCCCTTAGGTCTTTGCTCTGTTGGTTCTCTAGGCAGCTCTATAGCATTCTCCCATTTGATTCTGTGGTTACATGTCCTTATTTCCATCTCTTGAAGCTAAGCATGTCAGAGAGCTTTCCATGCATTCTCACTGTTCTCAGCTTTCTCCCCTTTGTGATCCTCCTTGGCATCATTGATCATTGAAAAATCACAACATGTCTGGAGGTATCTTAGCCTTCCTTTACCCTCTTTCCTTCCAGACCTGGGCTCTGAATGTTTGGGGTCTGCCTCCCAATAGGTCTAGGCTGGCTTTGTCTTCCTTGATGATTTTAAGAGGTGAAATCTTCCTTTGAGGGTTCTGGTTATTTCAACTTTAGCAACCAGTTCTTGTTTTCTGGTGAGCAATTATTCCAGAATGTCAGCTCCCATGTTAGCTCACTATCCTCTAAGAAATGAAACCTACAAAACCAAGCTTTTCCAAATGTTTGGTCTTTAATCATTTCAGGAGATTCTGGATAGGATGCTAAGGTCTCTTCTAACTCCATAAATCTATAATGAAAGCCAAGTCATCAGTCCAGGACTCCATGGAATATTTTCATTTTTCTATAAAAATTTCTGTATTGCTTAGTAGAAAGTGAAAAATTATAAAACACCAAGGTGAGATGGGCCTTAAAACTGTATTTTTCTTCAAGCTTTTGTAGGCTCTGTATGGACATTTAGTCTCTAATCCTGGTCTGAGAAGCCATATGAAACACCAGCTTGACAGTAGGAGAAGGAACATAGGAGTGATATCTCCAACAAAAGACATAATGCTAGAGTTTACTCATACGCAATGTGGAGATTGAGTAAGGACAATCCAAGGCTTCTGTGGAGATCAGATTCTAGCACAGGACATTATTTATCCCAACCCTGCCAGTCACTCTCCCTATAATTTAGGCACAAGACAGAAATTTTGTAGCCACAGTGGCCTCATATTTAAAAGGGATTACTAATAAACTAATGTGGGGTTACTATGAAGATTAATGAGACAGTGGATTATAAATAGCCTAGCACATAGTAAGTGTTCAACAAATGTGTTTGTTTTTCCCTGAGGGTCCATAAGATGTCTAGCCATTGGAATGTAGTTTGAGTCTTAGGATAAAAGAGCTAACACTTACTAACCATTAACTACATGCCAGGAAATGTGCTAAGCAATTGGAAAGTAATGTTTTATCTACCTAGATACAATACTATATTTATATTTATCTCGATATTTACCTAGATATAATACAGATACTAATTTTCCAGATAAGGAGAAGGAAGCTCAGAGGGATTAAATAACTTTCCTTACATTATACATCTAATCACTGATAAAGCCAAGATTCTCATCTTGGACTTTCTTACCCAGACCCCATTCTCTCAACCACTTTGTTTTAAGGACGTTTTAGAATGAGAAATCAGTGGTATGACTTTAATAAGTGAAAAAACCAGTGAACTGTAGAGTCCTTAGGGAAATAGGGGTTGGAGAATGGAGGTGGAAATGCACTAAAATAATAGATTCCAGTATTGATCTAGTGAGCAGGGCTGAGGAGAACGAGATTAGCAGGATTTGTAAAGTTGTTATTAGTATTTGCCAAAGATGTTTGCCATCTCTCATGTTCTTCTTAGGAATGTTGCCTTTTGAATATCTCTCCAAAAAACAAGATCATAAAAAGCAGCCTTCTTCCTTCCTTCCTCCCAAAACATTTATTCAATCTTTTTAGCATTGGGCACCAAGCTAGTCACCAAGAGTAGAGAGATGTGGAGCATGAAGCAAGATTTTATATTTGATATATTTAATTTACAGATGCAACAAGTTGAGTCTGGGAAGAAAATCTGCGGCAAGATTTGGATGAGCATTGAGTCTACATTGAGGAATCTTGACTTTGATGACAACCTTACATATGGAGTTATTTGGGAAGAGAATGCTGTAAGGGTTGTGATTTCTAAAACCCACTATGGACCAGTGAGGATGCTAACATTTATCACATGGTGAACATCAAGAGGTTCATAGATATGATGAGATGAATACCTTAAACTTGTAGTTAAAAAGTTATGTCTTATATGTATATGGGTTTGTTTTCTGAGGATAATGTCCAGCTTTATTCTCAAAGGGTCAGTGACACAAGATTAAGATCAAATGCCGTTACAGTTGTCTCAGAAGTAAGAAAAAGTAGAGGAAAATAGATGAAGGTTGGTGAAAAATACAGTCAAGAGATGAGGATGAGCTGAACTAGTGACAATGGAGATGGTTCTGGCAGGTAGAAGGCTATTTAGGCGCTAGGACTGATAACTGGAATGGATAATCAACCAGATGTGGAAGGTGAGAGAGAGGAAAGATGAAGCTTCAACACCTCTCAATTTTCTAGCCTAGGAGATGGGTTAATTCACCAAGAGAGGAAATAGAGGAGAGCCTATCAGTTTGGGGGGGGAGGGGTTGTTAAATTTAGCATTGTTATAGGTACTGATTTCTCCTTGGAATGTGATTATGGTATTGCTATTTTCTCTACAGGCCTTAAAACATATTTCAGGAAGGATAATTTAACTCATTGACATACCAAGCAACTGAGGGAAAACATGGTGATTTGAAATTTGTACTTCAAACACCAGAAGGATCTTTTTCAATAAAGCTTGGATATATACCTAAAATTGAGGGGCATGACTTCATCTCCCATTTCTAGTCCTCCCATCCCTCCATAGTCTCAGAGACAAATAGTGGTAATTCAAAATGACTTAGGGTATGTTTACATAATGCCAGGTGTTTAGACAAATTTTTTTTTTTACACTTTCCTCTCCTCACTTTCCTTTTTATTATGTTCAGTTAGCCAACATATAGTACATCATTAGTTTTTGATGTAGTGCTCAATGATTTGTTTGACAAATTCTTAAGAAGTGGCATAATCCAGATCTCTTCCCAAGTGGGTATAGGAGCAACCTAGCTGTTGCCTGAATTTTTCCTTTTTATAAAGCTATTTGACACTGTGTAGATATAGTTAAAGTCATATAAATGCCTCAGCTATTAGAAGGGTAAAACCTTTATAAAGAAGATTTTGAGCAAACACTGTATACCAGTATTCTATCTCTTGGTGAATATTAACTATTTAACAACATATTTTTATGGTATCAACCCTGTTGAGGTACATATTTTTATCTTTGCTTCACTAAGGAGGAAAATAAGAGTGAGAAACAACAAAAACATGCCCACGTTTGTTCAAGTAGGAAGTGGTAGAACTCTTCCATCTTTCTCAACCAGCAAAGCTCAATCCTTGAACCCAGCCTTGCCCTCTTTATACCTATCCCACAGTCACTGATGGGCTAGAAAAAAAACACTCAACCATGCTCACTGGTCTCACCTCCAGTTGGTAACCACAAACCTCAAGTGGGCCCTCTACCCTACCTGGCAATCTGGCCACATCTGTCTAGTCAATTGACTCTTGCATCAGTCAAGACACCCATGGTCAAGGCTTCTCATTTTTCAAATTTCCTACCCTGCTCCCTTCTCCTTACTTTCCAATGAAGACTTTGCTTCTTGTTTGATTGAAGAAATAGTCATGAGCTGATGGTAAATACACCTATTCTTAAGACCAAATTTACCAACCAATCTGCATCTTAATTTACAGACTCAGCCTTCCTCCTATTTATATATTTATTCATAAGAATTGTTCACACGTTTACTAAGACCAACACCTCCACTGATGTACTGGAGCGTATCCCCTTTTCTAGGACTTTGTTCCTGCAGTTGTCTTCCCTCTGTCCTCATTTTCCCCCTCTACCGATCATTGCTATCAGCAGAAAAACAGGCTTTACTGTCTTCCATCTTAAGAAAACAAAACTTGCCCTCGATCCACATTCCCTTCCAGGTCTTATCTTATGTTTTTCATCTCTTTTAAAGCAAACTCCTAAAAAGAATTGTCCATCCATAATTGCTCTCTCCACTTTTCTACCTTGAATTCCCTTTTTAACCTGTGCTAATCAGGCTTAGAGTCACAATCCTTCAAAAACAATTTTTAAAACCATACTTGTCAATGTCACCCAAAACGACATATTGTCAAATCCAATGATGAATTCTCAGTACCACTTTCAAACTCAGGAGCTCTGACAAAGTTGTTTACTTCTTCCTTCCTCAAACACTCTGTTCTCTTGGCTTCTGGGATAGCATGTTTTGGATTTTCTTCTCTTTCACTGGCCACCCATTATTACTACTGTTGCTGGCTTCTCAATCTCTGCTCTAACTCAAAGATTCAGTGTGGCTCTCTGTTGTTTCCTCCTCTCCATCCACATTTACTCTTGGGTGACCTCATACAATCTGATCACTTCCAAATTTCTATCTCTTCTCCTCACTTCCTCCATGAGTTATGAAATAACAAACTACCTACTGAATATTTAGAGTGTCTATTATGTACATTATACTGCATATGGTCAAAAAGAACTCTTGGTTCTCTCTTTCCCCCTCAAAATACTCTGATTCTTTTCAGTCTTTTTCAAAACCTAGAAATTATTCTTGATTTCTCTTTTCCCCTCGTTTCCCACATCCAACTCATCAGCAAATTTTGCCAGTTTTTCCTTAATCTCATCACTTCCCTCCATGGCTACCAACACTTCTAGTCTAGGTCACTATTCTCTCTTGCCTGGACTACAAAAGTCTACAAATTGATCTCATTGCCTCTACTCTTCCCTCTTCCTTCCACCCAGTCCTGTTCTCTACATAGCAGCCAGTGTTCTTGAAAAGAATTATGCTCTGTCCTCCCCAAATGACTTCAATTACTTCTCATTTTACTGAGAATAAAATTCAGACTACTTAATGGCTTACCAGGTGTTACCTTATCTGGCCACAGCTTACCTTTCTGACCTTATTTTCTACCACTTTTCCACTGATCAATTGTGCTATATCTACACTGGCTTTCTGGCTTTCTTTTAATACAGCAAACTCACCCTGGCCCCAGAGCCTTTGCACTGCTTAATTCATGTACCCAGAATGCTCTCAGCTCAGATATTTATAGAACTCCCATCATCAAGAAGTATAGAGCATCTTAAAAGCATAGAATGTCAGAATTAGAAGAGTCTTAGGGATCTTCAGAACCCATCCTAGCATTTTAAAGCTGAGAAAAACTGAAGCCCAGACAGGTTGAGACTTGCTCAAATCCACACAGTTAGTGACCAAGCTGAGACCTCCACCTCTCCTGACCAATTCTCTCTCCTTTAAATTCTGTTAGATGAGCTAATTACTCTGTGTATGGCATTCTTATTGCTTTGTATTCAAATTAACTATGGTTGGTTTTAAACTACAACATAATCTGTCCAGCAGAATTAAATGCTTCTGAATCATTTTGACATCTTCTTTCCTGGGGCGGTTGGGCTCCAGTGGGTGACAAAGGGTAGAGAAAAGAGGATGGGAATTCAGGACCGGTGGTATTTAATTCCATAGAATTATTTGGCCTTTCTATGTGAAATCAAAGTGCCCCACCCTGGAGTTAATTCAGTTCTCTTGCTATCCTTCTGAAGCAACTTATGGACACCAATGCACAGAGGAGAAAACTGAGTGTATATAGTACTTCCATCAGAGTGACTTTTCTAAAATCTAGAACTGGCTGCCTCATTTCTCTGCTTAAAATCCTTCTGTGGCCTTCTTTGCCCTCAAGATAAATTCCAGTCTCTGTCACTAGGCTGCCAGCCTCTTACAGTCCATGGTTCATCATTAACCTCATCCCCTCCCACTTCCTTTCCTATGGCCACTGCTCCTGCCCTGGTTCTCAGTGCTTCAGCTTCACAGGTGTCAAGCGGATTGTTTTTCACCTCTCGGGCCACTGCCCGTGCCATTTCTGCTCTGCGCCCTTACGTACCTGTCCTTTGTAACAAGAAGCAGGTGTTACCTCTTCTGTGCATCCTGTGAAGGCTTTCTTAAGCAATGTCATTTGCTTCCCCAGGATCCTGAACATCTTGCATGTGTCCCCATTAGAGCGTTTGTCAGAGTAGGAAGGAGTTTTGTTTGTTTTTGCAGTTCTCACAGCCCTGCTAGATTGTGAGCTCTTGAGCTGTTATTCTTTTTGGTCTCCATAGAGCCTAGTTCAGGACCAGGCACAACAGTCACTGAGAATGTTCTGGATGAATGAGCGCGTGAATGAATGTGACCAGTAGGCTGGAAGGGAGTGAGAACAGTCTCCCCCAAGAATATTTTAATGGATCTCATCTGCCGCCACCTTGACCACACCTCTTTCAATCCCACTTATATTTCATAGGCTTTACAATAATCTTTCCCCAGGGTTAAAGAGACCAATTACTCTTGCAAGGCTCCTTCTGGCAGGCACTGCCCCTGGCTCTAAAGGGCCTCTTGAGCCATCTTTGCAGTCCCAAACGTGAACCGAACGTGAACATGCTGTGGGATTTTACGTTCACTTATTTATTGCAGTGCACTTGCTCCTAGTGGAATGCAAGGAGATGATCTCTAGGTGGTCTGTGGATTTTTAAAATAGATATGTTTATTTATATATGATTTAGGAAGAACCCCTTTTCCATTTATGATGGCAAATTACGCTGCTTAAAAAACTTATTTAGGTTTAAAAAGTGAATCAATTTAAAGAGAAACATTAAATTTACATAACACAGATGTATGGCAAAAATAGTGAAGTGGTGCCTGAATGACTAATGATTGGGAAATACTGATTCCATTCATGTAAGCATTCATTCATGTGTTCATTCATCCAGCATTTATGGCACATCACAGGCCAGGCCCCATGCTGTGTAAGGAGTATACAGATGATGAGTACTTTCTGCCTTGGTCACTGTCCTTTAAATTTTAGATACTTCCCCCTGGGCACTCTGCACATTCCTCTCCTGGACGCTGAGAACAATTTGTTAACATCCCTAAGTGATGTGGGTTGACCAGATTGGGTGGGAATGGAAACAAGAAAATATATGCACATATACGTGTAAATTTACATAGATGTGTGTGTACATATGTGTGAACACGTGAGGGTGGGCGGGGCTTACTGTTTCATACAATAGAATATGTCAGAGGGTATACGCACACACACCCTCACTCACACACAACCACCTAAATGCTAGAATTGGAAATCCATACTGCATGGAACAGTAACTTGCCAGGAGTGGAGTTGTAAGGTAGACAGCGAGCAATGGGAAGAGAATAGACCCTGGCATCAGATCAGAATTCAAATCTCAACTTTGCCACCTACCGCAAAACTATGGGTAAACTCTTCACCTCTCTGAGTTTCAGTTTTCCTCTGTAAAATGAGAGGACTGGACTGGATCAGTGACAGAAAATACAGTTCACTGATTGAGTGTTCTGTTCTGGGTTGGGTGAGAAGGTCTGAGGGCAGATCCTGGTTTCGTGGGAGAATGTTCTTGAATGACTAGTTAAGTCTAGCATGCATGTGGGGAAGAGAATGGAATGATTGGTTATGTCTCACGTTGAGTGTGAGAAGGGAGAATGGCAATATCTTTCTAGACCACAGTTAGGGTTTCTAAGTTGGATTACCTTGAAGAGAACTTCAAGGTCTGACATTCTATAGTTCTTCAATTCCATATTTTTCTTAACAGTAAGTAGTGAAGGAATATGGCAAAGATGGTGTTGGTGGTGATGGTGGTTATGGTACAGAATAGCTTCAATTTACCTCTGTAGAACTTGTAGGAGGCAGCCTCTAAGATGGCACCCAGGGATCCCTACCTTCTGGTATATTTGCTGCTTTGTGTAATTCTCTACCTTTGACTGTGGTTGGATTTGTTTTGCTTCTAACAAAAAATATAGTAGAAGTAATGTGACATCATTTCAGAGATTATGTTATAAAAAGACTATCCCTGGCTTTTCTGTTGGATTCATTCTCTCTCCGTCTTTCTCTCAGATGCCATGTTGTGAGTCACCTGAAGGAGAGATCTACGTGACAAGGAACTGATGTCTCTAGCCAACAGCCAAGGAGGACCTGAGCCTGCCAACAGACCCATCAGTGAGTTGGAAATGGACCCCCCCTAACATGATCATTAAGATGACTGCAGCTTCAGCAGCACCTTGATTATAGCATGTGGGGAGATCTTGAAGCAAAGCTGATAAGCTGAACCTGGATTCCTACCCCACAGAAATCATGAGATAATAAATGTTTTAAGCTGATAATTTTGGGGGTAATATGTTATGTAGCAATAGATAACTAATAGAACTCTAAGTTTGGCAATCACTAAGGTGAGTCTTGACAAGTAACATGTAGGTCCAATTTCCACACTCTATATAGTAAGGATTACCATGGGCTCAGATCTTGATATGGCCTCCAAGATATCCTCTGCACATACAGCCACTTGGGGACCAGGGTCGCACCTTATCCTGAGCTCCAAACTTCTTTCCAGTTTTCCAACATATTCCACTGGCATCTCCCACATAACATCTCTGAAATCCTCCCTAGTCTTGTTCTTCTGCTATTCCCTATTTTATGTTCAAGCCCTGAACTTTGGAACCATTAGTGATTCCCCCCTTGCCTTCACTCACTGTATCTTATCTCTAGAATCCCTCCAACTGCTGTCCAAGTTCACTACTGTACTGATGTCCAAGTTCATTACTGTCCATGTTCCCTACTGGGATCTCACATCCGATTAGGGCAATACCTTCTCACTATCTCCTTGCTTGTCCCCAGACTTCCTCTGTGCTGCAACAGATTTCCTCACCTTTTTATCACTGAACATTTAATATATAATGTGGAGAAGAGCATGTGAAAATAAAACTATCCACTATCCCATCACCAGAAAATCTGGTTTATTTTTGTACACCCCTCCGGTGTCTGTCTCAGTGCAAAAATGTATTTCCTTTGATGGTAATGGTAATCTCTACACAATCTTGGTTTTACTTTCAGTACTTCATTAAATAATAAGTATTTTCCCAATTTGCTACCTTATCTTAGAAATGATCACTTTTATTGGTGCATACTACTCCATGGAGGAGACATAACCTAAGATACTTAACTATTTCTCTATTGGATATTTGAGTCATTTCTAATATTTGTTGTTATAAGCAACACTGGATTAATCTTCCTGGGTAAAACTGTTTGCTTGTCTTTAATTAATTCACTGTAGTAAGTTTGTAGGAAGAGAATTCCTTGGTCAACTCTTCTGAAGACTTTTTGGTACAGCATAGAGGTCCCGAATTTTCTGGAAGGTTGATCCTCAGTGACAAGAGTGTAAAACAACATCATTTTATTAACAATTTTTTTCATATTTAACACACTTTTTAAAAGTCCTTAACTTTTTTTTCCCCCCGAGAGCTTCCTCTTTCTCCTTTTCTAACTCTTCTATGTGCTCCTTGTCCTCCTCTACCTCCTTCTTCTTTTTCTTCTTCCTCTTCCTTTCAACATTGAGCTTTGCACACTGAGGTAGCACCAGTAAAGAAGTCAAGAGTAAAGGCTGTGGCATCAGATGGCCTGGGTGCACAGCTCAGCTCTTATCTACTCAAGGAGCAAGAACATCAACACAGTTCTCTCTCAGATCCTTGCTCACCTCATCTGCAAAATGGGGGTAATATTACTACTTTCTCATGGAGTTGTTATGGTGGTTAAGTAAGTCAATATCCATACAACAATTAGAACAGTGTTGGCACACGGTGAGTGCGCAATAACTACCAGCCACTGGGACCAAATTATTTCAGATTATTTTCTTAGAACAGATTCCCGGAAGGAGAATTACTGAGACACAGGATAAGAGTACTTCTGATTCTCTTTCTAGGTATAATTTCCCCAAAATCATTGCGCTGATTTCCATTGGATGGAGGTGACATTTTCAAGAACGCTGCCTCACAGAGGGCTGAAGAGGAAGGCACAGAGGATAAATGATTCACTGGGGCCATGATGCTGCCTCAGCACTGGGAAACCAGGCTTGCATCTGAGGAAAAGGCAGCCAGACCCACCAACGTTATGAAATCAGCTATGCAGGGGTGTCAGGCAACAAGCTGATACTGGAGAGAAGTCAAGGAGAAATATGATTGCCTCAGGATAGGGACTGCTCTTGTCAGGAAAATTCCTAGGAACATGAAGAGAGACGTGCTTAAACGGTTCTGTGAGTCATATCCAGGAATTTGTAGAACAAAAAGGCGATCACGCCATGGCCAAGCAGGGCTCCTGACAGAGAGCTTTTATGGAAGGACCAAGGAGGGCCAGAGAACACAGAGCGGACTGAGTCATTACCACCCTGGTGATTCCTGACCCACATTCACAGGAGCCGGTTCCCTTTCTTCTTCTTCTAGGAGGGACATTAATAGTTCAGTTCTTTTCAGGAGACAGGTTCTGGGTATCCGAGGGGCTTAAGAATGACTGACAGAGAGGTCTGCAAGGAACTCGATGCACGCTGATAAGACCTGACTCCCAAAATAACTTACTACTCACCAGTTCCTTGTTGCCAGCCACTCAGCAGCAGTTGGGGTGTTTTCATGATTGCCTTGAAAGTCAGGGTGCTGGTTGATGCTACTGTTACTGACGACGATGAAAAGGTGAGCGTGTTGATAATGATGATCATGAAAGGAAAGGGAAACTCATATTTTCTGAGCACACCAGTGCTGGGGGCTTTTATGTACTTGATTTTACTTTATTCTCACACCCCACCCCCTGCCCCCTGGAGAGGTGGATATAATTACTCCCATTGTACAGATGTGCCTCACAGGGGTTAAGTGTCTTGCCGATGGTCACAGAGCCGCGAAGTGCCCACCAGGAGCTTAAATTCCCATCCTCACTTCAAACCCTGGCCTTTCCCTCTATACCGCATGCAGTAGATGAAAACGCCACATGCACACACCCACACACACCCCTCACCTGGGTAAAAGACCCCCATGCAGCCATTCCAAAGGGCACTGGCCTTTTTTTTTTTTTTTTTTTGTAATTATACCACTAACTTTGCTCACTGTCCTAGACTCTGTCTCCTGTTGTAATAATAATAAAGCCAACTGAACATTTCATTTCTGCCAGGGTTTTAGAATATAAACCAGTTCCAGACTTGTGATAACAGTCTGGAGATTTGGGGCCGAAAGCAGCCTGCTCACCCTGGTTGAGGCCATGAGAAGGGCCAGCAGCCTTCGCCAGTGATCCTAGTGACTTGAAGCCCACATGGGGCGCCGTTAGGTTTCTCCTCAGAGCAATTGTTCCCAGTTGATTTTCTTTTCTGAGCAGCCAGAGAGCCCTTTTGGTCTTGCCCACTGGGAGCAAACCTGAGGCTGCCCGGCTTGTCAGAGTGCCCAGCAAGTTTGTTGACCTGATTAACCTATGCTAATTATCTTCTGAAGCTACACGGTGGGCAGAAGGGACCAGACAGACAGCCCTGTTGGCTTGGCTTTCATAGCTCATTTCCACAGGGCATCCTCCTTTGGGTCTCTGGACATGAGCTAAGTTCATTCCCACATATTCCTTTCCTTTTTCGGCTTGTCCTCTCCCCTGCCCTCTGTCATGCACATGCCAGGGTCACCAATTTCCTTGTATAAAGAGATGCAGAGTGGAGAAGGGAAAGAAAGGTGAATTGCTCGTCTCCAGGATAAGCTAAACAGCGTAATGCATATTTAATACGAATGCCTTGCAAAGCACTAGTCATGTCTCCCAAGAGTTATGGTGTTTCTCAGGCCAAGTGAGAGAAGGGAATTTCCCAAAACACTCTTCACTAGAAAAAGGAGAATGTCAACTCTTCTCTAAATTGGCACAGTCTCGAGGACTGGTGGTCACGACACGGTTTTTATGGTTACAAACCTGGTTTGAGGCTTGGTCTTACACTTTCCTGGCCTTCTGACCTTGAGCTGATTTTTTTTTTAACTTCTCTAAGCCTCTGTTTCCTCATGCGTCAAGTGGGAATAGCAATACCTAGCCACATGGTTAGTTGTAAGGACGAAATGAGAAAACATAGATAAGAACCTTAGCATGGTGACTGGTGCAGAGAAATATCCAGTAACTGGATGATGTGTTGGCGTTGACTATTGTCACAGCTAAGGGAAAGTCTAAGAACCATATACTCATACAGGCCAGGCCCCCTGAAGCAAGGTGGGAGTCAGGAGCCTGGGAGCCATAGAACGAAGGGATTCCTGAGGGGACCCTCTTACGAAGGCGTGGTGCTGCCTCTTCTGCTATAAAGGAGAGGGACTGAGTGTCGCGCTCAGGAGATGGCGTATGACGGGGGAGATTTGCTTTAGCCCTAAGAGGCTGGGAACAAGAACTTCTGTTCATAAACCACGATGCCCCCTGAGCATTATGACTTCATTTTATTTTCTTGAAGTAAGGCTCAAAAAAGCAGCTATCAAATGATACCCATCCACTTGAAAACTCTGATCTGCCTCAGCAGTAGCCAGGGGAAGGTCACGTTGTGTTCTAGGCCAATGTGATTGAGGTCTGCTTTCTGTTCCTTCAGATTAATTCCCTCTTTTGCTCGTGCAAGGGGACCTGATGCCAAACTGTGTGAATCATCTATTTCTTACATTTTTAAAAGGGAAAAAAAAATACAACAATGCTAAATAAAATTTGGAAAAAGAAAACTAGTCAACCAAAACCACTTTGAGTTTTCTTATTTTCTTATCTCAATCTGCTCAGAATTTAGGTAATAATAATCATTATAGACATTTAAAATGTTTGCTTCTTTCATTTACAATTGTATCATAAGTCTTTTACACCTTCCCATAGCCTTCATGGCCATCACTGTAGATTCTCCTGTAGTGTGCCTGTCCCCTAATGTCAGACACTTGGGTTGTTGCACGTTTTTTCCTCAGTCAGGCTAATACCGAGAAGAGGATTATCTTCTACAGACGCATTTTACTTTTTTTAAATGATTTTTTTGGGGGAGGGATAAATTCCTAGTTCAGAATGACTCATAATTTTTGATATGTATTACCAAATTGCTTTCCACAAGACCTGTGCTAATGTTATTGCCCCCAGAATATTATACTTACAGAATTGCTGGACTTGGGTGTTACTTATTTATAATTTGCTAATTCTTTGCCTGATGACTTGTGAACATAGCCATGCTTCTGATACTTATTAACTGTTTGTATTTCCTCTCAGATGGTCTGTTTTTACAAAAACGGAACCCAAGTTGGGTATCCCAAGTGTGATTGTGACAGGTCAGCCCCCACTGCCCTGAGGGGTCACATTTCTCATTCTACCCTGGCCCTGGAAATCTGGTTGTCTGACCCTGGTGCCCTGCTCTCAGCCTGCTTTGCAAGCACTGTGCAGGGCACTTAGGGAAGAAAGAGTATGGAGGGTAGGGGTACAGAATTTAGTGGGGGGGACCAACAAGGAACACACAGTACAGGGCAGGGGAGTCCCCAGGACCAAGATAGGGAGCTCAGGGAATGCCTTTCAGGGGAAAAGCTTAGGCTGACATTGGAAGGATGAACTAGAGCTTATCAGGCCAAGACAAAGGGAAATGGCACCCCCTCTGCCATTATCACCATGTCACTTCCCCTCTTCATACCCTCACAGAACTTGAGTCACGCTGAGACGCACACTTTCATGCCCAGAGTTTGCTCACACTGTTCCCTGCGTCCGAACCTCCTCTTCCTTCTTATACACTTACTCAAGTCTTATGTAGTCTTCAAAGCCCATGTGAAATTCACTTCTTCTAACTTCCCTGTCCCAGTCTCAAGGTGGAGGTGACAACAAAGGAGGATTCCTCTTCCTCCGTGTGACCTCCCACAGCACTTCGCATGTATGACAGCTGCAGCTTTCATCAGTTTTTGCCTCCTCCACTGAACCGTGAAGTTGGACTCTGTGTGACTTCTCTCTCCGTGTTGCCTTTGCCGAGCTTAGGGCCTGACTCAGGGGGTGCCGGCTGACTGCTGAGCCACGATAAACTCATTGAAAGATCATCTCTTGAAATTCAATCCCTAAGCACTATTGCTGGAACTCAGTAGCTTCTCAATAAATAAATACATACTGAATACATTTAAATATTCAAGTTCAGTTTCAACTAGGTTTCCCTTTAGGAAATCACTATTTTCTTTCCAGTGGCATTTGCACAGGAGTCCACCTCCTATTACATGTGGTTTTCTCTATGGCCTGAGAAACCGGAGCCTTCCTGAAGATCATCCATGGACTCCACCAGCCCCACCCACCAACGGGCAGGCCAAAGCATGTCTCCTTAACACAGAGCCCTTTTTTCTCCTTGTGAGAAAACCAAACCTACTCTGCTATCTGAGATGAATAACCCCTGCTAAAATAGAACCCACTGAGTCTTCCAGCCAGGGAGGCGGCTGGCAAGAGAATGGGGGAGGTGAGCACATTTTGAAGCATAAAATTTCCCAGGATTAGGGCATTTCATTAGGAGACTTCTAGATGTGTTTTTCTCTCTAAAGACTCAAATGAAAGTCCAGAGAATTTACCAACTACAGGGAAACATTCTTTACCATCAAGAGCTCTGGTGCCCATTAATTGTAAACAAGTATGTGTGTTGATCTAACAAATGCCTATTTCTTTTGGGGGCTTACCCTGTTTCATTTTTAATTAAAATCGTTGCATTGATTTGTTTTTTAAAATAATAGTGAAGACTCTGATTTTTGTAGGTTGAGAAATAAATTATCATGTGAAGGATTAGAGTGGCTCTTCTTTTGATTTTAATAAAGATTAGAAGAAGAAAAAGAAGCACAAAGGAATGAACGCTGCTCCCCCAATATAATGAGGTAGACGGCTTCCCCCCCTTGATCAAACAAAAGAACAAATGTATTAAACAAAGAGTATAGATTTGACAAACCATCTCTGCTCTTGCAAAGGATTTTCGAGGGGATTTGGGAAGTTGTAGCCGGACCGTGTTCTGTTATTTCTGAGTATATTAAAGCCAGTACTCTGTTAGCTTAGGTATTGTTTTTGTGTGTGCTTTGCTTCCCGGCAATAGAGTCTTTCTTTAAGAAAAGCAATTGGGAGATACCCTGGTCCTGGTTAATCTGTTCCCCTTTTCACACACAGACCATTGTCTGAATGTGCTTCCCAAGAGGCACAGGCATTATGTCCTGGGCCCCCTCTCCCAAATCAGCAGCCCGTACAAAGGGAACAGTACATCTTGGGAAGAGCCTGCTGGATTTCCATTTGACACTGGAGCAGTTTTGCTTTGTGCAAACCTCCATGCAAAATGTGCCGATTCCCAAGGAAAGACACAAAACAAAGCAAGGAACAAATGTGTGGGGGTGGTTTGTAAGTGTTCCACCCAGACCCTCCACCCCAAAGGGGAAGAATTTGGGAAACTCCTGCCATCTTCATGGGTGACTGCAGGGCTCTGAAGGCTCAGTAAGAGATTCATCTCTGTGGGGTGCTGAGGGTCTGGCTGAATTTCTAGAATAGGAGGTTCTGGAACTGTCCTTTTGTTCCTGTATCCCTTGTGACTTCCCACCCAGCTGCAGAGACAGGGCCAGCTCTCTCTACTCCTGTCTGTCAATGCTGACAACACACCCCAGGAGTTTCAATCAGCCTTACACAGAGGTGGTCCTTTTCGTATTGATATTTAATTACTACCTCTTCACTGGCTTTTTCAGGTTCTAAATGTGGCCACACACACACACACACACCCCACGGATAACTCTGGATCTCCCTTTCCCCCTTCCTTCTCTTCTCCATAGAAGCTTCTTAAATGTGCTCTATTCTTGCCATATCTCCCAGCTTCGACTCCTGCTGCCTTCTCAAGACACTGCAATGTGAGGGCTGCCTTCACCCCGCCCCAGGATCCCAACCTGGCTGAGGTCACCAGCAACTGCCATGTTATTAAAGGCCTTATTTGTTTATTTACTGTCTCTTCTTCCAGGCCATGAGCACTTTCAGGATTGGGGTCAGACTTTATTCATCTCTGTGTTCACAGCATCATGACACCCAGGACCTATTTGACTAAATGAGCTTATTCCAGAACTATCACATTGTCACAGCTTCTCTTCTTGAGTTATGGGAACAAAATAACATGTCCTGAGCAAATAACATGGGGGAACAGCCATGTACATTTTCTCGGTCATCTTTACTCCCAAAGGCGTTTTGTAGATGAGGCAGTTGAGACTGGGAGAGACTAAGAAACTTGTTCTAGATCCCACAGCCAGTAAACAGAGGATGGCAAATTTAAGCGTTGTTTTCAGGGCATTTCTGTTCTTTGGGCTGGTTTGGATTGTGGTCCAAATGTTCCAGGCATTGAGAACACTTCATACAAATGGAAGACTCACCCAAGATATCCCCAGAGGCTCAGGAAGTGGGGGGCAACCTCCAAGCTGCCATCATGGTTAGAGAGATTGATTCTGTTCTTGGGAAGCTCACGACTTTCATAATTGGTAAAGGGACAGTAGCAACAACAAATAATATGAGACTTACGCTCTGCTATTGCAATAACTTGTGCTAAATTTATTAATTTTATTAACCCAATTAGTTTTCAAAACAACCCTACGTGAAAGTTTCTATTACTAGTCCTATTTTACTCATGAGAACACTGAGGCACAGAGAGGTTAGACAACTACTCAAGGTCATACAGCTGGTAAGTGATGGAACTGGAATTCAAACCCAGACAAGTATCATTCCAGGTTTAGTATTGCAACACTGTAGTATCCCAAGAAGTAATTCCCTTCTTTTCAAAAGTCCTGGAGTGGCACATTTGTGTTGGAGTGGGAATATCTTGAAGTCTCATCATGGATTCTCTAAATCAAATAAGCTGAGGTTTTTCATCTTCTGACACTTTCTCATCATTGTGGCAGTTTACTGTCTTGTTTGCTCTTTGGGAATCATCCTCCACTTCATCCAGCTTTTTCTTAGAGCATGAACCCCAAAATGAAGTAAGGTATTCCAGAAGTCATCTGATGTAGCATAACTCACAAATGGCTCAGTTTTTGTGGCCACGTCACATATATTAATGTATGCTATTTATGCTATTCTTCCTGCTGTCCATACCTCCTGAGCCTTTTATCAATGGGCCACTGGGACATTCTCCCACGTTTGTCTGATGGGTATTCTGGGCATAAGTTCAGGCAGGTCCTTAAATTTATCTTTGTTAAATTTCACCTTAAACAATTTCTGTGAGTGCTAAAGTGCATAGGATTTGGAATCGGAGAACCTCGAATTTGGAGTCTACCTTGTCACTTAGCAGTTATTTGATCTCGGGTAATTTCCATTAACTATGCTTGCCTCAGTTTTCCCATCTGTAAATTAGGGCTAACGGTATCTACTCTAGAGAACTGGGGAATTCATTGAGAGAAGAACTTTAAAAATTATATTCCTATTATCATTATAATTGAAATATTTCAAGCCTTGCTAACCATCCAAGAGCCTCTCAAGTCATGCAACAATGACAATGTACATTTTCTTAGCTTTTGCTTTTATTCATAGGCATTACATTTATGCTGCTCATATAACCATTTTTGCAAGATTTCCAGCAATTTGCATTTATTTCTTAGAAATGCTTAATTATTTACTGAGAAACTAGCAATGGAATATGAAATACGTATTCCTAGAAATGCTTCTAGTGAACTTTAATATTTGTATAACAACTTCAGTAATACGGTCGCCTGCACAAAGTGTTAATAGGGGATTATCACCTTCTGGAGATATAGCCTGGGCTGGGGCACATCAAACAAACAGCCCGATGATTTTATGGCTTCTGTCTCTGGCCAAGTCAGAGGCAAGGGTCATCTCTAGTTTTCAGGCTTCCTCTGGGGGCTGAGCTGCCAGCCCTCCATTGGAAATATGAGAGAATAAGAGAACAGAAAAAAGATAACTTTTATTCCTGATCCAGATCAGAACAGCACCTTTATAATACTGATCTTTCTAACCATCTGAACTACTAAGTTCTGGAACCTTTTGCTAGCCTGGACTTTCAAAGTCATCCCAATCCTCTGGCATTGTGCTGACTTCTCAGATTCTTCCATGACAGGCTCTGATCACTTCTATCTGCCTGAGCCTTACAGACTTAGAGGGCTTTTGGCCTTGCCCACCGCCTCACCGACATCAGACACCTTCCTAACCCTCAAGTCTTCCACAATCCCCTGGCCTACAGTGTGAGCTGCAGATCAAACTCCGCTGCTACCAATGTGGAGAGAGCTATAAACTACATTCTTGAAAGGCTCTATTAGGCCCTCAAGATGAGGCAAGTTCATAATAAAACAAATTTTTCCTATGTTCAGGCAATGGACGCCTGCACAGCTGATTGAAATTGGATTTGAAGCTAATGGGGCAGGCAATAAAACTTAAAACCTAGTCGTTAAGTTGGTTAAGATTTAGGGTGAGACAGACTTGCATTTGAATCCCAGCTCTTTTCATTGTTGATATAACATGGGGGCAAGATATTTCCTTCCTAAGTCTCAGTTTTATCACCTCTAAAATGGAGAGAATAATTCTTATCTCATAGGATTATTGTAAGGATTCCATGAAATAATGTGCAATGTGTCTACTACAGTGAGTGCCTTATGCATAATAAGCACTTCATAAGTACTAGTGTCCATTATTTAATTTGATGTGGTACCCATTCTGCAAGATTCAGCCCAGCGTATCTGACCCCAAGGTCCATGCTCTTTCCACTATGTTGGATGGTCTCAATTTTTCCATTTATGACTTCAAGTCTATCAGGTGGCTCATGAGGTCTTTCTCCAGTTATAGACTATTGGATTTTTTATTTCAATGATTATAGTTTTCATTTCTAGAAATTCTAGTTCATTCTTTTTAAAGTAGCTATTCTTTTTTTTTTTCGGAGTATCTCATTTTTTGGTAGCTCTTTTTTATGCCTTTAAACTATTTAGTACACTTGTTTTATAGTATCTTTGAAATGGATTATCTGAGTTCTTTAGAATGTAATTCTATTTTTGTTTCTGCTGACAATCACTCATGATAGATCAATTTTGAGATACGTTTTTGTTTTGGATTGAGGGCTCATCTTGAGACCAGGGTCTTTGTGGAAATCATGCTCATTTTTTTTACTGAGGGTATTTGCCCATAAAAGTGGTGATGTTTGCTTCTTGGAGATAATCCAGGAGTATTATAAATCTAGAACCTATTTTGTGTAATAGTCCAGCTTGAGGGTTTCAGGATCATGAGTTAGTATAAATGAGGGCCACAAAAATACTGTGGTGCAAGTCGGTGGTTACAAATTTCAAGGAGGTATTTTTCCTAACTGCAAGCTAGTTGAGGAAGACAAGCTTTCTTGTCATTTCCCTTTGGGGATAGGCAGATTATTTTTGGTTTATCCTTTTACTGAATGTGCTATTCTTCATGGATCCTGTTGTTTTGCAAATGACTGAGCTCTGACTCTCCCTACCTTGCTTCATCATACACCTCATCCACTATCCCAACATGGGCATTAAAATCCTAGCCCCTAGATTATTGAGAGTGACCATGCCTGCCCTCGGTCATGTCAGGGCAGCTACGGCATCAGCACACATGCTTACAACCTTGCTTTTGAGTTTCTTCCTCATTTCTGACCTCTAAACTTTGAGGATTTCTCTTTCTTGTGATCTCAGCCATGCATCTAAAAGGATGTTTGTTGTATTTTGACTAGCATTTATAGACATTTGGGGAAGGAATATTTTTCAAAATATCTACTGCACATAATTTGGAACCACAAATCTTGCAATGGAAGACTTTCTTCCATTGATCAAGACATCCCATCTTTAGTGCTTCCTTTACCATGACCATCTCTGCTGCAAGGATGGTGTTCATGGGAGCTGACGGGCCCTAGGACTGTTCTCTAGCAATCTGAGGGGGTCTCTTCCAAGCCTTAGCTGTTTAACTATTTCCTGCTCATTAGCCCTTAAAATGGGCTCTGTCATTTCGACCGAAACTATAAGGTGTTAAGCAATATCCTCTATGATTGCCATTCCTCCCAATTCATATGTTCCTGCTCTTGCAACATTTCCCCCAAGGGAATAAGAGAAGTATCTGATGATATATGCATATGTTTCTTATGTACACGAACAACTTCCAGAACTGAAGTCTGAAGAGAAGAAAGATACCTGCATTTGCTGGGCCACATGCACTATGGAAGGACCCACCTTTATTGCTTTGGGCAATGACAGCTAATTTCCCTTCAAGAAATGATTGGTCATTTCCATTGCTCAGGCTCACTAGGTCTTACCTCACCCCAAACAAGAAAAAACTAGAAGCATTTGCCAGAGTGGGAACTAAACATATATCAATTCAAGTACATACTGCTACCTTCCTCTACCACTTTTTATACAAAAATGAGCTTCAGATCTTCTCAATAAAAGTCATCAAGTCTGTACAATCCAGACAGCCTCTCTTTGTCCTGGAAGATGTGTCTGTTTTGTTTCATATCACCTCATTCTGCAGTAAATTGTGACTTCTGGGGGCACAGGGGCAGCACAATTACTGAGCTACTCTTTAAAGGGCTTAGACTCGAAGAGAGAAGGAGCACAATGTTTGCTGATTGGCAAGAAGCCACAGGATTATTTTAACTAGGGATATATGAGGCATGGAGGAAAGAACATCAACTGTGGAATTAGCCAGAAATGAGTTCCAGTCCCAGTTCTGTAACTCACTAACAGTGTGATGTTTGGCAAGCTACAAAACTTCACCAAGCCTCAGATGTATGAATGAGAACCAATTTGTAAGGTGTAGGAAGTTGGTATTTGTGAGAGGCCTAATTGAGGGGCAGCACGGTACAATGGAGGTGATTTTAAAGCCATCTAGAAATAAGTTCAACTTTTGGCTCTACTGTTTCTTTTTATCTCAAGTGAGAACAATACCTGCTGTATAAAGAGCTATTGTGAGGATTGACATCCATGAGAAAATCTCTGTTAAGCACTCGGTCCACAATGTAAGATCCCTCATTTTTTTTTTTTTTTTTGCTTGTTGGCACAGTCTTTGGTGAGGCACATACCTGGTCCAGTCCCTTGCTCCTTGAGAGACTCAGTGACTTCACTCAGCTCTACCCTTCAGGTGCCCTCGGCGCAGGAAGAGGCAAATCACGCAGTTTTTCACCTCCGTAAGATGACCCTTTCATTCTCCTTCCCTCAATTTTTCAGACAGAGGGAGGGGTTCCTGGAAGCCGAGAATGGCTCCAGGCCAGCAGGCCACTTCCTGCCTACCACCTGGCCCTCCCACGGAGCTTTCCATCTTACAACCTCTGGGACTGTGACAACAGGACCCAGGCAAGGGGCCACTGGCCAAAGCCTGGCCTTAAATTCCTGAGAGGCCTCTGGAATTTTCTGGAGACAGACAGGGCTCTGTCAGCAGCCCACAGCCTGGAAAAGAGTGAACAGGGTGTATGGCAGGCTATTACTCCGAGCCTGTTCCCTCCCTGACGCTTGTGGTTTTCGAGCTTTAATCGCTGAGATCACAGCCATCCTGTTTTATTACAGTGCCAAACAGGGCCCCCCAGCCTAGCCTGGGTGATGGCAGCTCCTTCCGGAGACCCTCAGCCTGGCCTTGAGAAGCGATGGCTGCCAGGCCCCAGCGCCTCCTGTGGGGTTTGTGTTTCCCTTCCTATTAAATCCTCTCTGTGCTCAGAAGGCCGTTCCACTTTCCCATCTCTCCAGCTCTGCCTCTGGCTTCTTTAAAGGCTTCAGTGTTTCCTCAAATTAAGGGACCCAGCTGCTCGAGGCCCTTTGTTCAGTGTCTCCAGGATGACCTTTCAGATAATTCGTCCCCACTTGCAGGGGCTGAGCTTTGCTGGTATTTAGACTCAGAGCTTCCTTGGCTAATCGGAATTTATTATCCTCTTTGTTAGGGGACTATGAGGTTCTTTTTCTCCATGGAGGGCTGTCTTCTGGGTGAGTGATACATGGGCTGGCCTTGGCTCTCTAATCCTGGCAAGTTCCGTTTCCAGGTTGTGTCTCCATGGGCCCCAGAGACTCTTGTGTGTGTGTGTGTGTGCGCGCGTGTGTGTGCGCGTGTGCATGCGCGTGCATGCGCGTGCGCATGCATGCTCACTTGACCATGGAAAATAAAGACTTTCAGGTCTCAGGATCGCCTGGGGATAAGGGAAGCAGATTAGAGATGAAGGAACATGGAGTCTTCCGTGGCTTCACGTTCACAGCTTTACTATAGCTGTTTCATTATTCTTGCAAATCTGATTAAATCTTGAGGTTTTTTTTTTTTATTGTGGCAAAATATACACAACATAAACCACTTTAATCATTTTTAAGTGGACAGTTCAGTACCATTAAGTACCTTCACACTGTTGTACAACCATCACCAACATCCATCTCCAGAACTTTTTCATCTTCCCAAATTAAAACTCTATACCCATTAAACACAAACTCTCCATTCTTTACTCCAGCTAGCCCTAGGAAATCACCATTCTACTTTCTGTCTTATGAATTTGACTATTCTAGGTACCTCATGTAAGTGGAATCATATGGTATTTGTGGGATAATATTCCATTGCATGGATATGCCACGTACTGTTTATCCATTCACTTGATGGACATTTGGGTAGTTTTTACCTTGTATTTACCTGTAAATAATATTGCCATGTATATTTGTGTACAAATATCTATTCGGGTCAACCACTTTCAATTCTTTTGGGTATATACCTACAGTGGACTTGCTGGATCATATGGCAATTTTATTTTTAATTTTTTGAGAAGCCACCATGCTGTTTTCTACAGCAGTTGTACCATTACTTTCTGTTTTATTGTTTGTTTGTTTGTTTGTTTTATAATAGCCATCCTAATGAGTGTGAGGTGTGTTTATTGAATTTTGAGGGTGATAAAAAATGAGAACTGCAATAGTGGTCGTTTATTAAATTCATACCATGTATTAAATATTTAGCAAAATGATCTCTTTGAATCTTCAAGACAACCCTCTGTGGCTTGTTGTTATCTCTATTTTACAGAAGGGAAAACTAAAACTCAGAAAAGTATGAACTTGCTCAAAATCAAACAACTGGAATGGAGCAGAACTGGAAATCATGCACAGGGTCATCAAAGTCCCACATTCAGGCTCTTTCTACTATACGACTTGTCTTCTAACCACACTTAGATGGGTGTTATGTAAGTATTTGCTATTATTATTTTCCTGCATAATTTCTTTCAGTGCTTCTTTCCAGCTGTTTTGTCATCCAAGCAGATTAAAGGAAAGAAACATGTCTTTTATGTCTTTCACATTTTTTCACAAAAACTAGTATAAGCACTTAGTCAACTTATTCAAACATTCACCAAGCATTTGAGAACCCCACAATCCAAATCTTTGCAAATTTTCTTCCTAACATTGTATGGTGGAACTCTCTGCATACATTCTGATACCCCACTCCTCTATAGCATGGCTATACGTACTTTCTTTTCCCACCATCATTCCCCAATCCCTCCCACTCTTCTAGCTTTTTCAGTGGTGTTTTCAATCTCTCTTGAACCTCAGAGATTCTTTTGCAATAACATTAATCTATATTGCAAAAGACTGCCATATTCTTTTAGTATGGATTTATCTTTCCAAATTTTGCCCTAAATAAATAAATAAAACGGAATGTCACACTTCTACAGCTGAACACTAAAGTTTGTTTTTCTTCTGTGAAGCTGAACATTTATTGATGAATCCACATTGTACTGACAGCAACTTCTTCAATAATTTCATGGGTTGTGTAGCAGTTGGTAATAGTGCATGCATGTGGGCAGGGAGAACTATGCAAATATCAGTAATAATTATGCTTGGTGTATGCAAATTCCACCAGGTATTTTCAGAAACTAATCTTCCAAATTACTTTTGCACAATTCAGGAAAATCGAAATGTGCATTTAAGTAATTGTAGAAAAATTTAAAAGCAATCTCCACTCATTTAAATCATCCAGTTAAGGTGCTATTATAAACAAAAGGATTGTAGATATTTCAGACATAGCAGCCATACTGTCAAAACAGACTTATAGGGATCATGAGAACTACGCTTTGTTTGTAGACAACTTAAACAGGGATGACACTGTTCAGATTATTTTGTTTGGCTTAAAAATTTATTATTAATATTCTTCAAAAATCATTACTAAAAAGAAGCATTATTATTTTATTTGTTCTTATGTTCATTTATATATTCTTCATGTATTTATATCTCTGTTTATCAACCCATTCACCTATCAAGTGTGTTTTAAGCATGACTGTGTGCCAAGACTAAACTAAGTTCAATTACAGGGGGAGGAAAACCTTTTGGCTTGTGCCTCCTGCCCAGTGTGGGCCACAGATTTACATAGTTTAGCCATATTGGGGTCTTTAAATTTCCTCCATGAGTTTAATACCAACTGGAACTTTGTATGAAAGCTAGATTTTCTTTTTTGGCAAGAATTAGTGCATTACACAGGTAAAGCAATTTTAATGTCTTCTGTTTTTGTGTAGTTTGAAGTAATCAAATTATGATCAGGCCTTTAAATGTTGAAGATGACCCTAGGTTTCCTGGACTTCCTTGAAGACTTGATAGGAAGTTCTCAGGGAAAATATCATTGAACTAGTAGATAAAGGACAGTAAGGTACACAAGCCCTGTCTACAAGAAGCTGCCACCTCATGGACGTGTGGGACAAGGAGCAATAAGCCAATTAATAAATAAAGCTTGTGATTAGAGGATCTCTGTGATTAGAGGAGTCAGGTGTATTTAGATCACAGTCCATGGACATTTCAAGGAGCGAAGGAGCTCCTTCTTCCACGGAGGGTGATCAAGATGTTTTCAGGAGATCCTCGAGTTGTGCCTTGGGAATGGGTTTTACAAAACAGGTGGTGGAAACAGCTTTGCAAGAGGGAGTTCTTCAAGGCTTTTGACCTTGGCTCAACAGCTACATGACTGTGAGGTCTTAACAATGAGCCTCATCTGTAAGATGAGGACAGTGACACCAACCTCAAAGATTTTTGGGAGGACTTAGCTTATATTTGCCAAAATGCTCTTTAAGTCATGTTAAGCAAGGAATCTTAGCAGATGAGATGGCCCAGGGTAACGGCACAGAAGTCAGAGGAAGAAAGATGTATTTGAACACTGGTGACAAGGCCAGTTTGCCTGAAACTTAGGATTCTTCTATAGAAAACCAGAGGCAGTAACCACAAATTCGACATTTGTCTGTTTAGTGACCTTGAATTTATCACTGAAGTGTTTGGATATTTAACTGCCTATCTCTAAAATGGGTCAAGAAAACAAGCTGTCCCAAGTGGTAGGAGGTTAAGATGCAGAAATGTCTGCATTTTTTGTGTTTCTCTTCTGATTAATTCATTTGATTATTTCTTATCAGTTTTTGCCCAGGGATGACTTCCTGGTAAAAATACACACTTCTTTGGCCACCTGTCCTAAGTCAGCTAAGATGTTCCTCATAATGAGCGTAGTTCTGATCTAGAACATAAGTTCCAAATATCCTCACTGTTTTTATTGTTACACTATAAACCAGTATAGCATTCTTTTTCTTTTTTTTTTTAATTTTGAGAGCAACATTAAAAGTATCCCTTCAAGGAGGTGGGTGGGGGGTTAAATAGGTGATGCGGATTAAGGAGGGACTTGTGATGAGCACAGGTGATGTATGCAAGTGTTGAATCACTATATTGTACACCTGAAACTAATATTACACTGTATGTGAACTAACTATAATTTAAATAAAAACCTTTACAAATAAATTCGCAATCTTATTCTCATTGACTCGTTTGGTGGAAACAATTTATTCTCATCCTAACTGATGAGATCTGGGTTCTTAGATCAGACAATCTATTGTCATGTTTTCCTACATTTTTGAGCAGAGATTAGCTTTCCTTTTCTGGTTTCCCATGACTACATCTGTGATCTTAGAAACGGCATACCGATAGCAGAAATCAAAACAGGTAGAATGGCAGAGAAAGAAGGTAGGAAACACAGACAGGACAGTTGTCTTCCTCATCTTGCACTTATTCATTCAACAATCATCTTGCACTTATTCATTCAATAATTACGAAGTTCCTGCTCGGTAGCTAACACTGTGTAAAAGCCAAAACGAAAGCTCAAAGAGATATCATCTGTACCTTCAACAGACTTGAGAGCTGAGGAGAGGGTGCCTGGTAATACCAATTGCCAGTGTTTTTATGGAGGATGTTCATATGCTCCAGAAGTACTGGGGAGGGAATGAGTAACTGCCTAGGAGAGCTCGGAAGGCCTCACACAGGAGGTGATATTAAATGGGATCATGAACATGAGAAAGAAAAGAGATAAAGGCCATTCCAGGCAGGGGGGAGTTATTACTTCAGTGATTAAAATACTAAGGCATTAAAAGGTTAGGCCACAGAAAGGTATAAAGCTCTAAGAGGTCCAGAGGAAGGAAACATCACATTTCATAAAAGGGGTAAAAGAGACACTTCAAGGAGGAAGTGGTATTTAAAATGGGCCATGACATTCCAGAAGGCACAGCAGGGCTGGAGAAGACATTTCAGATAGAGGGAAGAGCGTGACAATGGCATGGAAGTAGGAAAGTTATGGGGGTTTAGGGACCATGGAGGAGTCAGGTGTGTTTAGAACAGCAGCTGGGCATAGTTAAGACTGAAAAGGTCAGGTGGCGTTGGATGGTGAAGAGGTTGATGTGAGGCCTTAGTACCCACTTCCATTATTTGGTAGGAGTTACTGAAATTTTGACTGAGGGTATGAAAGTCCATTCAATTTAATTCCACCAGTATTTTCTGGGCCCTTGCTCTGAACCAGGTACTCTGATAGGATCTAGAGACACAAACTGATCCAGGCATGTTTCGGGACCTCTTGAATCTTCCATTAAATCATATCCATGTCTGTGCCCATGCCCGTACGTGGACCCATGTCTCAGCTCACACCTGTATCTACATTCATACCTCCACCCATCTGTTCACGCCTGTACGGCGATCCACAGCTCTGGGGAGATTAACCTGCCAGTGGTGTGTAGGAAGCTTGAAGCAAGATGGGGGATGAGTAAGCATCAGTCATTCAAGTTGGAAAGCCCTGAACTAGTCAGCCCTGAAAGGGCCTGAACAGAACTGTGACTGTGAGAATAGCAAGGAGAGCACTGTCTGCGGAGCCCAGGGAACCTGAGCTTGAATCCAGGCTCTACGGCAAACTCTGATTCAAAACTTCTTCCAGTACTTTCCTCACCCTTATTCTCCTCATCTGTAAAACAAGGATAATAACATTTACCTTTGGGAGTGGACGAGAGGATTAAAGGTGATATACTAAGCACTTGGTACTGGCCGGCATCAGGGGCTGGCAGTGATGGGATCCATGATAAAGAGGTCACAGGGTTTTGGCTCATCACTCCCTGCTCAGAAAGAGGTAGATACTTCATCCCAGGAACAGAGGCAGGTTTGATGGCTCCCAGCAGGGAATAATAATTGCAGCAATAATGAAGCCTGCCCTTTGACCTGTATGTTCTCCTTCCCAGGTAAGGCAATGGTCCTGGCTTGGCTGGCAGAGCCAGGCTCACCTTGGGAGGCCTTTTCGTGGCTGCTATTCCCATACCACCAATGAACCCACGGACTCGGAGCCTCTGAGAGGCTCTGGCAGCGAACACGGCTGCAGCTGCTACTAGGCCAGGTTGCTCAGTCTCCAGCAAACATTTACAGTGGCTCAGGGCCTGCTGCTCGTGCCCTGACACACAGGAAGCCGAGAGTCGGGCCAGGCAGCGGCGGCCCAGAGGAGGCTGCCAGTGTGGCAGGCAGGAGCTCCAGGATCCCTGAGCAGGAGTCCGGCTGGCCCCTAGCTGCGGGGAGCCTCCTCTGCTGTCGGCCTCGAAGCTGTGGGTGCAGCTTCGCCCGGGAGCTCACCTGAAGGGACAGGACCGTCTCATGGGCCCTGGCTCTTCCTGGCTGATGTCAGGTGGCTTCCAGGGCCGACAGTGCCACAGTGAACAAGGAGGAAGCCAGAATATACTGAGGAACATGGCCGAACATTTCCAAAGGCAGATTCTGCTGGGGCTTCTGGTCTGTCCAGGGTTGAGACTTGCTTCTATGATCATGAGCGTTTGTGAGAGGTGTATCCTGGTAGAGGTGTGACAACCGGCTCTCAGGAGGAAGGGAGGAAGGGAGGAAGGGAGGAAGGGAGGAAGGGAGGAAGGGAGGGAGGGAAGGTGGGAGGGAGGGAGGGAGGAAGGGAAGGTGGGAGGGAGGGAGGGAGGAAGGGAAGGTGGGAGGGAGGGAGGGAGGGAGAGAGAGAGAAAAAGAAAGAGAGAAAGAGAGAGAGAGAGAAAGAGAGAAAGAGAGAAAGAAAGAAAGTTTGAAAGAAAGCCCTTATTTGTTGTTTTTGCCTATTTCTGTGATATGAAAACTCACACCACAGAAAATTTTGAGGTACCAAGATCTCACTGGAGGTGAAGCTGGAAAGAGCTGTGCAGTAGCATGTCATTATATAGTATTTCCACCATTGATATATGAGATACAAATAACCTCAAGAGCATAGATAATAGTAAAAAAAAAAAAAAAGTAAAATAATAAGTGAGAATTTTGAGCAATTATCTTTGTTCTTTATTTTTAACTTTTAATAACGGCGCAGTTTAACAACTGGCTCACAAAATTTCTGATTTTTTTTTTTTTCCCTCAGAGCTTCTGTTTTACCTTCTCTGGAGAATAAAGCTCTTGTCTTTTGAGAAGAAAAATGGCCTGCTCAATCGGTATATGGTAGGGGATCTGGGGATCTGATTGTTTTAATCTATGGAGGTGAAATTCACATAACATAAAATTAACCATTTTAAAGTGAACAATTCAGTGGCATTTAGTGCATTCACAATGTCGGGCAACCACCTCCTCTCTCTAGTTCCAAAACGTTTCTGTCACTCCAAAGCAAGACCCCTGTGTCTGTTTCTCAGGGCTGCCATCCCAAAGTAACAGTGGCAGGGTGGCTTTAAGAACAGAAATGCGCTTTCTCATGGTTCTGGAGGCTGCAAATCTGAGATCCAGGTGTCAGCAGGATTGGTTTCTTCTAAGGGCCATGAGGGGAGGATCTGTTCTAGGCCTCTCTCCTTGGCTTATGGATGGCTGTCTTTTTCCTTGTCTTTTCACAATGTCTTTCCTCTGTATGCATGTGTCCCAATCTCTTCTTTGAAGAACATCAGTCATACTGGATTAGGACCCACCCTGCCAACTTCATCGTAACTTAATTACCTCTTTAAAGACCCTATCTCCAAATACAATTATGTTCTGAAGTCCCGAGGGTTAGGATCTCAATATATGAATTGGGGCTGGGACCACTCTCTACCCGTTGATCAATTTCTCTCTATCTCCGCAGGCCCTGGCAACCAACAATCTGAATTCTGTCTCTAAGAATTTACCTATTCTGGGTATTTCATATAAATGAAATCATCCAATATGTGACCTTTGTGTCTGGCTTCTTTTACTTAGCATAACATTTTCATTTTTATGGGAGTGTGTTATGTGGCTTGCAGGAATATATTACTCCTATGTGTTGTGATTTAAGAAAGAGAGAGAGAGCCAGCGGTCAAAAAAGCTACCAAGAACAACTGCTTCAAAGTTAAGGGATTGTCTTACGGTCCATAAAACTGACCAATATCAGATATTAATATTGGCAGATAATCTTGCCTCCTATTTACAAAACTGAAGGTAAGAAGACTGGTCCAGAGACCACTGAGACAGCTGAGGCGAGATAGTTTGAAGGCATGAACCGGGAAAAGGGCGATGGGGATGAAGAGATGAAGAGGAGAAGCTTGCATCAAAGTGAATAGAAAATGCAAATCACCCCCAAAAGCTTAAATATTATCTATTTGAAAAGTATATGAAAGTATAATGTAAAGAGAATTAAGTGTCACTTATGATACAACTCAGTTATAAATACCATGACCATTTTGCCACATGTCTGTTCATCAAAGAACTACACATACAAGAAAAGCACACAGTGGTGGAATTTTAGAAAGTCGCACACCCATGTATCCACCACCCACATCATGATCATGTAACTTTACCAGGACCCTAGAAGGCTCTCTCATGCCTCTTCTACCAGAGGTAATAATTATGAGTCTTGGCCTATTTTTGAGCTTTATGTAAAGAGAATCACATTATGCTTTTTCAGTTTTGGTGTATTTTCCTCACATTCTGGGAGGCTGATTCATGTAGATACATAAAATATTTGCTCTGTCACTTGCTTACTACTCCATTGTATGAATACACCAAAAATAAAGACTTGGTCTTATTACTGATGGGCATTTGGAATATCATAGCCACGTTTGTTCCTAAATCTTGCGCTCATGTGTATACCACATACTGATGCACGCATATCTGGTGGGGTAAGTCCACCAAAGTTTTACTTCTTTTGTTGACTGTATATCTAAGGAGTGGAACTGCTGGTCATGGAGTACCTATGTTCAGGGTTAGAAGATCTGTGCCAGAGAGTTCTCCTCAGTGCTTGTACCACTGGGCACAAGTAAGTGCATAGTAAGTGGGGGTTCCCATCCTCACATACACATTCTCACATACACATTCTAACTAACACTTGGTAGTGTCAGTTAACTTCACCATATTGGTGGGTGTTGTTTGGCGTTGAAGTTGAAGTTGAAGTTTCCACTTCCTTATGATTTACATGGTGAGCTTTTCATTTATTTGCCATTTGAATGTTTTCTTTTGGGAAGTTCCTGATCATCTTTTGCCTAGTTTTTCTTCTTTTTCTTACTGTTTAGTAAAAGTTCTTCATATATTCTGGATATGAATCTTTTATTATACGTGTATGATATATGATTTATATCACATATATTGTGTATATCTTTTCTATCTTATAAAGATGTACCGCAAATATCTTTTCCCATTCTGCAACTTGTCTTTTCATGAGAAGTTATGAATCTTACTGTAGCCTAATTTATTAATCTTTTCTTTTATGGTTAATGCTATTTGTATCCAGTTTAAAAAAACTGTACCTATCCCATGAGAATATTCTACATTATTATCTAAAAGTTTATTGCTTTATCTTTCAGATTGAGCCTATGATCTATCTAGAATTTTTTTGTATGGTACAAGGTGAGGGTCAAGTTGTTACTATCCTTATGACTATCCAATTGACCAGCACTATTTATTGAGAAGACCATCCTTTTCTTGGGCTATGGCATTTTTGTCATAAATCAGGAGATTGTATATGTGTGACATTGTTTCTATACTTTTTATTCTATTCTATTCATCTAATTTTCTAGCTTTTTAAAGATGCCTTGATATTTAATAGAATGAATCCTTTAAAGTTTTTCTGCTTCATGACTATTTTTGCTATTCTAAGTTATTTGCATTTCCAAAGAAATTTTAGATCGATTTTGTCAATTTCCTCAAGACTTGTGGGGATTTTGCTAAAAACCAGTTTGTTTTTGTTTTTGTTTTTAAACTCATGAGCAGGTTTTGAATTTTAGCAAATGCTTTTTCTGCATTATACTGAGATAATGATATGGTTATTCTTTCATGGACTGGTGTTTGAAAGTTACTGGTGTTTGAACAGCAATTCTTGAAACAAATCCAATTTGATCATGATGAACTATTCTTTTTATATAAATTTGCTAATGTTTGGTTTAGTATTTTTGAATATATGTTCATAAGAGAAATTGGCCTGGGATTTTCCTTTCTTATAATGTTCCTGTTAGATTTTGTGTCCAAATTACGCTGCACTCATAATGACTTGGAAGTATTTTTTTTTTCTTCTCCAAGTTTTTATTTAAATTCCAGTTAGTTAACATACAGTGTAATATTAGTTTCAGGTGTAGAATTTAGTGATTCATTATTTCCATACAATACCCACAAGTCTCATTCTTAATCCCTATCATCTATTTAATTCCCCACCCATCTCCCCTCTAGTAATCATCAATTTGTTCTCTGTAGTTAAGAGTCTGTTTCTTGATTTTCCTTTTTTCCCCATGTTCATTTGTTTTGTTTCTTTTTTTTAAGATTTCACTTATTTATTTATTTGAGAGAGAGAGAGAGGAGCAGAGGGAAAGGAACAAGCAGACTCCATGCTGAGCAAGGAGCTTGATGCGGGCTCCATCCCACGATCCTGAGATTATGACCTGAGCCAAAATCAAGAGTTAGACACTCAACTGACTGAGCCACCCAGGCACCCCTTGTTTTATTTAACTTCCACACATGAGTGAAATCATATGGTATTTGTCTTTCTCTGACTTATTTTGCTTAGCATAATACACTCTAACTCCATCTGCGTTGTTGCAAATGGCAGGATTTCATTCTTTTTGATGGCTGAGTAATATTCCATCATATAGACGTACCACCTCTTCTTTATCCATTTGTCAGTCAATGGACATTTGGGCTCCTTCCATAATTTGGCTATTGTTGATAATGCTGCTATAAACATTGGGGTGCACTAGTTATTTACCCAAAGGATACAAAAATACTAATTCAAAGGGACACATGACTTGGAAGTATTTCCTCTTTTTCTTATTTTAAAAATAAGATTGTTATTCCTTAAACATTTATAAAAACACTCAGGTGTAAATTCTGCACCCGTGAAGGCACTTGGGTATGGAGAACACCCTATAGGAAGGACTTCATTTATATATTCAATTTCTCTAATACGTTTATCGGTTATTTAGTTCCTTTTTTAAAAAATGTTATTTATTTATTTGAGAGAGAGAGAGAGTACAAGCAGGGGGAGCAGCAAGCAGAGGGAGAGGGAGAGCAGGCTCTCCGCTGAGCAGGGAGCCCGATGTAGGACTTGATCCCAGGACCTTGGGATCATGACCTGACCCGAAAGCAGATGCTTAACCAACTGAGCCCCCGTTATTTAGTTCTTAAAATTTTTTCTTGGGTCAGTTTTGGTAAATTGTGTTGTTCTAGATATTTGTCAATTTCATCTGATTTTCAAATTTATTGACTAACTCTTTCAAAGTAATCTCTTATTTTCTTTTTAAGGTTCATTGAGTCTATAATTAGGCCCCTTTTAAAAAAGATTTTATTTATTTGAGAGAGAGAGAGCAGGAGCAGGGTGAGGGGCAGAGGGAGAGAGAGAAGCAGGCTCCCTGCTGAGCATAGAGCCCAATGCGGGGCTTGATCCCAAGACCTTGAGATCATGACCTGAGCCAAAGACAGATGCTGAACTGACTGAGCCACCCATGTGCTTCATAGGCCCTTTTTTACTTTCCAACTTTGGCAATATTTTCTTTCCCTCCTTCTTACTTCATTAATCTTCTTAGAACTTCATAAATATTATTAATTTTTTCAAATAATCAGCATTTCTTTTTGTTGGTTTTCAATTGCTCACTTATTTTCTATTTTATTAATTTGCATTCTTTAAAATAATTTACTTCATCTTTCTTTTGATTTTACTTTTCTTTCTCTAGCTTCTTAAGATGGTTACTTAAAATTTTCTATTACATGCATTTAAGGCAATAAGTTTCCTTCTGAGAACAGCTTAAGCTGCACCCCATAAGTTCTGCTATATAGTGTTTTTATTATCATGTACTTCAAAATATTTTCTAATTTTCATTGAGATTTCTCTGTTGATTTATGGGTTCTTTTTCTAGCTTCTTGAGTTAAATAATTTATTTATTTCCATTCTTTCAATGTATAATGATAAAAGCATGTACATGATAAAAGCACGAAAAGTAATAACTTATCTTCTATATGACTTTGGCTGGATCCTGTGAACTTTTATATTTAATGCTTTTATTTGGGTAAAGAATACTTCAAATAATGTTTAAAATTTTTTTCTCTGTAACAATTATTTACAAGACTATTTTTTACTTTTCCAGGTGATTGGGTTTTAATGATATTTCCTCGCTACTGATTTCCAGTTTTATTGTAACTCTTAAGATAGAATTGACCTGCAAAACCTCTACAGTTTATTAAGCTCTTCTTGGAGGATCATAATTAACATCTGTAAATGTTTCATAAACCTATGAAAAGAGTTGCATTTTCTGTTTGGAGACTTAGATTTCAAATGCGCCTGTAAGGGAAACTTTAATCCCATAAATTAGATATTCTATATTCTATTAAAAATTCTATTAATTTATTCTTAAGTTTCTAACTATTATTGCTTTATATATTTTAATGCTTTATTATTCAAAGACTCATGGCTTCTATACTTTAGCTTGGCTTATGGACTTTATCAACATAAAACATTTTTTCTATCTTTTTAATGACTTTGCCTTTAATTTCTTTTTCTTTCCTTCCTTCCTTCCTTCCTACCTTCCTTCCTTCCTTCCTTCCTTCCTCCCTCCCTTTCTCTTTCTTTCTTTTTTTTAGAGAGAGAGAGACTGCATGTGGGAGGGAAGAAGAGGGAAAGAGAGAATCTTAAGCAGGCTCCATGCTCAGCACAGAGCCTGATGTGGGGCTTGATCTCACATCCCTGAGATCATGACCTGAGCCAAAATCAAGAGTCAGACACTTAACTAGTCTACTGAGCCACCCAGGAGCCCTGCCTTTGATTTCCACTTTATTTTAACATCCTATCCCTAGGAATTTTTTTTTTTCATTTGCATTTGCCTGATATTGGACTATCCTTTAAATATTAACCTGCCAAAAACACTTTTCTTTATGCATATCTCATGGTTGTAGCTGGAATTGGTTTTCTTGTCCACATTGAAGAGTTTTGTCTCTTGATAAGAGAGACATCCTATCTAGTTATAATCATAGTTGCTGTTTTGTCTTACATCTATTATCTTGATTTATATTTTATATTTTCAACAATATTATGCATATATGTATATATACATAATTTTTTTCTAATAACTTAGAAGTTTTAGATCATATTCTTTATTCCACTAGTTCATGTACCCCTGGGAAGGATATACAGCAATGCACTCAGGATATGTCATGACACAGGATAAATACATGTTCTTGAAGTATCAATTGCATTAAATGGTAAAGAAATAAGTTTTGTTATTAAAATTGATACTGATATATAATGTGATAAAATACAAAATTCACATGACACTTCTGAAATTTCTGTCTGGGATTGGGCCATTCTCGGTTATGTTCACAGATCCCTGGGGTATATGTTCACTTTCTCTGATGTTAGTTGTACTTATGTGGAAACACTTGAGAACATCTGTGTCCATTTTTTAAAATTACTTTTGATCCCTGAACCTATATTTTCTATTTTCAAAGTAAAAAACGAAATAGTATTTCTTGAATTTCCACTCTATCAACTAAGGAAATTAGCACACTTAAATTTCTTTCCCCTTTTCCCCACCACATTTTTCAATTTGGTTGGTATTACCTAGAATTTTGGACTCAGATTATTTATTATTCCAATTTGACTATGAATTTTAATAATCATTCAAAGTTTTTATTTCCTATTTATTATACAAACACTTTATGGTTATGGTAAAAGTTAGAAAATACAGATGAATACCCTCAACCTTCTATTACTTAAAAATTCAAAGAAGGGGTAATAATTTTATCAGTGTGAGATAGAAATCAAACTTAAATGTTTTTCCAATTCTTTAGTTTACATAACATCAATTAATTTGAGTCACGATCTTTATCATATATATTATTCTCATTTCTGCTTTCCTGTGCCTAAATATTATATTGCATTATATCACATTAAAGTAAGTTAAACAGTAAAAAAAATGAGATCATAGTAAACTAAATAACAGTAAATAAAATAACAGTACACTAAATAATACTACACTACACTAAGCTAAAGTCTATTTCTGGCTCTATTTCATTTCCTTGATTTGTCCTCAATTACTGTTTCACACACACACTGTGTGTGTGCATATACACACATATACATACACACGCATACAATTAGATTCTCATTATCCATGCCTGTTATGTTCGATAAAGTCACTGCAAACACTGAATTAGCAATATTGAATCACTGTTCCTAAAAGAAATATAGGATTAGGTTCCTGGAAGACTCTGGTCACAATGCTTTTATCAACTGATCAGTAGGTAACTTTGTTTTATGTGTATTTCTGTATAAATACACACACACAGATTTCTAATATGTATATATGTATACGATTCATTAACATTAGATTCATGTTGTGCCTAGGAACATCAGACAGCACATCAGCACTACACTTAGGGCCATTTTCAACAGTGAAACTAACAACAAAACACACATAAAAATGTGAAAAGTGGCACTAAATATACAGCAAAAAAACATACTTGTTTACAGCATGAGAAATCCAACAAAAAGCAGAGCAGTGCCTCATTTGAACTGAGTTGGGAACATACAAATCAGGCAATTCAAAGATTTTGCAACTCATCTGTGAATGACTGTGAGCAGTGATTTGAGTTACAAATAAATTTTAGTGAGTACAAGAATTTGCAAATACAGGATCTGCAAATAATGAGGGTTGATTCTGTATGTGAGACTATATAATATGATATCTATATAAAATATTGATAGGCTTGTTTCCTCTCATTGCATTAAAGTAGTTCTTGGCTATGTTTTTAAAGACTTTATTTTTATTTATTTGAGAGAGAGAGAGAGAGCATGCACGTGAGTGGGGGGGAGGGGCAGCAGGAGAGGGGAGAGAGAATCTTAAGCAGACTCTGCGGGGTTTGATCTCACCACCCTGAGATCATGACCTGAGCTGAAATCAAGAGACAGATGCTTAACTGACTGAGCCACTCAGGTGCCCCATTTCTTGGCTCTTTTTGAGGTTTTAGTTTCAGAAATATTGTCCTTCTCTGACTCCTCTCAGTTTTTTACTCTGCAGTGCTTTATGTTTGTCTTCTTTTGCTTTATGTACACGTTCAGACTAATCAGCTCACTTTAGTTGATGTCCCTCTCTTCCATAGAGTGTAAATTTACTTTTCTTGGCTATTAGGAGTCTTTGGCATAAAAGACATAGGCCTTATGGAGATCAGGATAATGACTTGCCTTTGTTTCCATTTCTGCCTTTGTGTGGTGGGTATAATCCTTCCTCATATCTATAACTTGTGGGCAAGTTTTGGGCACAATTCCTAGTCTACTTCTCTGTTATTAGCAGTTTATCACCTATTGCAATAGTTTCCAAACTACAGTCTTTAGACCAATGCACGTTTCAGATGACGTGTTCACTGGTCTACTGTAAATGAAGAAAAATGCAGGCAATGTATTGAGAATACTGAAGGGAAAATTCTTTGAGATTTATTTTTCTATATTTTTGCTAAATAAACTCCCTTGCTCTTATTTTTTTTTAATTTTTTAAAAATTTATTTATTTATTTGAGAGAGAGAGCATGAGTGGGAGTAGCAGATGGAGAGGGGGAGGGAGAATCTCAAGCAGAATCCCCAGTGAGCACAGAGCCTGACATCTATTTTATTTTTCATTTTTTTAGAGTGGGGAGGAGCAGAGGGAGAGAGAGAATCCCAAGCAGGCTCCACGCCCAGCACAGAGCCCAACATGGGGTTTGATCTCACAACCCTGAGATCCTGACCTGAGCCCAAATCGAGAGTTGGACACTCAACCAACTGTGCCACCCAGGCATCTCCTTTGCCCTTATCTTTTAAATGTTTTTACTTGTAAAATAAATGGCCACCCAATGTTGATTTCCAAAATTTTATTTGAAATTTTATTGATGCATGAAATCCAGAAGTCCAGACACAATACACTCTGTTCTAGCAGTGCTTTTACTTTCCCAACCACCTTTCTCCTTGTGAAGATAGATAAATAGATGTCATTATTATTATTAAAATTATATTCCAGGTCCTACCTAAGCACATGACACATTTGAATGCCTTTAATCCTCCCAATAATTCTGCTAAGTAGATAGGAACTATTATTATCCCCATTTTATAGATTGAAAAACTAAGTCACCACGGGACCCTCAAGATCACCCAATTGGTTAGTGGGAGATTCAGGGCAGTCTGGTTGCTGTGTTCATTCTTCCAAGCACCACACCGAGCTCCCTGTATACCTGCCTCACACCTATATTCCCTACTGTGCTGTGGGGTTCTTCCTGCTCCCACCTGACTTTAGTGCTTTACTTATAGGTATTGCATTTCCAACACACAGTGTTCCTACCTACCTCTCCATTCCTGCCCTGTTCTTGACCATGAATGGACAGACATGGCCAATATGGGTGGATGAATCAACACAGAGGAAGGAATACAATGTGTGATTCTTAATATACACTGAGCAGAGAGAGACCCTGGCTATTTCCTGTTTTCCTGTTTGCTTGTGATCCTGAGTGACTTATTCTAAATAACACCTTGGAAAAGACACAAAGTATCTTCCTACTTATTTTTAGATCTCTCTCTCTCACTTTTTTTTTTTTTTTTACAAGAACAAGAAGCAATTCTGGTCTGTGCAATGCAGCTGGATACATTTTCTTCAGTCCATTTCTTTGTATCTTATAGGTTCAATATCTTTCATATTTTGATACAACATTTCTCAGTTTCAGCTTTTAAGGCTGTTTAGAAAATTTGTTTTTTTTTTAACTGTCTTTATGAGTATGTTGGAAAAGGCTGTTAGTCAACATTTTAAATTCCAAAAAGGTTCTCCCTAATTTTTTTCTGTATGTTTTCGTGAAGTTTTTCCAAAAATACATTCTTTTTCTGATTCCTTAGTGATAGGTTTTCCTCCTTTTTTAAAAAAAATTTTTTTTGCAGCATCTTTTCACTACTTCCATCTTGGTTCTATCTATGTTGGGTCAAGTAGAAAGAGGACACATTGTATGCAACACTGACATTTTCTTATAAACAGGATGGGTGGATCCTTCTTGATTTCCCCTCATCTGTTTTTTCCTTTAGAAGCTCCATCTCAAATCCTAGACTAGAGAGCTAGTTACCTTCTAGTTCGGTATGGTGGCTCCCTGAGCAGGGAAGGTGGGGACATTAGCTTGGGTCATTCCTGACGGAACTCCGTCTGTGTGTGAGGCTCCTGCCATACCCAGAACTCAGCGTTTGCTCCTGCTTTCCCTTTCTTGGCCACTATAGGGGCACATGTGCCCATCTTGCCTCCTGCCTTGTACTGTTGTGTGTGTACCACGGAGGAGACTCACTGTCTGACCTCTCCTTGGTAGCACCTCTGCAGACCCACTTGGGAAGGTCATCAATCTGCCACTGTGGACAGGGTTCCCAGTGCAGCATGTCCTCTCTGTGCCATTGCTTTCCTATGTCCCCGGTCCTCCTGTGTCTCATCAAGACAGCTTCTACCAGGGTTTCCCACTGTGCTCGACAGCTCCCCATGCTCTTGTCCAACTCTACTCTTCCCATGAGAAAGTCCACAAGGTTTGAGGAATGTGGTCAACAACTTTCCCTATTTCGCCATGCCAGTGCAGAATTATTGGTAATTTTATTTACCTTTGGTTATGCCAATATGGATAGGAGAGACCTGTACTCAAGTCACCATCTTCCACTGAAGTCTTTAACTTATATTTATTGTTTTTTAGGCATTGTGCCAGTCTCTTTCACTTAGTGGTCTCATTTAACCCACCAAATATCCCTTTAAGATATTTTGTCAGCATCCCACATCAAAAACTAATGATGTAATGTATGGTGATTAACATAACAACAAAAAATTTTAAAAAAGATATTTTATCAGCATCCCCATTTTACAGGCAAGTAAATGGAGGTTCAGAAAAGTGTATTAATTTAAGTTGGTACAATTAGTTAGAAATGAATCCAGGAAGTAGAATCTGGTTTCTATAATAGAGTGTGCTGCTTTCCTCCCAACTTTCCTTGTCATAAGCTAATTATACCTCTTAGAAAAGGTATATAGGAGCACAAGTCCAGCCTTTGATGGCCCATGGTTTTGTCACTTTCTTGCGACCTTGGGCCACTTATTCAGTTTCTGCTTCAGTAAAATGGGAATAATAATGTATTTATTTTTAGAATTGGATGAGAGAGTACATCTCAGGGCTTTCAAAGTCAGATGCCTCTCAGAACATGGCAGGTGGCATAAACGTGTGGGCTGGCCTCACATAAGACCGCAGGGATTGACAGGGACCGTGAGACCTGAAGAGGGCTTCTGAAGACATCCGATTCTATTTGTTAAAAGCCACTAGGCTAACTGTATGCCCACCAGAAGGGCTAAAATGGAAAGGAAAAAAAAGAAAGAAAAATGCTAAGTGTTGTCAAAGATGTGCCACTGAAACTCTCAAAGACGGCAGGTGGGAATGTAAATCGTATAACCGGTCTGGAAATCCAACATACACATACTCTGACCCAGCATTTCAACCCAAAAAGAGTGCAGATGTCCACCAAAAGATATGCATGTTCCAGAATGTGTAACAGCACTATTCATGATAGGAATCTACTTGCCAACTTTACCGTGGACCAATACCTGGTGGAATATTAACGTAATGGAATAACACAGCACGATGAGGAAGAAGAATCTGTCACCACATGCAACAACACGGACACATCTCACGGACATAAGGTCAAGCAACAGAAGTGAGGTATAGAAGAAGGCAGGTGGGATTCCAAAAAGCTGGAAAAACAAATCCAAGCTGTAGGAGCGAGAAGAGCAGTTAGTGCCCAGAGAGAGTTTGAGAGAAACTTCTGGAGTGCTTCTACTGCCTGCTTGCTGATCTTTTGACTGGTGTTCACTCTGAAAACCACTGGGCTCCACGCTGATGATGGTGTACTTCTTGGTAGGTATGTTATGCTTGGATATACAAATGTGAAAAATACTACTACTTGCAAACCCTTCCCCCAGATAAGAGCACTAAACTGAACACACACACACACACACACACACACATCAGCTGACAGGTGTGTGTCCCACTCTTTCTCCCTCAGGCTCCCAACACCCTCTCTGTGCCTTGGAATTCTACTCCATCAACACTGGCTACAGAACAGGACAGGTCCCCCCTTTTTCTGTTTGGTGGGTTTTCCAAGGAAGCAATGAAGAGGTACAGACATGGTGGAGGTGAAGGAGGAAGGCCTAAATAGGAAATGTAAGAAAGACGTTTTGAGAACCTTTGCATTAGTCTCAGCTAATTGCCTGGCTCTGCCACTTCTGGGGTCCCCTGGGACCTAGATGTACCCTGGCTTGCTTCTGTTACATGAAGTGTGTGTATGCTCTGGAAACTGAGCAGGGAGAAGGCTAGCAAACTTTTTTCTCCCTAGGACTCCAACATTTATTCCTGAACCATCCTTTAAAAAGTCCTGGATTCTCAGCCAGGAGCAGCACGGGGCTCTAGGGTGTGGGGAATGCATGTGGGCAGGGAGCTGTTCTAGCGCCCCCCGGGGTACAAGTGGGTTGTTTCCAACTCCAGGGAGGAGGTGTCTCCTGATCACACCAAAAAGAGCACCACACTCAAGTCAAGGATCTCAATTAATCCCAACAACAGAAGCTGAGGCTTGGATCATTTGCCCATTTTGTAGAAAAGCAAACTACAGCTCAGATAAATGACATAATTTCCCCAACCTCACTCGGCTGAGTGGCAGGGTCTGGATTTGAACTCAGATCTTCTGAATCCCACAGTGTGGCTCCCATTTAAGGGAAACTGCCAGCCCCACCTCGAGGCTTTTCCTCATCTCTCCTCCTCCCCACTCACAGTCCCTCCTTCCTGCTCTAACCTGCAGCTACCTAAGGCCCTGCTTTCCTACCACGCCATCAATTTGAGTGAGTCAGAAAAAAAGCCCAGATCCCATGTACGGTGCTGTCAAGTCTTCAAAGGACTTCCTGTGGCTGTGGAAAGGGCAGCTGCTAAAGGGAAATCGGCACCATCCTTTATAATTTCCTTTTCTCAGACTACCCGCTCAGGAAACCTCAGTGGACTGGGTCCCACCGCTTTCCTAGCACAGCCTGTACTCATTAGAAAAGGGCCACTGGGGCTCCATCAATGCCTTCTCATGGAGGGGTCATGTGCTTCTCTCCTTAGCAGCCATTTTGAGACCCAGACCTGGCCCAGCTTTGCTAATGAGAAAGGAGGAAGCCTCGGGGTGCCCAGGTGCTGAACTATAACGAGGTGGCTGGGTATGACTCAAGAGCAGGTGCTCTGGAAGAAGCAGAACTGAGTTTGAATCCTGGCTTCGTTATTCTTCACTGCGTGCTTTTGTCCTCTCTGAGGCTCCAGTTCCCCAATTGTGAATTCAGACTTTTAATAATAACTATGCAGAACTCTTTGAGGGGATTCACAAACCATGCTATGTAAAGGGCCTAACACACAGGATTGATATTTTATTTTATTTCATTTTATTTTATTTTTTATTTTTTTTAATTAAAGAGGGCATGTACTGCATGGAGCACTGAGTGTTATACGCAAACAATGAATCAAGAATTGATATTTTAAAACTGTGGTCCATATTTCCTCATACAGAGTCATGTAAATTAAAATGCACATCCCTAGGTCCATTCCTGACTTATGGAGTCAGAATCTTGGGGAGCAGGGCCCCAAAATCTCTCTTAATAAGTCTCCCAGGGTAAGGCAACTTTAACAGAGAGATGTCAGTTCTGTGGTATGGAAGCAAAGGGGCTGGGAAGCATAGGCAAGGACTACTAAAGCATCAGTGGATACTTCCCATGATGCTTGAGCCAAATACCACAGATTGCATGGGACGTGGCCTCTTTAGGAAAGAGACTGACTTGTCCAACTTTTTCCACTGGAAGTGTGAATGTAAGATCCACACAGTCAATGGTCAGGAGTGGGAGGAAAGGAAAGAAATGGTTGAGACACTGAGGGGTGTCAGAGATGAACTGATTCCACGCAATGACTGATACACCTGAGCAGGGTCATGAGACTCTCATTCCCGCTCATCTGTGCCAGATAAGCCCAGAGCTACTGCAGGATAGGCTGATGAGGTCTAATTATCCTGGAGACTTGTTGAATTGTTTTCCCGGGCTTCCCTATTCCCCAGTATAGCTCTTCAATAAATTTAACCACACTTGAATGTCGTGTGGGTATCTTGCAACCTGAAAAATTACTAACACACCATGATAAAAGGTTTGGACTTTATCATGTAAAAAAAATGGGTAGCTGGTGCAGATACTAATGTTCCTCTAAAGACAGCCATTCTTCTTTGCTGCAACTTTGCAGCCACAGTCTATTTCCCATTGTGGAAGCTGAGCTTTCCAGACACTCACAGTCCCAGTCTCAGTAACTCAGAGTAAATCAGAAATAAATCAGCAAGGGAAGGGTCATGTGACTCAGGTCTAGACACTGGGACGTAAGGGAAAGATTTTAGAGGACTCCTGGGAAAGATTTTCCTCCATGATAAAAGGAGAGCTAGGCCACCTCCTTGATTATTTCATTCTTTTGTCAGTGCATGAAAATGTGATTTCAGGAGCCGTGGTAGCCTTCTTGAGTCCAAGAATAGAAAACCAAAAGAATTTCAGAGAAACCAACCCAGGGCTCTGACATTACTAAACTAACTTACCAACTTTCAAACTGGTTAACTTTACTCCGTTGTTTGTGAGAAAACAAATGTATTTATTTTCAAGCCACTTTTACTCTGAAAGAAGTTTGACCAATATAAGATCCACTGAAGGCTTTCAACCATGACCAGTTCTGTGTTTTAAAGATTCCACATTAGGGTATGACATATGTTTTGAATGGGGGAGTGAGAGATGGAAGGCAGAAAGACCAATAAGGAAACTTTCAGTAATCAAAGCAAAAGTAATAAAAACTTGAACACATATACTGAAAGACTACTATACACTAACCAGTAATCTGAAAACATCATCTCATATCACCTATAACATTTTTACTCAGTATTTTTAAGAAATACCTTCCTTTTTATTTTTTATTTTTTTTTAAAGATTTTATTTATTTATTTGACAGAGAGAGAGAGACAGCGAGAGCAGGAACACAAGCAGGGGGAGTGGGAGAGGGAGAAGCCGGCTTCCCGCTGAGCAGGGAGCCCGATGCGGGGCTCAATCCCAGGACACTGGGATCATGACCTGAGCCGAAGGCAGACGCTTAATGACTGAGCCACCCAGTCACCCTAAATAGCTTCTTTTTTAAATAAAAATTGTCTATCATATTTTTTATGTGCTAGTTGTTTTTTTTTTTTTCAAATACACATTAAATGAGTAAGGGTTTGTCTCCACTTTAGATTATGACAAACTAGGTTTTATGGACTAATTCTGCTATTGAGAATAACCAGTCGCCCAGATAAAAATATTTCAAAATCAGGACTTATGGGTCCAGGATCCTAAAGAAAAGAGGAGCACAGAGACATCCTGGGACAATTTGCCCCTTGAGGGACTTACCAGTTCACAGGTAGCAGGTGTCGATCAGAACATCCAGCAGACTCACAGGCCGATGAGACAGAAAGTCAGAGTTTGAGGCCTCATAAATACTGTGGATTTTCCGCCGGAACTGCAGAAGGGCTGGAGGTGTAAGAGTAAGCCAGAAATAAATCAGCCGTCCCAATGACTGAAACCACCACCAAATCAGCTTAGTGTCTGATTGTAATAAAGTGCATTCCCAGTAGTCTAACTAATATTAGTTTAGACTATTTTGATTACTTTCCTTGGATCCTACAGCTTTGCTTTCTCCAGAGGCAGAGGTAAGGTGAGAAAAATAACAGCGTTCCCTACTATTCAGTAAGCATTTACTATGTATCAGATTCCTACTGTTACACCATGAAAGACATAACATCATAATCCCAATTATCTATCAAGAAAACAGAGTCTCAGGGAGTTAAATAACTTGCCCAAGGCCACAAAACAAGTACAGGATAGCGATCAGATCTGACTCATTTGTGTCTGCAGAGCCTGGGAGGTCACCAGACCAGCACCTTCTGGCTCGCCAGGTTCCAGCGCCCCGGCCAACATGGCAGGCAGGGTAGCAGGGCAGCTCAACCAACAGCGCCCACAGGACCTGAGGCTCATGGACACAGCATGTACCCAAACAGCTGGCCTAGCACGGCCTCTTTTGGGCAGCAATGACCAAACATACATCCCTGCAACTGGATCAGAATTCCAAGACACCTCCCCACACTCGAGCTTTGTCCACTGTCTTTCCGAGCTTTCATGGTACCTGTGACTTCACCTCACTCCACCTCATCTGTCGTTTTCTCCTACCACGGGGCACTGTGCCAGCAATCCTTTACATCTGACCTGACCTTTTCTTTGCTTTTCAGCAGACCACTCTCTTTTCTGAGTCCACCCTGTTAATTTTTCTGACATTTATTTCAATAAAATTCAGTGCGTCTGGTTCCATCATTCTGACTGAGCTCTAGGCCAGGGATAGCAAACTGTTTTCATCTCACATGTTCTCTCTAATCAATGGATAGTGCCTGCCTGGAGCACAATGGCTGGGATGGTGAGGCACATTCACACTCGGAGGTAGAGCCTGCCGCGCTTGGTGAACGATGTCCGACGGGTTGTGAGGCAGAGGGAGTGGTAATGCAGACACCACATATTGGTCCCTATTGCTCCATGCTCTGGACATGGTTCACCTTTACCAGCTACTCTGATTTTGTTTCTAGAAGAATGAGCTGCATTCTGGTTCGGAAATTCCCTTCTGGTAGAAGTTCTGCCAGGAGGGATGCCCCACTGGTCAGGTGAGGGGTCCTTTTAAACTCATTTCAGATGATGCTTACAGAGGTGCACCTGCTTGGGAGGAAGTATCAGAACAGATACATAAACCTAGTCTCCAGAGAGCAAATTCTCCATTCTTTCTAAAGCTGCCCTCAGATCTCTCTCCATAAGCCTTTCCACAGCTGATTGTGGTTTATGAACCAAGAATTTATATACTCGATCTGACAAAAGATTTTTTTTTTCCTGAGCTGTGACTATTTTTATATAAGCCTAGCAAGGTTATAAAAATGGAATCACATTTAGTTACACATTTAATGAATCACCTTCTTTATTGAAAAGAATCAGGTTACATGAAATCAGGATGGTCCCTGAACACCAAGCACACATCTTTTACATTAAAAAAAAAAAAATGTATGAAAGAGGAGAACTGACTTACATCACTCACTTGACAGTGGTTGTGGGCACAATGGAACAGGTTTTCCTTCTTTCTTGCCTTTGAGGTGCTTCTACACATGTCTCCCTCCCGCCTTCAAGGCCCTCTCCAATGAATTCCCCGTATGTGTTCAGTTTTACTTTCTCTGCAACTTCAATTATTTTCTTCTCTCTCAGCAAGGAGTTTCAGTCAAATTAACAACTTCAAGTCCCAGAACCTCCAGAAAACTAGTTTCATGTCTACAAACTGACTTCTACCTTTGAGCCAGGAAAATGTAGCTATTCACTTAAAGATACTACATAGTATTATCCATGTTAATCTGGGGGTGGGGGGTGGGGGGAATGAAGAGAGGTTGCTTACAAGCAAGCTGAAAATGATGAAATCTTGGAAAGCTGACTCTGGAAGGAAACATAGAGGTCATATAATCCACCCACTCACTTGAAATGAGAGCACAGAGAGACAGAGAGCTAAGCAGAATGGTAATGACCAGTTGTGGGCTGAATTGTGTCCTCTGACAATTGATGTGTTGATGTCCTGACCCCATATCCCAAGATGTGACTGTAGTTGGAGATAAGGTCTTTATAGAGGTAATTAAGTTAAAATGAGGTCTTTAGGGTGGGCCCCGATCCAATCTGACTGGTGTCCCTATAGGAAGAGATTGGGACACAGACCCATTTGCACACAGAGGAAAGACCATGGGAGGACACAGGAAGAAGGTGGCCCCCTGCAAGCCGAGGAGAAAGGCCTCAGGAGAAACCAGACCTGCCAACACCTTATTTGGAGTGTAGCCTCCAGAACAGTGAGAAAATAAATTTTTGTTTAAGCCACTCAGTCTGCAGTATTTTGTTACAGCAGTCTGAGTAAACGAATATACCCAGCAGCAGGAAAGGAATTCAAACCCAGGACCCTGACTCAAAGTCTAGGTGCTCTCTGTCTTATTCTATTTGTAATGGTCCCTAACAGTGTTCAGGACAGGATATACAACACAAAGCTGCCTTTCCTTTTAGATGTATGGATGGAATATTGCTATCTCAGTAATATTGCTAGCTCATATCTGAGAACATTAAATAAGGAGAGAGAGAGAGGAAGAGGTTACCTGAAAATGATAGTCTCATCTTTTGAAAACATAAAGAATCCACAAATTTTTAGAACTAATAAAAAATTTAGTGTATGTATCTGCATAAAAGATCAGTACCAAAAAAACCCTCATTCTGATTCACCAGAAACAATAAAATGTAAAATATAATATAAAAAACATAAAATGGCAACAAAGTATCTAGGAATAATTTTATATTGCTGACTTGTATTTACTAATATTTTGCTAAGGATTTTTACATGTATACTCATGAGGTATACTGGTCTGTAGTTTTCTTTTCTTTTTTTTTTGCTATCATTGTTAGCTGGTTTTGGTGTCAGGGTAATACTAGCTCCATCAGATGGATTGGGAAGTATTACTTCTTTTATTATCTGGAAGAGATTGTGTAGAATTCATATTAATTCTTCTTCAAACATTCTGCAGAATTCCCCAGTGAAACTAACTAGACTTAGAGATTTTGAGGGGAGAGTTTTAAAGCTCCAAATTCAATTTTTTTTCTGAGATACAAAGCCATTCAAATTATGTATTTTGTACTGAGTGAGTTGTGGTTAGTTTGTGCATTTTAAGACGTAGTCCGTTTCATCCAAGTTGTCAAATGTATGTATGTACTATTGTTCTTGACATTCCCTTATCTTTCTTTGGATGTGGGAGGAGTTTATAGTGATAGACAGTTTCACTTCTTCTATTGATAAGTTGTGTCTTCTCTCTTTGTCTGTTCTGCTAGGGGTTTGTCAACACTATTGCTGCTTTCAAAGAATGAGCTATTTGTTTCACTCTTTTCTCTATTGTTTTTCTGTTATCATTTTCATTCATTTCTGCCTTTACTTTTATTATTTCCTTCCTTCTCTGGCTCTGGGTTTATACTGCTCTTCTTTCCCTAGGTTCTTGAGGTGGGGGCCTAAATAATTGATTGAACATTTCCTCTTTTCTAATGTTTAGTGCCATAAATTTTCCTCTCAGCACTACTTTAGCTGTGTTTCATGAATTTTAATATGTCATAGTTTAATTTTCATGCAGCTTAACATATTTCTTTTATTGTCCACTGGACTTCGTCTTTGATCCATGAATTATTTAGAAGTGTGTTGTTTAGGGGCACCTGGGTGGCTCACTTGGTTAAGCACCTGCCTTCAGCTCAGGTCATGGTGTCAGGGTCCTGGGATCGAGCCCCATGTTGGGCTCCCTGCTCAGTGGGGAAACTGCTTCTCACTCTCCCTCCTCATCCTCCCCTGCTCATGCTCTCTTTCTCTCTCTCAAATAAATAAATAAAATCTTAAAAAAAATAGAAGTGTGTTGTTTAGTTTTCAAGTGCTTGGAGGTTTCCCTGTTAACTTTCTGTTGATTTGATTTCTTATTTGATTCCAGTGTGTTCAGAAAACACCATCTGTATGATTTAATTCTTTTAAATTTCTTGAGGTCTGTCTTATACTCCAGGATGTGTTCTATCTTGGTGAATGTTCCATGTGTGCTTGAAGAAAATATTTATTCTGTTATTGTCAGTTGAATGGTCTACATATGTCAGTTAGAACCTAATGGTTGATTGTGTTGTTCAGTTCTGGATCCTTGCTGATTTACTATTAGTTCTATCAATTGCTGACAGTGGAGAACTGAAGTCCCCAACTTTAATTGTGGATTTGTCCTTTAGGCTCAATTTTTTTCATGTATTTCAGGCTCAGTTCCTTGGAACATAAACATTTAGAATTATGAATTGTTTTCTTCCTAATGGATTGATCTTTTATCATTACATAATATTCCCATTTGTTTCTAGCAATAGTTTTGTCTGAAGTATACTCTATTTGATAATAATATGGCAATGTATATATCTTTTAAAATTAATGTTTGCATGATATAACTTTTTCTATCATTTTCAGCTTATTTAAGTTGTTGTGTTTGAAGTGAGTTTCTCTTAGAAACCACAGAGTTTGATAATTTTTTTTATTCATTACACCAATCTCTGCATTTTAGTTTGTATATTTAGACCATTTATATTTAAGATAATTATTGTTACTTCAAGGCTTAAGTATGCCATTTTATTATTTGTTTTCTGTTTGTTTTCTTTCTGGTTCCCTTGTTTCTTTTTTCTTTTGTTCCTATGGGTTACATGAACGGTTTTTTAGGAATCCATTTTGATTTATCCATATGATTTTGAATATATCATTTTGTAAATATTTCTGATCTGGGTATTAAAGTTTACATACATAACTGATCAAAGGCTGCTCGTATCAGTTTACCACTTTGAATGAATTGCAAATACTCTTTCTAAATTAAGGATATTAGTTACTAAATAGATGGGATTTATTTTTCCACATTGTGAGTTTGAATTTGATGTTTTATATATGAAAAATTCTTGTTTAAATTTTTTAGTATGATCTCTTTTTCTTTATGGTTTCTCTTGTTGTTTAATGATCAAAAAGCCCTTTTGTAACTTTCTGTTTAATATTTACCTAATTTTAGATTGTTTTGGTCAGTCTTTATACATAACATACATGTACGTCATCATCTTTTAAGAATTTGAGAAGGGTAGTATTAATCTTATAACTTAACATGGAAAAAATAAAATCTTAACAGTATTTGGAAACATGTACTCTCTTCCACTGGATAGATAGGTAGATAAATAAATAGATAGATAGACAGATATTGATATAGATATTAAACCTTGGTAATATTTTGTAGTTTTCCTTATAGAGACCTTACAAATTTCTCATTAAGATAACTTCTAAGCATTTTATATTTTATGCTGTTCTTATGCATATCATCTTTTTATCCATTATATCCTTTCACTTGCTGTCAGGAAAAGAGCTACTGATTTTGAATATTTACCTTGATTCTAAATTCTATTTTTTTTTTTTTTTACTTTGAGTATTTCAGGAGATATTCTTGAAGATTCTACCTTTATAATTGGATACATTCTTAATAGCAATGAAAGTAGCTTAAATATAACTAGTTTATGAATTTGATCCTTTCAAAGAAAAACAGCATAGTAAGTATAAAAGAAAAAACTTGGATTTTTAATTTGAGTAGACCTTGATCCAGATCACTTTTCTGTCATAGACTAGCTTTACCACACTTAACTTCTCTGAGCTTTTTAGCATCCTTAGCTGTTAAAAATAGTTTATATCATAAAGTAGTTGTGATGATTAAATAAAGTAATAAATGTAAAATACCTAACACAGCATTGATAAAGGGTGAATATGCAATAAACTTATATTGTTTCTCTATTATTCAACATTTAGTTTTATGCATTTTGCCTGTACTCTATTATAGAAAAATCTTGGAATTGGAAGGTAGGAAAATTGTTTCTTTTATTGGACTGTAGGTTCTTGGAGGGCAGGATTATGTTGGGAATGGCAAATAGTATCACCTGACACAGCAGCTCTGACAGACTGTAATTTCCTGCTTAGGTACCTAGGCTGAGAAGGGTGAGTACTAGATTGATTCGTGTTGCCTGCGACTAGTGTGTATTAGAAAGGTGATGGGACATGTGTCATATACATCCTGGCTCTATGCTTTGTCTGATTCTCCTCTAGCAAATGACAGTCCTTAATTATAGAGGCATAGAGACAGTCCTTAATACTAAATGAAGAAAAGAATGAATGATTCTCCTATATTCTGGCATGAAACAAATAATGAAAATAAACTCATACATGGTAAGTGTTAAAGTGAGAGGATAACTTTCAAATTCAATAATGATTACTGACATATATGGAAATTATGAGAAACATTATCTTGAAAAGAATGTGAATGCCAGAATCAAAGAAATCTGGGTTCAAATTTCACTTTCACTGCTTTCTGGCTGTGTGTCCTTGGTACAAAATAACTCTGAACTTTAGTTTCTTCTTGTTAAAAGAGATAATAACTTCCAAATTCTTTTAATTTTTCTTTATCTGATCATGTCTTTTTTTTTTTTTTTTTAAAGATTTTATTTATTTATTTGACAGAGAGAGAGACAGTGAGAGAGGGAACACAAGCAGGGGGAGTGGGAAAGGGAGAAGCAGGCTTCCTGCCGAGCCGGGAGCCCGATGTGGGACTCGATCCCGGGACTCCAGGATCATGACCTGAGCCGAAGGCAGTCGCTTAACCAACTGAGCCACCCAGGCGCCCTATCTGATCATGTCTTGATTTATCCTCCATTCCTGGAGGACATTTTCTTGGGATATAGGAGTCTCAATTGAAAGTTCCTTTCTCTCTGTACTTGGAAAATGTACCATTTTTCTTCCAGTCACTATGGTTTCTGAACATAAATCTGCTCTCATGCAAATTTTTCTTTTTCCTTAAAAGTAAGGTGTTATTTTCTCTTGTTGCTTGAAAACTTTTCTCTTTGTCTTTAGTTTTTAGAAGTTTGATGATGATAATGAATGTTGGGATGAATTTCTTTCATCTTACCCTGTTTGGAGTTCCCTCATCTTCTTGGACCTATAGGTTTTTGAAAAGCTTAATGTTCTCCCTCTCTTTAATCCCTTTCCACCTTTTGCTAATCTCTACTTTTTCAAATTCTTGAATGTCCTGTCCGTTACTACAAAGCCAGAGCCCAAAGAGTTTATTCCAGTCCCTTCCTGTTCCTTCCACTTCCCTTTTGGCTAGTTCTTGAGATTGATGGGCTACTGTTTGAGAAGCTGCCACAGCTATTTTTAGATTTTTGAAACTGCATTCATGTTTGCCACTCAGAGACAGAGAGATATGTGTAAATCTGTTCTAGTAGTGTAGAGATTCTAGAAATCTCTTAGCTTATCCAGAAACTCTTGGTGATCTGACAGGGATGGTGTGTAGAATCCATAATAGCCTGTGGTTTCAATGCTTCTTCGGAACCTGCACAGACCTTCCCTATAGAAATCTGGTATTTCTGGCTGCTACAGTCCAGTACAGTTGAACTGTTGAATGCCAAGTTCCAAGGCTGCATCAAGGACTGAGAGTCAAAGAAGGGAAGGATCTCTTACTAGGATTGCCATATATCCATCCTACTTTATTTGCCAATCAATGCAGAAATTATACCCACATTCTACACTTTGGGACTGTTAGAGGGACTTTCATATCTAACCCAAACCACCTCATTTCAAAAAGAATAATGAGTCTCAAATGAGGGGAAATCACATATTTCAGGTCAACAGAAGGGGGACAGCACCCTGGGCTCCCAACTCTAGCTCTGGAACTCTTCCCTTGCCCCTTGCCATGTACCTATAAGAGGCTCACCCTGGATGAGTTCTGATCACTGAAATGTGATGCATAGATGAAAAGCTAAGCTGTCTCAAGATGGGGATTGCCCATAGATGAAAAGCTAAGCTGTCTCAAGACTGGTCAGTGCTAACCAAGACCAGGCAACATAGAAGTGGTGCCTACTTCCCCTCTATGGACCATATCACAGCCACCTTGGCCAACAAATGGGAATCAGCACATCCCTTAGGCATCATACAATGGAGAGGACCTAGGCAAGTGCCATCCACTCAGTCACTCTCTACTGAGTGTGGTGGCAACTAATCTACACATGACCTAATTGCACCAGGAATTGGAATCTGCCCAGGACTGAGATCTGAGATCAAGAGATCTGGGTTCTCATCCCAACTCTACTGCTTACATGTTTTCAGGTCTCAGGCAATACACTCCCACTTTCTGATTCTGAGTCTCCATCTGAGGTAGGAAGAATAACGTACCCCCCCCAACCAAGATGTCTGATCTGTGAAGTTATTTTTACACAACAAAAGAGATTTTTGCAGATGTGATTAAGAGATGGGAAGATTACATAGTTGGACCCAACATAATCACATAGGCCCCTAAAAATAGGACCTTTCCTGGCTGTGGTCAGAGAGAGATGTGACTGTGGAAGAATGGGCAATCAGATGCAGGGTTGTTGACTTTGAAGACAGAGAAAGGGGGCCACAAGCCCCAGAATGTTAAGTAGCCTCTACAAGCTGGAAAAGACAAGTAAATAATTCTCCTCTATAGCCTCTAGAGCCTCTAGAAAAGAATGCAGCCCTGCTGACATATTTTCCTTAGTTCATTGACACTCATGTTGGACTTCTGAATAAATCTGTGTTGTTTTAAACCACTAAGTTTGTGGTAATTTGTTACAGCAGCAATAGAAAACTCATACACCATCTTCAAGTCTGAAAATAATACTAAGTAAGCTATTTTATTTTTAAATATAGGATTACATTTTATTTTTAAATACAGGATTATATTTTATTCATTATGTTGTAGGGTTTAGAGGGTAGCTGAAAGAAAATAAGTTATTTTAAAAGTCAACTACTTAAGGGACCTGCTCTCCAAATCCCTGGCACCATCATAGTTTAGGCTTCACTCTCACCTGGACTATTACAGCACTCTCCCCACTGTCTCCCTGCCTCCAGCCTCACTCTCCCATGCACTCTCCACACTGGTATCAGAAAGCTCAGTCTTAAACATGTTTCTGATCTCACAAAAACCTTTTGAAAATCCTTCACTAATTTGTCATCTCCTAGACTGCTGGTTTTTAATATTGTCTGTGTGTAGGGAGAGTGTGGTAGTAGGGATGCACTAAAGAATAAATAAATATGAAGATACTCCTCCCAGTAACATTTATATACACACAGATGCCCAAGAACTTATGTGTAATTTCCAGAGGTTTGTGGATCCCTTGAAGATCATCCGTGGATTCAAGTAGAAGACACTTTGGTCACAAAGATAAAATGAGAAGAATGGGAAGAATTTGCCTACCTCTTCATCATAGCCTTCTTAACTCCCATCATTCCCTCTGCCACACCAAACTCCTTTCAGTTGCCCAAATATGCCAAGTCAATTTAAGCCTCCATGTTGTTCATAGTTCTCTCCTTCAAGTCTCATTGTCTGACAGGCAAACAGATATTCATTTTTGCAGACTCATTTTTAAAATCTGCTCTTTTCTTGACCAACTTCTTACTATCTTCCCACCTGCCCCACAGGTATGACAGGCCATACCTTCTTTCACGCCCTTCAGGGCATTATGCCCCCAGTCTGTCAGCCAGTCCAACCCTTCCATGTGCTCATCTGTTCAACCATCTCACATATTCTCAACTAGATGGTGCACACTGGGCTGAGGAGGGTGGGGGACAGAGATACCTCACCCCCTTGGCAGCCCAGCACCAAACAGCAGGGTTTACAGTAAGAGCTTAAAGAATCAATGTTGACTGGATGACTGACTCTGGAATTGATACCTACTTCAGGGCATTGCTTTAATTTACTCAACCTCTTCTCTTTGTAATGCAGTGCTTTACAGGCTACCCAGCTTTGTTAAGTTTCTTAAGTATTTGTCTGCTGTACAAAGTCATTTCATCTCAGTGTGGAGCTGTGGTACATGGGAATCCATTTGCCACTCTTTGAGTTTGATTCATTCAGAGTAACTAATACCCACCTTGACCAACACTGTGTAGTTTTATTCCCAATTCATGACTCCTTCTCACCACGGAGTATCTTCCCATTGACTAGAGTGTCTATTTTCTGCCAGGAACAGATCTATTATCTGGAACACAACACAGTGCTCTGGATGATAAAACCATCCTATGTTAACTGTGTCACTTTTTTTTGAGGATCTCAAAATGTGGTATAAAGAACACTGAACTGGTGGTCAAGAGATCCGGATTCTGGTTCAGATGGTCACCACATGCCCTTCAACACACCACACACATTTTCTTAGATGTGATGTCCTCATCTATACAATGGAAGAATTTAAACTCAAACACTCTAAGGAATCTCTGGGTTAAAATTATATGATGTGAAAGTCATATATCTTCCTAATCCTCACTAATATATTTTTTCTACTAGCAATTAGGAAAACTTCAGTTCTGAAGGTGATGTGATTTGTCCAAAATTATTCAGAACACCAGAGTATAATTATCATTTTTGCACTCAATACATTAATTCATGCAGTCAGTCAACATGTATTTTGTGAATGTGTTATGACTGACACCACACCAGGGGCAGTAATCCAAAAATGAATAGGAGGACACCTTTGCCTTTTAGTGGCTGACGGTAGACTATGGGGATCACATGTATAAACAGGTACCCTGCAGTGTGATAAACATTATGTTAGAGAGCAGTTCCAAGTGCTTTGCGAGGGCAGGAGGAGGTACTAACTGCCCAGGTGAGCAGCATACAGAGTCTGCTGTTTACCAAACCCTTTCACATGCCTCATCTCTCGATTGTCACAGCCCTCCCATGAGGTAGAGAAGAGGTTTTGTTTGTTTCCTCTCTTAAATCAGGAAACTGAACATGAAGAGTAAAGTGATTTTCTGAAGGCCATGTGGCTGGCAAGAAACAGATACAAGGAGTGCAAAAGGGCCATTTGGATGCCTGGTGTGATGGTGTCTCCATCGCACTAAATTGTTGCCTCTTTTGAGTCAGTAGCCCTGACCCTCAGACAAATAGTGACATAACAGAAACTCATCGAGGGTGCACCAGCTGCTTTAAGAGATGGGACCAGGTCTTACTTATCTTTGTACTGAGGAATTCTAGTGGGACCGAAGAGGTCTCGAACAGAAAAATTTGGACAGGTCAAGGCACTTGTAATGGGTTGGTGACAATCTGCACAAGGACTTTGAAGGAAGGACAAGAACATGTATAGGTGAGAAGGACAATTAGGAGAGCATAAGGCTTGTCCCAGAGATTGGTCCTTCAACAATTCCCCATGGACAATTTCTAGAGCCCATCACAAGCAGGAGGTCAAGGAGCAATTTTCAATTACAACTTCATGAGACTTCTTTGGGTCCTAGGTTAAAAGATGTGGCAAAAGTAGACTTCGGAGTGGGACCCTGTCTTCACTTTTATGTGGAAAGCAATGGCTTTGGTATGCTAAAGGCTGCAGAGAACATTGGCCCCTTATGAAATTCAAGAGACATCACGTACCACAAAGGAGATGAGTGGTCATGCCTAAGTCTTGTGGGGTCACTCAATGGTGGGCACTGGAAGAAAAGATACTTCTCACAAGGTAGCAGGTGGAGGAGACCTTGTCAAGACATTTCACTGATCTGGGCTAGAATAAGATGAATTTATGAGCATATGAGATGCCACCTGGGTTGTGCAGAAGAAATCATGGCAGAATCTTTGGCAACTAGAGTCAGTGAAACAAGGGTTACATTTGTATCCTCCACACCTACTAGTGACCTACCACATAGCAGGAACTCAATGAATGTCTGTTTATCTGAATGGAGCTACATTTTCACCATCACTTCGTGCCCTCACTCCATCAAAGGGCACCCTACACAAGTCTCCCAGGCCTTTCCCTTTCATCGGTGGCTCTGTACTTCATTCTCATCTCCTCTATCAGATATTAGGACCCCCACTTCTCTTTATATTTCAGTTTAGAACTTTGAATTCAAAAGGCATTTTGAGGCTAAGAGGTCATTTTGAAGATGGTAAATGCATGATGATGAATCATAATCTGACTCGTTACAGAGTTGAAATATCCTGAAATATTTCTTGCTTCCTAAATCAGCAAACATAGAAAATAGGTATAGTTATCTGAAGCAGACCCCATGTAAGCTTTTGAATAACAACAACAAAAATTATTGGACCAAATGCAAAGAGGAGCTGAAATACTTTTTGAAGGTCACAGTCTAATACAAGAGGTGATTCATGGTATTCACAGGTCTTATTCCAAAGGGAAAGTTTAGGGCCCATTAAACATATGAAGAACTTTCCAGAAACTTGGCCACTTGTGAATAAGAGAATTCAGGAACCTAAGCACCTTCTAGCACCATGAGAAGGCACTGCAAATACAAAACCTACACAAGTCTCCCAGGGGCCTTGCCCTTTCGTCGGTGGCTCTGTACTTCATTCTCATCTCCTCTATTGGATATTAGGACGCCCACTTTTTTTTACTCTCCCCCCCCGCCATTTGAGGTTCTAGAGATTAAAGAGGAAAGGACAGCTGCTTAAAGAAAGCTGGCTTTTTTCATCTTGCTGTTCTTAGTTGTCTCTGATGTAGTAAGTCTAACAACTCACATAAACAGTTATTGATTAAATCTGTCTTGAAAGATGAATGAGAGAGACTATCAGACAAGATAGAGACATCAAGATCTGGAGCCAGAAAACCTGGATTTGAATTCTGGTTCTGCCACTTAACAGTGGGTGACTTGGAGCAATGTGACATAAATTTTTCCTGCCTCATTTTCTTCAACTGAAAACTGAGGGAAATTATAAATGTATGTACCTCATAAGAAGGTTTCGAGGACTGAGTGAGTTCACAAATGGAAAGTTATTAGTACAGTGCCTGAATAGTTGTAACTCCTGTTATCTGCTAGCTATTGTATAGGAGTACCAGGAAATGAAGATACAGAAGTAGTAGTTTAAAAAGATACATTCGTACACTGATAAAACATAAAAAAAAAAAATGGCTCATAGCAGATACAAACTAAATTTTATTCTGCCAAGAGCATTCATTGTTGTGTGGCAATTCTCCACAGATGAAAATGTCAAAATTAGTCATTTCTCTTCACTATGTTTCTATGCCCTCCAAGCAATCTTCTGAGGACTAATTCAACTTTCCAGGTACCTTAGTACTGGGAAAACAGTGTGGCAGGTAGAGAACAGGATGACTCTGGCCACAGGAAAGTGGCAAATTGGCATTTTAAAATCAATCTTATGTGAAATTATTATCAGCATGTCACTTAGAATCTCTCCTTTCTAGGTGTACTGATGAGATAATTTTCTGGACTTTGAAGACTGTGGATCCAAGCCCCTAAACCACAGTGAATTTGTGAAAATTACACTCCTCTGTGGGTTCATTGTCTGTCTTGCCTCAGGACCATTGCTTCTGCTTTATCATGTACTATGCTCTTTCACTGTATTCAGACTTCAATAGGCTACACTTTAGTCCTAGTGGAATCTCTCAGCTCTCCAATCCACAATGAAATAATACTTTTTTTTAATGGTAGGCATGCTCCAGGAAATAGGACTAGAAGCTCCAGAAGATTAGAAGCTGTATGTGTTATACACCTAGCACAGTGCCAGGCATGCAGTGGGCACTCAATTAATATTTGTCATATAATATCACGTACTCTCAGCAATCCTAAGAAGCCCTTCCAAGAAGAAGTGGCTTATCCTTTTATAATAATAAATATGAACAAAATGTGATTAAAAAATCTACACATTCTAATATACTGCATACAACTTTTTACTCCAAGCCATTTTTCAGAAAGGGGGGCACTCCTTCACACATATTCCATTTCTAATACTTTCAAATCGTTTTAATCTACCATAGTGGTGGAGAAGGTCATGAAATATCTTATGCCACAAAGGCAATTTAAAAGAAAGAAAAGCCAGATAGTACATTCAGAATGAGAGATATTCTGATGTCTATTTTAAGGAGAAGGTCAACTCAAGGTCAGAAGACAATCTACAGAATTGCCCAAAATGAGAGCCTATACTTCCTGTACTGTAGGAATTATGGTAAAAGTCTGACCTGCTTGAGATATCCTTCAAAGTCTGGGGTCTCTAGTTCAGATGATCAAGGGCAGTGTTCATTTAAAATACGTCATTTTTCCAATACCAAGTCACAAAGGATGTACCCAGATTTATTTGAGTCCCAACTCCACCTGGGAAAAACTGACCAGAGCAACCACCAGTGGTATTGAACAGGTTTTCTGTTTCCTTAATATCTGCTTTTATTTTTAAAAATTCTTTCATTACACATTTTTTAAAAGTCAAACAATAAAAAGCACCCAGATTGGTAAGGAATAAGTAAAACTGTCATTATTTGCAGATGACACACTATATATATAGAAAACCCTAAAGATTCCACCAAAATAACCATTAGGACTAACAAATGAATTCAGTAAAGTTACAGGACATAAAATCAATAAAAAGAAATCTGTTGCATTTCTACATACTAATTATGAAGTAACAGAAAGAGAAATTAAGAAAACAGTCCCACTTACAACCGCACCGAAAAGAATAAAATACCCGGGAATAAATTTAACCAAAGAAGTGAAGGATTTATACTCTGAAAACTGTAAGACATGAAAGAAATTGAAGATGACACAAACAAATGGAAAGCTATACTATGCTCATGGATTGGAAGAATTAATGTTTTTAAAATGTCCGTATTACCCAAAGCAGTCCACAGACTCAATGCAATATCATTAACAATAACATATTTCATAGAACTAAAACAAATAATCTGAAAACTTATATGGAACCACAAAAGACCTCAAATAGTCAAAGCAATCTTAAAAAAGAACAAAGCTGGAGGTATCACAATCCCAGATTTCAAGATATACTAGAAAGCTAAAGTAATCAAAACAGTATGGTACTGGCACAAAAAAAGACATATAAATCAGTGGAACAGAATAGAGAGCACAGAAATAAAAACATGCCTATGTGGTCAAATAATCTATGACAAAAGAGGCAAGAATATGCAATGGGGAAAAAGACAGTCTTTCAGTAAATAGTGCTGGGAAAACTGGGGAGCTTCATGCAAAAGAATGAAACTGGGCCACTTTCTTACACATACATAAAAATAAACTCAAAATAGATTAAAGATTTTGATGTGAGACCTGAAACCATAAAACCCCTAAAATAAAACATAGGCATTAATCTCTTGGACACTGGCCTTAGTAACATATTTATGAATAGGTCTCCTCAGGCAAGGGAAACAAATGCAAAAGTAAAATATTGGGACTACACCAAAATAAAAAGCTTTTGCACAACAAAGGAAACCATCAAAAAAGCAACCTAGTGAATGTGAGAAGATACTTGTAAATGATATATCCAGTAAGGGGTTAATATCCAAAATGTATATAAAGAATTTATACAACTCTCCATCAAGAAAATAATCTGATTAAAAAATGGGCACAGGGCATTTTTTCAAAGAAGACATACAGATTGCAAACAGACACGAGAAAAGATACTCAATATCCCTAATCAACAGGGAAATGCAAATCAAAACCACAATGAGATATGACCTCACACCAATTGGAATGGCTAGTATCAAAAAGACAAGAAATAACAAGTGTTGATGAGGATGTGGAAAAAAAGGAACCCTTGTACACTGTCAGGGGGAATGCAAATTGGGGCAACCACTGTGGAAAACAGTATGGTGTTTCCCCCAAAAAATTAAAAATAGGACTACCATATGATTCAGTGATTCCACTACTGGGTATTTACCTAAAGAAAATGAAAACACTAATTTGAAAAGATACACACACTCCTATGTTTTTTTTTTTTAATTTTTTTTATTGTTATGTTAATCCCCATAGATTACATCATTAGTTTTAGATATAGTGTTCCATGATTCATTGTTTGTGCATAACACCCAGTGCTCCATGCAGAACGTGCCCTCCTCAATACCCATCACCAGGCTAACCCATCCTCCCACCCCCCTCCCCTCTAGAACCCTCAGTTTGTTTTTCAGAGTCCATCGTCTCTCATGGTTCGTCTCCCCCTCCGATTTCCCCCCCTTCATTCTTCCTCTCCTGCTACATTCTTCTTCTTCTTTTTTTCTTTCTTAACATATATTGCATTATTTGTTTCAGAGGTACAGATCTGAGATGCAACAGTCTTGCACAATTCACAGCGCTTACCAGAACACATACCCTCCCCAGTGTCCATCACCCAGTCACCCCATCCCTCCCACCCCACCCCCCACTCCAGCAACCCTCAGTTTGTTTCCTGAGATTAAGAATTCCTCATATCAGTGAGGTCATATGATACATGTCTTTCTCTGTTTGACTTATTTCGCTCAGCATAATACCCTCCAGTTCCATCCACGTCGTTGCAAATGGCAAGATCTCATTCCTTTTGATGGCTGCATAATATTCCATTGTATATATATACCACCTCTTCTTTATCCATTCATCTGTTGATGGACATCTTGGCTCTTTCCACAGTTTGGCTATTGTGGACATTGCTGCTATAAACATCGGGGTGCACGTACCCTTTCGGGTCCCTACTTTTGTATCTTTGGGGTAAATACCCAGGAGTGCAATTGCTGGATCATATGGTAGCTCTATTTTCAACTTTTTGAGGAACCTCCATACTGTTTTCCAGAGTGGCTGCACCAGCTTGCATTCCCACCAAGAGTGTAGGAGGGTTCCCCTTTCTCCGCATCCCCGCCAACATCTGTCATTTCCTGACTTGTTAATTTTAGCCATTCTGACTGGTGTGAGGTGGTATCTCATTGAGGTTTTGATTTGGATTTCCCTGATGCTGAGCGATATTGAACACTTTTTCATGTGTCTGTTGGCCGTTTGGATGTCTTCTTTGGAAAAATGTCTGTTCATGTCTTCTGCCCATTTCTTGATTGGATTCTTTGTTCTTTTGGTGTTGAGTTTGATGAGTTCTTTATAGATTTTGGATACTAGCCCTTTATCTGATATGTCATTTGCAAATATCTTCTCCCATTCTGTCAGTTGTCTTTTGGTTTTGTTGACTGTTTCCTTTGCTTTGCAAAAGCTTTTTATCTTGATGAAGTCCCAATAGTTCATTTTTGCCCTTGCTTCCCTTGCCTTTGGTGATGTTTCTAGGAAGAAGTTGCTGCGGCTGAGGTCGAAGAGGTTGCTGCCTGTGTTCTCCTTTAGGATTTTGATGGACTCCTGTCTCACATTGAGGTCTTTCAACCATTTGGAGTCTATTTTTGTGTGTGGTGTAAGGAAATGGTCCAGTTTCATTCTTCTGCATGTGGCTGTCCAATTTTCCCAACACCATTTGTTGAAGAGACTGTCTTTTTTCCATTGGACATTCTTTCCTGCTTTGTCAAAGATTAGTTGACCATAGAGTTGAGGGTCCATTTCTGGGCTCTCTATTCTGTTCCATTGATCTATGTGTCTGTTTTTGTGCCAGTACCATACTGTCTTGATGATGACAGCTTTGTAGTAGAGCTGGAAGTCCGGAATTGTGATGCCGCCAGCTTTGCTTTTCTTTTTCAACATTCCTCTGGCTATGCTGGGTCTTTTCTGGTTCCATACAAATTTTAGGATTATTTGTTCCATTTCTTTGAAAAAAGTGGATGGTATTTTGATGGGGATTGCATTGAATGTGTAGATTGCTCTAGGTAGCATTGACATCTTCACAATCTTTGTTCTTCCAATCCATGAGCATGGAACGTTTTTCCATTTCTTTGTGTCTTCCTCAATTTCTTTCATGAGTATTTTATAGTTTTCTGAGTACAGATCCTTTGCCTCTTTGGTTAGATTTATTCCTAGGTATCTTATGGTTTTGGGTGCAATTGTCAATGGGATCGACTCCTTAATTTCTCTTTCTTCTGACTTGTTGTTGGTGTATAGGAATGCCACTGACTTCTGTGCATTGATTTTATATCCTGCCACTTTACTGAATTCCTGTATGAGTTCTAGCAGTTTTGGGGTGGAGTCTTTGGGATTTTCCACATAAAGTATCATATCATCTGCAAAGAGTGAGAGTTTGACTTCTTCTTTGCCAATTTGGATGCCTTTGATTTCTTTTTGTTGTCTGATTGCTGTGGCTAGGACTTCCAATACTATGTTGAATAGCAGTGGTGATAGTGGACATCCCTGCCGCGTTCCTGACCTTAGGGGGAAAGCTCTCAGTTTTTCCCCATTGAGAATGATATTCGCTGTAAGTTTTTCATAGATGGCTTTTATGATATTGAGGTATGTACCCTCTATCCCTATACTCTGAAGAGTTTTGATCAAGAAAGGATGCTGTACTTTGTCAAATGCTTTTTCTGCATCTATTGAGAGGATCATATGATTCTTGTTCTTTCTTTCGTTAATGTATTGTATCACGTTGATTGATTTGTGGATGTTGAACCAACCTTGCAGCCCAGGGATAAATCCGACTTGGTCGTGGTGAATAATCCTTTTAATGTACTGTTGGATCCTATTGGCTAGTATTTTGGTGAGAATTTTCACGCACTCCTATGTTTATCACTGCATTATTTACAATAGCTAAGATGTGAAAGCAACCCAAATGTCCAATGATAAATGAATGGATAAGGAAGAACGGATTATTTATATATATATATTATATATAATATATTTATATAATATATATAATGGAATATTACTCAGCCATAAAAAGAATAAATGAAATCTTGCCCTTTGCAAAGATCTAGAGGGTATCATGCTAAGTGAAATAAGTCAGATAAAGACAAATACCATTTGATTTTGCTAATAAAGTTAACTTTTTGGAATCTGTTGGTATTTCATTGGTGGCCTTGTCTAAGACAAATTTTACTGTTGCACATGTGTTACAAAATGATGGAGACTCTCTTTATTGGGCACAAAATTCTCTAACTAGTATATCAAGCATATTGATGCATTACTACTAAGATTCTTCATATCCTTATTTGTTTTTTGTCTGCTTGATTTTGTTTTCTGGAGGGGTTTGTTCAGGCTTTCAGCAGTGGTTTTTTTTATTGACCCTCTTGTAATTCGGTCAATTTTTGCTTCAACTATTTCATGGCGCTATTTTAGGTGCATAAGTTACTTTTTGGCTGCATTTATCCCTATGAAGTGTATGTGCATCTTTCTTTCCATGGTTTTCAACTTGAATTTTGTTTTACATTATTTTATTTTATACAATCTCTCCAATTCTTGCCCTCTTGTCTTCATCAAGTTTTCTTTACTCCAGTTTTAAAAAAATATGTTCTATTTGTTTGAATTTATTGATTTGTCTTCTAGTTGTTATCATGACATTTTAATAGCCTTATTGATATATAATTTACACACCATAAGTGTTACCCATTTATTGTGTACAATTCAATGCTTTTTAACTATATTTACAGAGTTGTGCAACCACTACCATAATCTAATTTCAGAATATTTTTACTGCCACAAAAAGAAACCTTGCACCCAATGGCAATCTCTCTCTCCCTTACCAGCCATAGGCAACCACTAATCTACCTTCATTCTCTCTAGATTTGTCTATTCTGAATACTTAATATAATAAATATCCAGTATAATGTTGAATGGAAATGGCAAGAGAGGCCATCCTTGTCCTTATTTCTGATCTTCGGGATAAAGATTTAGTCTCTCACTGTTAAGTATGATGTCAGCTATTGGTTTTTCTCAGATACTCTACCAGACTGGAGGTTTCTCTTCTATTCTTAGTTTTCTGACTGTTTTTTTGATCATGAAACGGTGTTAGATTTTTTCAAATGCCTTTTCTGCATTTATCAATGTTATTACAAAATTTGTGTCATTTATTTTATTAATATAGTACATTATATTAATTTGGGGATGTTAAGCCAGTTTTACATTGCTGGGATAAATCTTACTTGGTCAAGGTGCATAATCCTTTTTAAATGTTGCTGTATTCAGTGCATTATCTTTTTTTGAGGATTTTTTTTTTTAAAGATTTTATTTATTTGACAGAGAGAGACACAGCGAGAGAGGGAACACAAGCAGGGGGAGTGGGACAGGGAGAAGCAGGCTTCCCGCGGAGCAGGGAACCCGATGCAGGGCTTGATCCCAGGACCCTGGGATCATGACCTGAGCCGAAGGCAGACGCTTAACGACTGAGCCACCCAGGCGCCCTTTTTTTGAGGATTTTTGCACCTATATTCATGATGGATATTGGTCCCTAGTGTTTTTGTGATGTTTCTCTGTAGTTTTGGTGTTAGGCATTATATTTTAAGGATATTTTAAAACATAAATCAACATATTTTTCTAAAGAACTACTACACATATGAATTATCTATATCCTGCCTCTTTGAAAACAAGAATATTAGTGTAATTTTACTCCCTGCTCCTTCTCTTACTCCATGTTCCCATCTATCACCTACATTAAAACAATCAACACAGTGGGGACACCTGGGTGGCTCAGTCAGTTAAGCAACCAACTCCTGATTTCTCCAGATTTCGGCTCAGGTCATGATCTCAGGGTGCGAGATCAATCCCCCCGCCACCCTACTCTCTGGCTCTAAGCGCTCAGAAGCTCAGCAAGGAGTCTGCTTGGGATTTTCTCTTTTGCCCTCTCCCTCTCGCCCTCCCCCTACTTGTGCTCTCTCTAAATAAATAAATAAAATCTTAAAAAAAAAAAGAAACAACAGTAAGTTTAATATGAGTTTTACTAATTCATTTCCTTTACTCATCACCGCTTTATGCATCTCATCTTTCCCCCCTGGATTAATTTTCTCCTTATAAGACATCCTCTAGTGATTATTTATTTAATTACTTATTTATTTATTAAAGAATGTGAACTATACATTTTTTCAAGGCCATGTATCTCTGAAAATATCATTTGCTTTCACTCTCGAGTGAAATTTTGGCTAGCTACAAAATGTTAGACTTGAAGTAATTTTCACTAGAACTTCTAATTTTTCTTGTAGTTAAAGTGACGTCTGATGGCATTCTGACTCTTTTCCCTTTGTAGACAGATTTCCTTTTCTTTTTCTGGATGCTTTTCTGATTTTCTTTCCCCCTTGACCCATTGGTGTTCTGTAATTTGGATGTGTTGTGCTATCTGATTCTTGCTGAACACCCTAAATCCGCAGAGTCTTATCTTTCTTTAGTTCTGGGGTCTTCTATTATTTCTTTACATATTCCTTTCTTTTGGAACACCTTTTAAATGGATGTCAGAGATTTCTTATCAGTTTCCCATGATTCTTTAAAAACATAATGGACTCTGAGAAACAAACTGAGGGTTCTAGAGGGGAGTGGGTGGGGGGATGGGTTAGCCTGGTGATGGGTATTAAAGAGGGCACATTCTGGGCGCCTGGGTGGCTCAGTTGGTTAAGCAACTGCCTTCGGCTCAGGTCATGGTCCTGGAGTCCCGGGATCGAGTCCCACATCAGGCTCCCTGCTCGGCGGGGAGTCTGCTTCTCCCTCTGACCCTCCTCCCTCTCATGCTGTCTCTCGTTCTCTCTCTCTCAAATAAATAAATAAAATCTTTAAAAAAAAAAAAAAAAGAGGGCACATTCTGCATGGAGCACTGGGTGTTATACGCAAATAATGAATCATGGAACACTACATCAAGAACTAATGATGTAATGTATGGTGATTAACATAAAATAATTAAAAAAATAAATAGAAGAAAAAAATAAAAACATAATGACTTGATATCCGTATATATTGTGAAATGATCATCACAATAAGTCTAGTTAACATCCATCACCTCACATAGTTACAATTTTTTTTCCTTGTGATGAGAAGTTTTAAGATCTATTCTTTTGGCAACTTTCAAATGAATAGTGCAGGATTGTTGACTCTAAGTCCCCAGGACTTATTTATCTTATAACTGGAAGCTTGTTGGACCACCTTCACCCATTCCCTTCCCCGTGCTGCTCTCTGCCTTGGCAACCACCAGTCTGCTCTCTGATTCTAGTTCATTTTTTTAGATCCCACATATAAGTGAGATCACACAGTATTTGTCTTTCTCTGTCTGACTTATCTCACCTCTTTAGTCCCTTTTGCTGCATTCCCAGAGAATTCCTGGGCTCAATCTTCCAGCTCACTAATTCCATTTTCAATTGTGTGCGTTCTACCATTTGACTGATCTATCGGTTTTTTTCTTTTTGCTCACTAAGTTTCTAATTTTCATTGATTGCTAGTTGGCGTTTTACCAATAGAAGTCCTTTTACCTCTGCGTGATTTTAATTTTCCTTATTCTAAAGTTCTGCTTACTCTCGTCCCTCCAAGTCAGTAGGTATAGATTCTGGATTTAAGTTTGCTGCTTCCCTTTCATGGTGTTAGCTTTCCTCAAACTACTGGTGGGAATGGATTGTGCACCCCTCCCTGCAGCTGAGTTTCTGTGTTTGGCTCTGTTCTATTTGTTTACTTGGCCTGTCCCAGAACAGGAATGGGAGCCACTTCCTGGACGAATCTGCCCTTTTCAGTCAGGTTTGGGAAGTGATAGGACTTGCCTCTGGATAGCTTTGTGAGATAACTCTCTTCTGGGCATGGATGCTCTCCTTCCTCCTCACTGTTCTCAGCCATCTGTGTCCTGCCTATTTCTCCATTCCAGATTCCCACAACATCGCTTTTTCGTGGAGGAAATCACCCCAGTAATAGCTGGTCACCATCAGGGGAGGGAATGGGAGTCACCTGATGGCACCTGCTCTGTCACCCTGGGTCTCCTCTTCTCTGTTTCTACCCCTTCCAGGCAAGTAGGTATTTTTCAGTAGAACTTCCTCTGTGCTTTTGGGTTATGGTTTCCCTTTTCATATCACTCCCACTCACTTTCTGCTTTTAAAGAAATCTTCATTATTTCTGGACCCACTGAGGGCTTCATTTCTTGATTTGGGGCTTCATTTTGAATTTATTTTTTATTTTATTTCCTATTATTTTTAGGGACTTGTTATGGGAGAGGAGCTGCAGCAAAGTTGAGATTGTCATCTTGTAACAAAAATTAGTGACACTTTATTGGAAGAGAGTTTTGCGGCAACCACCATCCTCCTTGTTCAGTTGAATCCTCTGATTGAGAGAAAGAGAATGAGAGAGCCTGCAAGAGATGAACGTGGAGAGCTGTCTGAGACTCATTTGAGGAAGGGGCGTCTCTTAAGGAGCTCAGGGCTGTTTATCCTATTTCCACGTCCTGTAATGACAGGTGCCACCTGCAGCAGAGTAACAAAGAGGGTATTCTTCAGAAGTATGGGATAGAATCAGAAGCTCGGCTATAGACAAACCCCAGCTGGCCTCTTTTTAGCCTGTCAATAAAAGGCCCTGTGCTTGCACTGTGGCTCCATTATCCCAACAGCATCAAAGCCAGGACAGGCTCCTCCTATCTCGGATGCCGACGGCAGCTCTTCAGCTGAGCTCTGCTTCCTGGTGCAAACGCAGCTGCGTACACTCCACATGTTCTTTGAGTGTCTTCTTATTCTTTCTTCAGACTCACCAAGGGTAGCAAGACATTTCGTCCAAATGAGTTGTTTCAAAGCCGATATAGTGTCTAAATTCACAGCTTGCTACATTATATTCTTTTTCTTTAATCTCTCTATTTTTTTATTTTTCCTTTTTAGATGTGCCAAAGTAATTATCAATAAACCCTCCTTGAGGAGATGTTATGTACAAGTCTCCCTGGATAAAGAGAAGGTCAGGAAATCCCTGGTATTCCCAGAGAGTTACTGAGGTATCCCTGGAGGAGGAGAACCTACAAATGAAGCAGACGGCTATAGTTTTATCTGTCTAAAACCTTCTCCTGTTTTCTGGTTACAGCAACCCATCCTTTGTGGGGGGAACTGCTCCTCCCTTACTGTAAGCATGTGATTTTGGAGAAAGCAGCCGTCCTAGAGCCCTGCCCTAGTCACATTACCCAGGCCTGCTCAAATACATCCTCCATGGCGGTGACCAGGGAGGTAGCCCTGGAGGTGGGCACATGGCTCAGACTTGTCAATCTGGGACCTTCCTTGGGATTAGCATACACTGAAGTTGGAGAAAGAAGCTTTTCCCTCTGAGTTCCTTCAGCTGGGATAATGAAGTCTGAAGCTGCAGTACATGCCACCTTCCTCCCTACCACTTTACATGGAAGATATTCCTTCAAATAATAGCAAATGAGACCAATGTCAGGAAAGAAGAGACAAGGGGGGAGAAGAGAGAAATAGGGGAGGGAGAGAGAGAGAAAGAGAGGTCTGATGACACGATGTGAGGTCTTACATCCACTCAAGTCTCTTGCCCCACCCCTTCTATTGAATTATACCTTGTTGCCAAACATTCCACAACTGCCTTCTATGAGTCTTTGCACAACATGGCTTATAACATAGGAAAAGTCTTTTTACTTCTTTCCCTCCTTTTGTTCCTGGGAAATGACTAATCATCCTCCAAGGACTAGCCCAAAAAATTCTTTAATAATCCCACCACATATAGTTGGTCTCCAGTCCCTCCCGCTCTCAGATCACCTTGAGCAGACTTCCAGGATAGCATTCTCCTCCTTCCATAATTATTTGTTTCTACTTCCTTTTCTTCCATCAGACTGCGTACTCCTTGAAAAAAGGGACTGTGTCTGATGATCTTCAAGTTCCCAGCTGTGCCTCAAATAGGGTTGGGCATAGAGTGGAGTGTCTCAGTCACTGAGTTTCCCTAGAATTGATTTTCCCATGAGAGGAATGGGGGTGCTTGTGTGGGTATAGGAATGAAGGTGGTTCTTCTAGAAAGAGGGCTCGTTCCTGCCATCAAACCACCATCTCTCTCTCCTGAATCTTTTCCTTGCTAGAGGTTCTCTGACTGCCATGGTGAGTGAAAACAGAATCTCCTCTTGTGGGGGAAAATGGCAGCCTTTGGGCATCAGGAAAGGGTTTAGGGAAGTCTTATATGTCACCTGAGTAACAGGGAGCCATTGAAGGATTTTAATCAAGGGTATCTAAATCACAGTCGGGTAATTTAGAAAGACCACCAGACGGCAGTGTGGAGACTGGGCTGGGGACAGATTGAGGCTGAAGACAGCAAACAGTGGGGAACCAATGGAGAGAGCTGGGTCCAGGAGAGAGCTCATAAGGACTTGGATGGTACAGTGGGGATGGAAAGGAGGGGACAATGGCCTTCCTCATCATTTCTTCTCTCTTGATCCCCTTAGCTGAGCAACTGAGACTTCCTCCCCAGTAGCCTTCCTCCCTGGTGTCTCCCATTCTTCTCTGTCTTGTCGGCAAACCACAGAATGCCTCTAAATCAGGAGAGAACGAGGCTTTCTCCTTGCCCCACAGAATCCTTGGGAGTTACATCTTTGTCAGCACTTCTGATTCCAGCTCCCATCGGATCGGTTAATGTTTCTTTTATGAAGCGAGGACACCTGATTTCTGTCAGTGCAGGGCTTAAGAGTGCCTCGTCAGCACTGTCTTCCTGGCTGGCCATATCAAATAGACAGAGGAAGAGAGCAACCAAACTGGTGATCAGATTCCAAGGCAATGATGCCAGGGCTGCATGCTGTTTGTGAGTGGAGCTAGAGAAAACTAAGGGCTCCCATAGTGCTAGGATGACAGGGTTACAACCCCTTTCCTTGTCTGGTCTGTTTCCCTTCTATAAGATGTCAGTGATCCCTGGTGGTCCCTTCTAGGCTCTTGTAGGCCAGTCTAAGGGATCTAAGGGGTCTCTTCATTGTTACAGCCTCTTGTGGTGGTGTCCCAAGAGCTAAAGCAATCCTCACTCTGCCTGGAACATTCATACACCCACTCCTTCATTTATCGAATAAATCATTCGTTCATTCAGTAAATATCCACTGAGCCCCTATTCTGTGATAGGCCCTGTGCTCAGTGCTCTGGATATAGAGATCCCAAGGAGTTTATACTCTAGATAGAGATCCAGAAATGTAAATGGATAATCACCATACAGTGGCAAAGTTAGGAGCAAAGTGAAGAGGGGTCAGACACCAGAGTCATTACTAAAGGATTCTATTTTTTTTTTCATTCTCTAAGTATCTGGCATTCTTCCTAAAATACACAGGTTAGCTCCTCAATAAATGAATGAAGTGACATGTTAGCTGGGCCTAAAGGTGAGTAAAAGGTAAGGGGAAAGCATTTCAAACAGAGGGAACTATATGGGTTGAGACCTATAAGCATGAAAGAGCTCAGCCATCTTTGGGAAGAGTATGCAGTTCTGTGTGCCTGGTGTGTAGGGCTCTGTAAAGACCTAGAGGAGCTGAGGCTGGAGAATCCAATGGAGAGAGGATTGTAAGTAGTCTTCAGTGCCATGTCAGAGAATCTGGGTTTGATGTGTAGCAGTGAGGAAATGTTGAAGGTACATCATAGCAACTTTTGAAAGAATCTCCCAGGCTTGATGTGCGTGGATTGGGGCAGGAAATGCCCCAAGTAGGGACGCCTGTTAGAGGGTCTTCTCCAGGCTGGTGCTACTCTCGGCTCAAGGCTAGCAGGAATGAACAGGGCACCTCCAAATCTGTGTTCTCCTCCATCTCAACAGAACAGCTTGGGTCACTGACTTATGGAGATCCTGATGAGGAACAAGCAGATTACATGGGGAACACCTTGACCTAAGCAGTACCCCTACAGATGGAATATATCAGGAAAACAACTGACATCCTGTCAGAGGCCAAAGGAAATAAGAAAGCACTAACCATTTGAAATTCCCTGGCTCACGTTTCCCACCTCTCCTAACCTAGACCTATTCTCTTTGATTCACAGAAACCTTGCTATCTCCTTTATTGTTCTGTTAAATGTAAAAATGCATGTAGCATTTGGCTAAAACCAAATCAAAGCAATCAGGTACTACCAACCTCAGAGAAAGCGACTGATTCATTTAATCTACTACGTGCTTGATGTGAGAAGCTAAGGACAAGAGATGGGGAAGGATCTGGCTAAGGTCCCTCAGCAAGTTAGTACCTACAATAGGATGAAAACCTGGGTCTCCTGACTTCCAGGCAACTGGTTTCCCCAGGGTGACACGAGGTCTCTGGCTGTGTGTGCAGAAGGAAAAGTGAAATCAATTGTGTCTTAGTAAGCACAGGTGGTCAAGCTCTCTGAGAAGATGAAGCCAGAATTTCCCCTGAGGCTCAGCCTCCTAAGACTTGACTATTATGCTGACTCATTTCCTATAAGTAAGGTCACTTCCCTGTTTAAAAACCTTGCATGCCCACAGGGGAAGTTCAAACTGCTGAGAGTGGCATCCAAGGCCTTCATGTTTATGTAGTTCCTTAGTCTCCATACTCATCTCTCGAACCCAGACTTACTCTGGACAGCCCACCCATGGGTCTCAATCCTGGCAACATATTAGAATCATTGGGGAGTTTTACAAAAAATCCTGAGACTGAGACTGTACCCCCAGAGGCCTAAGGTGGGGGGTGGGCCCCGTGCATTTGTACATTTTAAATCTCCCCATGCAACTCTAATGAGCAACCCGAGTGGAGAACCACTATTCACCCATAGCTAATTACGTTCTTTTACCCAAATCTGCCTTGTCCTCTCCAAGGGTTTGGGCAGGGATTTTTTACTCTGCCTTGTCCCCACTTTTCTACCTGGCCCTCCCCACAAACTGCCAAGATGAATCTCTCCATTTGCTTTGGATCTTTGCACACACCTCCACCATAACATTTATCCTCTTTTACTTATATGTCTTTTGGACACCCTAAAAAAAAATTGTGCTCTTCACAAGGAAGACAGTTCTATTTATGTTTTTTCATTGCCAAAATTATAGGACCTGACATAGTAGGTGTGTAGTAAATAACTGTGGTCTGAATAAGAATTTATGAACCCCAGAATGACCTCTGCTCAGAAAGTTGTCCACATTCCTACGGTGTTGAGTCGTGGGGCAGAGCTTCTGAGAGATCCCTAGGGTACTGTGTCCTAGTAATTAGTCCTTTACAATATCTGTCTCCAAGGAAGGGAAATTATCAAAGAGCCTCTACTCACCTGCATCTGGAAATGGGAGGCTAATCTCACCTTTATGTATCTGGGCAACTCAATAGCTAAAAAGAGGTAGATGGGATTATTTAGACCCAGAGAGACCTTAGGTTGGAAACTTCCTCTCCTGTGTAACAAGTTACTGAGAGTGTCTCAGCCTCTATGAAATAATATATCAGGAGTTCAGCACATTGCCTGCTGTACTAGTCAGGGTTCTCCAGAAAAACAGAACCAATTATATAGAGAGAGTAGAGGGGAGAGAGAGGGGGAAAGATTTATTATATTATAAGGAACTGGCTTATGTGGTTATGGAGGTTGAGAAGTCCCAAGATCTGCAGCTGGCAAGCTGGAGATCCAGGAAAGCCAGTGGTGTTCAGATCCAGTCTGAGAGCAAGCAGGCTCCAGACCCAAGAAATGCCAATATTTCAGTTTGAGTCCAAAGGCAAGAAAAGAATGAGTCAACCAGTCAATGAGTCAGTCAAGAAATCAGAGAGGATGAGATCCCTTTTCCTCAGCCTTTTTGTTCTATTTAGGTCCTCAACTGATTGGATGAAGCCCACCCACACGAGGGAGGGCAATCTGCTTTCCGCAGTCCATTGATTCCAATGTTAATCTCATTCAGAAACCTCACAGACACACTCGGAATAACGTTTGACCAAAATGTCTAAGCACCGCCTGGCCCAGTCCATTTGACACATAGAATTAGCAATCATACCAGCCATATAGCAAATTTACCATACATGTGAATTCCCTTCCTTTCCGAAGATAGGATTTCAGAATCCCCCAACGTTCTATCCAACTGTCTGCTCCCAGGTGAACTTAATCTCTGTGGTCCTTCTCACCATCCCTTCACCTTCCCTCCTTCTTTCTCTCACTTCTTCCCCCTCTCATGACCCTTTTCCTTTTTTTTCTGTCTCCTCACTTCTGTAGTTCACCACTCTCACAACTGGTTCACTTAGGATTCATCCCAGGAAAAGGACTGAATTCCTCTGGCACTCTTTCTTCCCATCTGTGTTTTCTGGAGCATGATGAGCACTCCCAGCACGATTCAAGCAAGTTGGGAGAGAAGTCGGATACCAACTTTTGCTCTAATCTTGCACCAGAGCAGCAAGGGCCTGGTCTCTTTGTGCTGGGGCAGGAGGTGGGGGAAGGAGAGGAGTGAGGCCTCTGACATAAATACTGTGCAGTGTGTTTTTATTGCTGCATAATCCATGCTCGTGCCACTTGTCCGCATACCACCAGTTAATGGAAACCTCATGTTCTCCTGATCTGGGCTGCCGTGTGGGTTAACTCTTGCAGGGCCAGGTATGCACCCAGGCCAAAGGAAATCCTTTCCAGAAGGAGGCTGGGTTATCAGACAGGCAGGAACTGCCTCACATGTTGAAGGTAGTCACCATGGGGCGTGGTTAACGATAAAAGCAGGAATGTGGCAGGCAGGCACTCGTCTAGACCTGTCTGCAGAGCTGTTCATGAAATGTCACATGGCATTTGGGTGTACTCATCTAGAGGCTGAGCTACCTCTGGATTCATGGAACTAGTTTCTCCTGGCTTCCTGCTCAGCTCTCTTAGAGCTTTGATTCATCTAGGAGAATGGTCTAAGGAGTCTGCACAGACCAGGCACAAAATGAATGCATGGGAGGAGGGCACTAAAGTACAAGTGTGTATTGTGAGTTTGTGCAAGGGGTAAGGGAGCTCCAAGGAGAAAACCACTAACTCTGCCTGGGGGTTCCAGGAATGGCAGCTAGAGGAAGGGATATTTGGCCTTGATGGTCTTGATGGACAAAGAGATGCTTTTTAAATCAGGCAGATAAGAAGAAAGATCAGTCCTGTGCAGAGGAAACAGTGTGTGCAAGGTCTAGTGCTATTTTCTCCTGCAGAAAAGGAGGTAGGGGTGGAAAAGTGGGGGAATCATACCGCCTTCTAACCCTGCCCTTCTCCATAGTTTGTGACCCAGTTTTATAACCTCTGCTTTTGTTTCCTTGTCTGTAAGCTGAGGACTATAATGGAGTCCACCTTCGAGATTGCTCTGAAGAGTAAATGATGAAACGCCTATAGCACTCAGCTCAGTTCTTGGCATTTTCAAGTCCTGGATGAATGTTGGCTATCATTACCATCAGGGAACAGAGGGCAGTTTGGAATGGTTGAAACAACATGCTGTCTGGGGACAATGGAAAGACCCAAGGTTAGTCAGGGACCAGATGGGGGAAGGAACCAGAAGTTGCACTAAGGATTTGGACTTGATCCTGTGGGTCATGGGAAATAACTGAAGGTTAATTCATTCAAATTCTGTCCTCCAGTTGCTTTCCTTTCCTGGAAGATACTTCCCAGAAAGCCTCTACTTTCTCATCAGGGATCCAAACTGTCCTAGGTAATGCCCGCCCTCCTCTAAAAAGAAATCAGCCCGCATAGCGCAGCCCACACTCATCGTACTCTGCATCATCAGACTGCCTCCTTCTCACACCTTAGCTGTGGGGCACTGGATTCAAGAGCCTGCACCTGGGTTTTCCTTCTCATCATCACCAGTGAATGTCCATGATTGCAAAACAAGGAGAAGGAACCAAGTCTGGCCCTCACCAAAGCTCTGGACCCCAAAGGAAAGTTTGTCGAGCAGCGTCTCCTTGTCCTAGTTAGGACAAGTTGCCTGGCATGTGAAAAGCCCTGGAAATTTGCCACAAAGTGGTGATGCTTCCTGCAGGTAATGCTGATGGGATTTGAGCAGCGGTTCACCAATGGAGGCTGCCGGTCTGTTTGTGGGGTTATCAGGGTAATGGATCCTGGCATTTTGCTCCCACCATCTTTACAAATGTCACTTTCACTTTATCGTACATTAACCTCAATCTCTTCACAAGCTCCAGAATAAAACTTCTTTGCAAACAACCAAGGTCCATCTACTGCTCTGTTAAAAATACCCCAGCATGAAAATACTGAAGCATTAGATAAATCCATGATCAGAGATATCATAGCAGACTCACCTGAAAATGCCTGCCTTTGACCGGGAGAAATTCATCTTTCTTTCTCTTAGGTGGGACATTGATTACTCTCCACCCCCATGGTAACAAAAGAACCCCTAAATTCCCAAGACTGATCAGATTTCAAATACTGCATCCTAGTGTCCTTATGAGCCCATATGTATCTATTCCTCTGAACGCTCAATGGAACTCAGCCCTATCAGCTGCTGACAGGTTGATTCTATAGTTGTGAATGAATGAATGAACCCATGATGATTAGCAGATAAAGGTTCTATATCCCCACTAAGTGCACATGAGTTTTATCCACTTCTTTTTCTCTTCCTTGATCAATTACTCTCTGTTGCAGAGATAGAACACCTTCCGATGTTCTTGCTAACAATCTGCAGGTTGGGTCTCACTTCCTCCCCTGAAAGAACAACCCCCAACAGTGAGTACTTAAATTAATCCACCTCTGCTGCCACACTGCACAGCCCATCTATCACAGCAATTTGTGCAAATGCCACTCTCGTATCCAGCTCTATGTATCATGTATTTTGAGATTGCACAGTTCCTGAGGCCTTTGTAAAGCAAACCTTTCATGAATAAATCAGGAAATACCCTGATGCATGCTTTATGTAGAGGAAGATATTCTATTTAGGTCACGCAGGGAAGTTCTGCCAAGTTTGCTAAAATGAACAAATCCCCTGAGTGCAGTCTACCTCTACACATTCCGAAACACAAGCAAGTATCTCCTAGGCCCCCGCGGCAGTGCTCTGTAGACACTGAGGACTCCAGGTCTATAAAGTATTAGGTTTGATCACCTGAGGCTCCAAAGACTTTCAAGTCAGGAGCCAGGCAAGGAGTTTTGCTAGTCCATGGGAGGAATTTCGCAAACGGATAATTTGTCCACTATGGTGCCTGGGGCAATGGGACTTCTGCAAGCAAAGGAGGAAGGAACAAGAAAAATTACAGTGAGCCTGTTGTCCCAGCTTGTTTTTTGAATCCACTTAAGAAAGTCCCTGACTTTGTTTGAGTCCAAAGCATTGCAACGGACTCTTTTGAGCCTCTCCCAGAACACAGGATGTGACCTAGTGCGCCCTCCCCTTTAGCAATGGAAATTCTTCTGATAAGAATAAGGATTTCCAGATTTCTAGCCAACCTCGAATTAGAGAAGGTTATCTGGGGTAGAAGAATGCAGAACAAAAATGTTGAATGATTCCCTTCCTTTTAACAAGGGCAGGCGGACCCACCCCCTTTTGCCCAAAAAAAGCTCTATGAGATTAGAAGATCTGGTTTGAAGACGGATGGAGCATTGACTTGGATCGCGGGGGGCTAGAGCATGGAGTCATTTTGTCCTCAAGAAGGTGGGCAGGAAGTTTTGCCAGGCTCTGAGCTAATAGGACCTTGCTTGGACAGGGTCTAATGTTTGCTTTCTGGGCTTCCAAATTTGTTTTGGGCAGTGCAGTTAATGCCAATCAGCCATTCAGGGACCAACTCCTTCTAACAAAAGTCAAAAGAAACAAATTCAAAACAAGAATTTTCAAGCAGTTAAGGGTGTTGCTAGCAGCCCATCAGTCCATACTCTGATTCTTTGGGAAGTCAAAAGATAATTCAAAGGTTCCCTGTGAGTAGAATCTGAACAAAGGGACTTTTTTTTTTTTCCTATTGATCCCCCTAATCTGAGAGGGTGCCTCTACCTTAGCTTTGCCCCTTCGATTATGTTAAATATATAAAGACCATATCCTCTTTCCTTCTCTTTCCACTACTCTCTTCCAAACATCTGTCTTTGGTTGAAGCTTTTTCCCTTATATCTGATAATGCCCAGCTTTAGAAAGCTGAACTATTCTGAGGGCACTCTAAGGATATCATTTGGTGCACCCAAATCTTTTTAGCTTTCATTATCATTTATTGCCAATGTGAATATTTTACATGTAGTTGGTCACTCACAACTTGATTTCCTAATATTTACCTTCTAAAAGTGTCACTGATTTCCAAGTTTTTAGGAATATAGCTTCTACCTGTACCACTCACATGATTCAGAAGTTTGAGCTGAACCTCATCCCTAATGGACTGAATGACTTCAGGCAAGTTTCTTCATTCATAAAACATTGACCAAAATCTATACTTGCCCCAATCTAGAGAGAAGGACCAATTGAATTTATACTGAAGCATGGTATGAACTATAAGTTGCTATACAAAATTGGAAGCAATTTTGCTGAAGATTTCTCAAATAATGTCTCTGGGTTGTCCTTTTGTTTCTTAGCACTTTCTGCAGTGTCTGGCATATAGTTGGAAATCAATACAAGTTTGTTGCTTGATGGTTGTCTTGTAAATGGGAGCCCGAGTGTGGGAACCAATTCTCTAAGGAAGAGGAAATAGGAGAGGGCTTAAAAGAGAATATACTTTTTCTCATTATAAAAGTAATTCAAGCTCTAAACATAAAATTTAGAAAATGTATGAAAGTAGTGAGAAGAAAATTAAAATACTTCATTTTTGCAACCTGTTAGCATTTTGCTGGGCCTTTCTTTATTCTTTCTTTCAACTTACACATACACGCACATATCCTCAGAGTACAATACTGTCCCTTTAAGTGCTGACTACAGCTCAGACCTGGAAATATATTTTCTCAGCAGGCAAAGGGATAGGAGATTACTTCCCCAGCAAATCTATTAGTTCATTAATTATTAGAAATCTGAGAAATGTCAGTGAAGGCCTGTGAAGCTTCATTCTCTCTTGGTTTTACTCTTTAAGATAATAAAAGTAATAATAGCTAATATTTATTCAGCGCTTACTATATGCCAGGCATTGATCTAAGCCCTTGATACATATTAACTTATTTTATCCTCATGACTACCCTAAATGGCAGGTACTACAGGTCCATAATCCCTTACCTACAATTCCACAGTCCAAAAAGCTCTGAAAATAGGAATGTTTTGGTAAGTTTGGTACAAACTCCTTTGGTAGCAAAACCTCACCTGATCTGAGATGAGACTATTCATAATCTTTATTTATCCTACTTATGAACAGTCAAGTTTCACTGAAAAAAAAATTGTGTTTGATGATAACCCTTAGAACTTTCTAAGGGTTTTATGTATAGATAGTAGACATGCTTTATTACTTGTATAAAATTTGAAAAATTCTACATTCCAAATCATATTCAAACCTAAAGATTTCAAGTCCATGGTTGTGAACATGCATTATTATCCTCACTTTACAGATGAAAAGATGAAAAAAACTGAATCATAGAGGCATTAAGGAACTTGCCTAAGCTAGGTCAGGATTCTAATCCAGACTGGCTTTAGAGTCTGCATTAAAAGTGTCCACATTTGTATAGTTCTCAAAAGCTTATACAACCCTCTCAGGCCCACTAGCTTTATACATTATAGTTAAGAGGTTTTACTCTACTTTATAGTCAAGACAAGTGAGATTTAGGGAAGTTATAGGACTTGCCCAAGGTCCCTTAACTAATACAGCAGAATTAGGACTCAAGTGCGAGTCTGCTGGTTCTAATCCTAGCGTCCTCACTGCTGCTCTGGGATTACTTGGAATAGTCACCAAACTCATGTCACAATGTCATCAGCTAGACCCTAAGACCTGACCTTTACTGCCCACCTGCTTGGACTCACTGACCTATTTCCCACATTTTTCCTTAAGCTCTTCTCTCCAGCTTCTCTCTTAACTCAGGCAGATGGAAACCGAAACCACCCCTCGAGCAATGGCAACTGCCAGACAAGACCTCCAGCCAGCCCAGACCCACCAGACCAGCTTGAGTGTCACTCCAGACTCATTACTGCACAGAAGGACCATGGAGTGACCTCTGGAATGACTGACAACTACCTTTGCCTCATTATAATACTAAAGTCTCCGCCCAAGGAGGAGCACAAGCCTCATTAAATAACATACAATGTATGTATAGGCATGTTTCCTTAAGGCGCGTGTACCATCTCATGCTCGCCTCTACATAGGATGCCAAGGCTCCCTTATCTAAATATTCATCCTAACCCTAAATAAAAGGCACCCATTCATCTTTACGTGAGACGAGTCATGGCTTTGGAAGCCATTTCCTGTGATCTCTTTATTTACTGCAAATAAAGTTTTCTTTGTGCAACAACTCAGCTTAGTGTAGTTTCTGAGTCACCACAGAGTGAACTCATGTTGGTTTGGTTACAACAATACAGCATTACTTTTTCACTTATACCAACATGGCCACTAAGGCAGACTGCGCAAAAACCATTCTACCTTATGTAAGCCACTGATGACCAGAAAATGTATGAGAAAGCTTGGAGCTGTCCACACATCACTCAGCGGTTTGGTCAGATACCAGTGTCAATTTCCCAGACCCTCTGGGCTCCTTGGAGGCTAGAGGCCATTCCCCCTTCTGGCTCCTGGCAGTCCCTCCCAGGCACAGCATTTGGGCCAGAATGCATTGCCCCACATCCAGCCCGGTCCCTGGGACAAGGCACCTGTGCTAGGACTCCGACTGGGGCAGGGCTGAGGAGTCCACAGTATTACAGATTGTGTGACAGGTGCCATGAACCAAACTCCTTACAGAGAAATCTGGGGGGAGGGGCCTGCAGCAGGAGAGCACCCAGATTTTTCTCATCCTAGAACTCCCCTGTTGCCCCGTAGATCTCCATCCTGCTAGATTGGACTTCCTCTAGAAAGTGTGGTCACAGCCAAAACCAATAGGGCACCTCTCTAAAAAAAATTAACATAGTGATGAAAAGGACACTAGAACATAAGGCCAGAGAGGTGAGACCTAGGTCCAGCTTTGGGACTTTGGACCAGTCCTGACCTCTCTGAGCCTCTCGGGGATATGTGCCTGTCCTACCAATGCCACATGAATATCGTATGGATTCAGAAATAGTTGTAAAGGAGTCCAGATATCATAGTATCATTGAGACATATAACAACATGAAAATTAGCTGGGGCTCAGGACCTAAATGGCCATAGCACAGTCTAATCTTGTGAATGCAGCTGAAGAGTAGTTGACAGAAGGGCACTGTCTGGGTACAAAGTCTAGAATGTGGAAGGAAGGGACCGGCCGGCCAATCCGTGCTTGACTCAAATACACCTAGGGTGCTGTTAGCAGTTTTGAGTTTCATGTTTTAAGACTAATAGAGATAATCCTCATAAAGCTCAGATCCCTGAGGGTGAAACAGCTTGGTACTCTATTGTCTACCTTGCAAGTGAATCCTAGACTTAGTTTATGCTGTTTCCTCTGCTTGGATTGCTCTACTCAGATATGACAGAGACAGTGACCACCAAAATGAGCTTAGTACATTGCAATCTGACTTCTGGCAGAAGTTTTTCACTCCTGCTTTGTTCTTAGCACCTGGCTCCATTTCTCCTTGGTCCTAGGTCCTAACCTTGGTTCCATCGATCCCCTAGGCCATACTTGCCCCTTGTAGGCAATGAAGGATACAGCATCTCTGGTTTTGACATCTGTGCTCTCTTTTTGCACCATGGCTTCCCCTCACCCTCTGTCCATTAATGTTTGCCTGTTCAGGATAAGGAATAGTACATTCCAGCCCTGGGCTGCAGAACTCAACCCAGGACCTGCACACTTGGCTGAAGCCCCCAGGTCCAGGGGAGAGTGAGTATTCCCAGATTTCCCTTCCTCCCCGCAACCCCCCACAAGGTAGGTGAGGGCCTACAGCCCTGGGGGCTCCTCTATTCCTTCACAGTGGGACCTTAGAAAGGGACTCAGGCCCACAGTCAGCTCTGCTACTTCTGTGGAATATCTGGGACATCTACCGCTCTGAGGTTCTAATGGCTGGCTATAAACACAATGTGGACAGGATTTAGGGGCTGGGGTAAGAGAGGAAGTTCAGGATAAGAGGATGGAGAAGAAGTCCTTCACAGTTTCTTACAGTTTTCCACAACTACCATGTCCCTCTCCCAATACCAAGCGCATTGAACCCCAATTCTTTGCTTTCATTTCTCTCTCTTTCATCAGACTTTGAGCACCTTGAAGGTCCAGCACTGCTCGTCTGACTTAACCTGCTTCTAATTTCCCAGGGCTAAGCTTGGGCCCTTGCTCTTGATAGGAGCTCAGAGTGCTTGCTAATTGAAAGAATGACTGACTAACTGACTGACTGAATGAATGAGTGAGTGAATGAATGAACCATTCAAGAGTTATGACTGGAAACGAATGTTAAATCACACATTCCTATTTCAGAAATCCAGACCTGCTAGAGAGGGTTGACAGAATCCCCTTATCAGAGCAATTTCATGAAGGTGGGATATTCTGTCCCCAAATTGGATAGTGGATGGCTGCTTACTCTGGGCAAGATAAAGCTGGAGCACCTGAGCTATGTTAAGATATAAAACTTTACCTGCAACTGCAGCATTACGTGAAGTCAGAAGTTCTCTTCCCTGTTTGCACATGGAATCACCTGAACTTTTAAAAACAATCTGTGGGTTCTGCTTCAGAGCAACTGAGTCCAGATCTGAAGGTATGGCTCAGGCCTTGGCATTTTTAAAAGCTCCGCAGATGTTGAGCTCCACATACTTGCACAGTAATGGTTGAGAACCACTAAGTGACAGCGAAGTACTAAGTTTATGCTTGAAATCTTATTCTGTCACCATCAGCTGTGTAGGCTCAGTTTTCCCATCTGCAAAGGAGGAGTATTACATCTACCTCCAGTTGTTAATATAGAAAAAATGACACATGCAAAGAGAAAGACTTTGTGTACTAGTGCTCGCTATTATTTTCCTTAATAGTATTACTTTTATTATTTTGTATCAATGTCTTAGAATACTTAAGTAGAAAAAATATTTTACTTAATCAAGGTTTATTTCATGCTTAAAACCTATTAAGAGTTGTACAAAATACAACACAAAGAGAAATCAAACCCAGTGTCTGGGCAAGGAAAACCCATGCACTCAATTACTTATTATGGGCTAGGCTCTTCATACACTTTATCTCATTAAATACTCCCACTCATCCCATGAAGGGGCTATTTCCATCCATGCTTACAGATGAGGAAACTGAGTCTTGGGCAGGTTATGCCAAAGTCTCACAGCTCCCATGTGGGAGAGCCTGGTTCAGACTCAGGACCTACTGCATTCAGGTCTGTACTCATTCACTGCATCACCATTGGGCTCCTGGAATGTATGTGCTGGGCACAGCCTCCCTTCTCTCAAGAAATCTGCAGGTAAGAGGAAGGGATCATTTGTGCTGAGTGGGGAAAAAGCAGAGAAGGCTTTTTGAAGGAAGTGAAAATCTAATTGGGATTTGGAAGATGAAAAGGATTTCACCAGGTGGGAAGTAGGAGGGCAAGCACATTCCTGGTGCAGAAAACCAACAGGAGCCAAAGCAAAAGAACAATGCCACCCTCAGATGACTTGAGGTGATGCGCATTGTACACCTGGCTACATCATTCCTTATTCCTCCCATGGCGTCACTCTCTTAAGAGAGACTCCTTCCGAAGGAGGACCTTGGAGGGATTGGCAAGAAGTCTCAGCAACATTCTCTCCAACTGTCTTCTTATCAAAGCAAAAAACCTCCTCTGCATTCTGGGCTACTATCCTGTTGATGTCCAGGCGAGTTTTGTCAGTCAAATGCTTAATGTGCAAAGGGAGCTCTAGCATAGACAAGGGTACTCGTGTCTCTCCTGTTCATGTCAGACACGGCATGTGTGCATGTACATGCACATGCAAACACACACACACACACACGCACACACACACACGATGAGGAAGAGACCCATGAATTCTGCTGGGCCCAGATCTTTCTCTTCATACACCACCAAAGAGGTTTAGTTCATTTTTTCTTTGCTAACCAGACTCCAGGTCCCATCTGCTCCTTGCAAAGCAATAAGGTCAATGCCAATTTCCCTTTCATCATCCATGTCTGTGGCTGAGCTGTCTGCGGTGGCAGAAATGAATGTTCTCCATAGCTCCCAGCTCCAGGGTGGCCACTTCCAGCCTGCCGACAAAATGCGAGGGCGCTACATTACAGCCAAGCAAAATACACTCTGCTGTGTCAGTGTCCTTTGCACGGCAAGGCCACAGAAGGGGAGAGCCTCCTTTGGAGGAAGCTCTTCCACCGCCCAAGGTCTGCTTGAGCCTGTTGAGAATCACAGCTCAAAAAAAAAAAAAAAAAACAAAAAAAACCCAGCAAAGCCTAATATATGTAATATGAACTCTGTGGTTTCCTCTGGCACTTGGCATCGCCCAGGCTGTCACATTTCAGGTCTCCTGTTCCAAAGAAACAAAAAGACCATGTGTGTTAACCACGCTGTCCTGGAGCTTAGATCAAAATTCTGATTGGAGAATAAGGTTAATCATGGGTTCATCACCCAGTGACCTTTGCAAGGGCTGCGACCCAATGAGGTTGCTATTGTGCAAAGACCAGAATCAGAAGGAGCTCTATGTAGGTTTCTGCAGTTCAGGCTGCCTGGATTCCGAGGGGAGGGGACTCTGAGCTCCAGGCTGATTCCTGCAGGGGAGTGGGGGTGGGGTGGGGAATGGTACAGGAAGTGAGATTTATAAACTCAGTCTCCATAGAACGTCCCCTGGTCAGTCAAATTAAGTAATGGGAAGGGGAAAGGAGCATTTTGCAAGTTGGTTTGTGGGCATGTTGTTGCAGGAAAGAAACCTGGTATCTCCTCTTTGGCTGAAAGGCTCCAGCTCCACTTGGAATTGAACAAAGAAACATGCCCTTGTAATGCAGGGTCAAGAGGCCCATGATCAGGGATCAAGGTAGGAAAATACTTCCGGAAGATGGCATGGTGGAGGTGAAAACAGACTCTGCTGCTTTGTTTACAATTATGGGGGGGACGGGGGTGTCACGTGACTTCCAGCATATACCAACGCAAGTTCTAAATGCTGGCCCTAGTTTAACCCAGTCCTCTCTGGAGAATCAGCTCTTGGGCCCTGCAGTCCCAGAGCCAGGTGTGAATCCAGGCTCCTCAATTTGCCAGTGATGCGATCCTGGACTAGTCATTTAACCTCGCTCAACCTGTTTCCTCATCTGTAAAATGAGTTCATAATAAAAGGGACCATATTTGGTGAGGCAGTGCATGGAAAAGCCTGTTATAGGGTAAATACTCATTATGTATAAGCTAGTAATATTTTTCCAGACCTCTCGAACCAACTCCCCCTATCACTCCTGCCCCATCTATTGCCTCTCTCTCCCTTATTTTATTCTTGAACAACAGAGAACTTCTTAGGGTCTCCTGCCATCCTCTCCATCATTGCCTTGTCAATATATACACACATAACACACACACACACACACACACACACACACACGATGAGAGGAGATGGCTACAGAGCTCTCTGTGCCTTTACACATACTACTTCCTCTGCCTACAAAGCCCCTTCCTATTCCCAAATGTCTTTGAAACACCACTCAGACTTCATCCCCTGTGAACTTCCCTTGAGGCTTGATTTCCCTCACAAACAATACCCTCTCCCAGCACAATAGAGTTCACCAGTCCTATTTCTGTGCTTTTTCTTCTGGACTACAACAGTCTGTGTCTATTATTGCATGAACCACATTCTGTGTATTTACCTGTGCATGTGCCTGTCCCTCACATTGGATGGTTCCAAGCACAGAAGAGCTATGTGCACAGTCAATCCACTAGTAAATTATAGAGGCAAGACTAGAATTAAGGTCTATTTCTAAGGCATTTTTCTCCACCAAGATTTATTGACCCAAAAAGCAATCAGGGCACACTTCTGTCTTTTCCATAGCACTTGGTCCGTTCCTATATCAGATTATGCACCATGTTGTACATCTTCATATGTTTCGCCCCCCATCCGTCACCAATTCTTAACCTACAGTGTCCCATGATGTGCAGGAAAGATGAAGTTCGGGTTGATAAGTAAGAATGAGATGGGACATACACAGGATAAGCTGTGATTATGCACAATTCTCTCGGCAACAGGAGAAATTCCACTTATTTTCCTCCATTTAAAAAATTATAAGCAGGGACACCTAGGTGGCTCAGTCAGTTAAGCGTCTGCCTTCGGCTCAGGTCATCATCCCAGGGTCCTGGGATCGAGTCCTACATTGGGCTCCTTGCTCAGCGGGAGCCTGCTTCTCCCTCTGCCTGCCTGCCACTCCCCCTGCTCCCGTGCTGTCTCTCTCTCTCTCCGACAAATAAATAAATGAAATCTTTAAAAAAAATAAAATAAAATAAAAAATCATAAGCAAACGCAACCCACAGTAATATTATAGGGATACATTTGGCTCCTCTTAATTTACTTATTTTTTTTAAAGATTTTATTTATTTATTAGAGAGACAGAATGAGAGAGAGAGAGAGAGAGAGAGAGAGCACGAGGGGGGGAGGGTCAGAGGGAGAAGAAGACTCCCCGCCAAGCAGGGAGCCCAATGTAGGACTCGATCCCGGGACTCCAGGATCAAGACCTGAGCCGAAGGCAGTCACTTAACCAACTGAGCCACCCAGGTGCCCCTCCTAATTTAAAAGCCATATGCAAGGGCGCCTGGGTGGCTCAGTCGTTAAGCGTCTGCCTTCGGCTCAGGTCATGATCCCAGGGTCCGGGGATCGAGCCCCGGATCGGGCTCCCTCTTCAGCAGGAAGCCTTCTTCTCCCTCTCCCACTCCCCCTGCTTGTGTTCCTGCTCTCGCTATCTCTCTCTCTGTCGGATAAATAAATAAAATCTTTAATAAATAAATAAATAAAAGCCATATGCAAATGATATTTATTTTATTTATATTAGTAACAAATGATTTGCCATTTGCCTTACAATTATTCATATCACATCAATGTATTGTTGAATTACAGTTGAGAATTGCTGAACTTTCATACATATTTACAGAGCCCAGAACTGTGTAGATGGCTGGGGATAAACGTTGAAAAAAATTGGGCAGTTGTTTCTGTCCTTGTGAAGATTTCAAATCAAGGTAACATATTAATAAATAGTTGCAGATGTGAAAATAATTGTAAATAATTACAAATGTACATATTTATATAAAAATATACGTATAATATAATAATTCAGAGGAAACACATGGGGCAGGGGTAGTGAGATCTGCTTTAGGTAGGCGGCCATGGAAGGAATTTAGAAGAGGTGACATTTAACTGATAAAGTAGTGGTCTCCAGAGTGGGGACCCACAGACAAAATGCTGTGCCACAGATCTACTGAGATACAGAAAAAAAATATAAGTATATATAGAAAAGTATTAAAAATTTTAAAATCTAAAAATAAGAACTTCTATTCCCTTCATATCTATTAATGATATCCCCTCCCCCACCCCCGTCCATCTGTCAGATGACCACATGTCACACACAGTAGATTAGAACTCTTGAGAGGGAAAATGGAATTCCACAATGTCTAGGGACAGACAGTGGTACCTCACTTGTTCTTTCTCTGTCCATGGATAGTAATGCATTACAGTTCATGAGTGCCTGATTAAGTAAATTTCCACATGACATTATTTAGTTTTAAATAAATGAACACTGACAAAATTAACAAGTGCCTTTAAAAGATTCCTCCAAAGAAACCATGGATGGAAAATTATAGTAATAAGGTAAAATACAAGCAACATTAAGAAAACAGCAACCGATACATCTACTCCTTGTGTAAAATCTGTGTTTGTTTCATTATGGAGTTAAATATAATTATAATGAAAAATAGATATAACAAGGATGTTCTCCAAAACAGAAGTTATTAAAATGACTTGAAATATGGATTTATAGCAACTATTATTAAAATGCAGTATTCAGGGTTTGGGAGGTAGGGGGGAAATGGGGAGATATTGGTCAAAGGGTATAGGCCTCTGGTTACAGGATTAACAAGTTCTGGGGATCTGTTGTACAGCATGGTGAGTATAGCTAATAATATTATATTATATTACATACTTGAATGTTGCTAAAAGAGTAAATATTCTCACCACATACACACAAAATGGTAATTATGTGATGGGATAGAGATGTTACCTAATGCTATGGTGGTAATTATTTTGCAATATATACATGTATCAAATCAACACATTATATATCTTAAACTTGCATAATGTTTTTGTCAATTATATCTCAATAAAGCTGAGGGGAAAAATGCACTATTAATAAAGTGACATGATTTACTTGAAATATTATTTGATCTTTACTGTTTTCCTTATAAATCTATATTTACATATATCTCATAATGTACATATTAGCAAAGAAGTAGTTATATATAATTTTCAAATAATAAATATACCTATATTGGAAATTAAGGTTAAACGTTTTTCCCTACAATAGAAAATCAAAAACATTTGAAGACTGAATGGATATAAGGGATGAGAGCAATTAGCCATGTGACAAGCCTCGAAATAAACAATCCAGGCAGATGGAATAGTATCTGCAAAGGCCTGTGGGAGAACTAAGGAAAGGCTGGGGTAGTTGGAGTGTAAACAGTGCAGAGGAAAGAGTGATGTGAGATGTTGTTAGAGAGAGAGGCAAGGGCAGGGTCACTGAGGACCTTGGAGACTGTGGCAGAGTTTATATTTTATTCTAGTAAAATTACCACAGCCTGTAAGTGTTTAAAGTAGTGCAATGATGAAATAGAGTAGAAGTTTTAAGAAAATTCCTTTACCTGTGTTTGGATGAGGGAATCATGCTGGAAAGGCATGGAAATGAAGCAACCAGTTAGGAGGCTGTCATGGTAATACAGGCAAGAGATGATGGTGGCATAAACTAATGTGGTAACTATATAGATAGAACAAACTTTAAACGCATGTTGGATGTAAATTCAATAGACTTGCAGATGGATGGGATAAGAGTGAGAGGTCGGTGAGGGGAATAGAGGAATCAAGAATAATTTCCAGGTTTCTAGGGCGTCTGGGTGGCTCAGTCAGCTAAGTGTCTGACTCTTGATTTTGGCTCAGGTCATGATCTCAGGGTTGTGAGATCGAGCCCCATGTTGGGCTCCGTGCTGGGCGTGGAGCCTGCTTAAGATTCTCCCTCTCCCTCTGCCCCCACCCTTTCAAAAAAAAGAATAATTTACATGTTTCTTGCTTGAGCAACATAGTGAAAGTTGGTGGCACTGGTTAAGTTAGGTAGTGGATTTGAGGACAGAATCAAGATATTTGTTTTAGGCTTATTATATTTGACATTTCTGTGAGAAATCCAAGAGAAGATGTTCTCAGGTGGTTGAATGGACATGCTATCTAGGATTCATGGGAGAAATATCATTGGCTGTCTTTAGCTGTATCTTCAAGGCAGGATGCAACATCTCTAAAGCCTTACGATTTAGCTCATTACAGTGATGGGGCAGAGTCAATGTCTTTTGAATCTGGAAGTTTAGGAGAAAAGGAATAAAGGAAAGAGTACCTGACTAGAATCTAGGTCTAGTAGGTCAAGGTAACAGACATTGTCCCAGCATACACTAGACCTTCTATGGCTGATGGTCCAGTCATTCTCAATTGGGAAAGAGCAATAAGGCAGGTCAAGGTCGACATCAGAAGAAAAAAAAAAAAAAGGAACTTAGCCAGGTCTAGGGCCAGCTTTGAGGAATACCAAAGCAAAAGAGTATCTCCTCCTTGGATAAGAAATGTTCTGGAAATTCCAGCAGATGAAATATGAAATGAAACAGAACAATGAGGGAGGAAAATTATTTTTCATTGCTGCTACAATCTGAGCATTAACTGAAAAAAGTTAAGACCCACTAGAAAGTTTAATGAAGTTACTGAATATAAGATAGTTTTTTTATAGCTTCCCTATATACCAAAAAGTATCAATTAGAAACATAAATACAAAAGTACTCAATTTGTCATTAGCCAAAAAAATCCTAACAATAATCTGAATGGGAAATGTTTAGAATAAAAATAAAGAAAATCTATAAAACTATACTGAGAAATACAAATTAGGAGTTGAATAAGTGGGGAGGCAGATTGTGTTCCTTTACGAGAAAGCCTAGTATTTTAAGACTATAAATTCTTCCAAGTTAGTGCATAGAACTAAGAAAATGTCAATCACAATTACAACGGAATTTACTTTTGGAACTTGATGAAATGATTCAAAAGTTTATCTTGAAGAATATATGTGTGAGAATAACTAGCAAGTAGGTAAGGAAGGGTGAGGGTGTGGGAACAGTCTATTACCCAAGGTAAACTCAGAAGTATCAGGATCAGATAAGCTCTCTTTTTACACAAGGATAACTACCCTCTCTGTAGGTGCTTAATATTGCCTACCCATCCTGATAAGTACCCATGACCAGTTCCAGAATTTCCATTTAATTGTACCACCACTCTGCCTGTTATAGTGGAATCTTTCTTTTTTTAAAAAAATTTTTTTTAAATTTATTTGACAGAGAGAGACACAGCGAGAGAGGGAACACAAGCAGGGGGAGTAGGAGAGGGAGAAGCAGGCTTCCCGTGGAGCAGGGAGCCCGATGCGGGGCTCGATCCCAGGACCCTGGGACCATGACCTGAGCCGAAGGCAGACGGTTAACAACTGAGCCACCCAGGGGCCCCTATAGTGGAATCTTTCATTCCAGCACCAATCCAATTGTTTTTACAATTAATTTTTTAAATGGCTGATTCCCTCACTAGATTAATTGTTCTCACGTTTTTATTTCTACTGTCTAACACAGTGTTTAATATATTGAAATTGTTTATGAACAAATAGATGACCATTCTAGAGATCCTAGTGCCTTTCTGCTCTATTACCAGATGAGAATTTCATTCAGCCAATATTTATTATGCACTGACTAATGCTGAGGGAGATAGTAGAGAAGCCAAAAACCATTCCATTGATGAGAATTAGAAAGTCTATTAGGAGGATTATTCCTAGTACTTCTGAGTATAGATTATTCATTCCTCCAAACACTTGAATGCCTGTTTCTTAACCTTCTGACATTCCACAAAGGCCACTTAAGAACAGCTACATACGGCATCCAACCTGATCCCTCTGGAGATCAAAAATACTCAATATTTAGTGTCCCAAACATGGCATGATGCAAAAGAGACTCTCAAGTTTGATATCCCCCATGTTTTCCAGATTTAAAAGAAAGAGCTTCCTTGTTTAAGTTCACAAAAAGTACTTTTATAAATATGAGTTGGAAAATTCGAAAACATAAAAATGTTCTGATATTTCTTCACAGCTAGAAATCTGGATCAGGGTTTTACTACCAACCCTAATCTTCTTGCTTTGGTACAAGGATGAGAAACTGTTGCTGTGTATTGCAGTTGGTTCACCAGGCAGTCAATTTCCAAGCCATAATGGATGGATATTGATTGATGTTTATTTTCAAAATCATTTGAAAATCCTGACACTGCACTGTCTACTTGTGAACTCAAAATGCTGTTGAATGAACTTCAATTAACTGGAAAAGTGGTTTGTCTCTGCTTTGTGCTATACTCACTGGTGAGTTCCTAATTCAAAAGCAGACATTTTGAGACTGTTGGACATTCCCTAGCCAAAATACTCCTTATTGAAAAAAATATATATAACAAGCACAATTAACTGTTCACAATTATGCAGCAGAGAGTGTGTTGAGTGTAGGGGGTTTAAGATAAAGAAGATGACAATAGCCCTTGTTTCCATGTTGGTCCTTCAAAACTATTCTCCATACAGCAGCCAGAGTGAGTGTTTGAATGAAAAAAAAAAAAAAACAAAAAACAATCATATGTCTTCCCTGATCAGACTCTCCAATAGTTTCCCATCCATCATGTCCAATATGGCCCTTCTTGAATTAGCCCTTGCCTACTTCTGTGCCCTTACTCCTGGTATTCTCATTCATTCCATTTCCATCCCATGGACTTTATACCTCCCTTCATGAACCCACTGAGCTTCTCTACCTCAGACATTTGCACTTACTTGCATATACTATTCCCTCTATCTGGAAATCTCTTCCCCACATTTCCAAATGGCTTGCTTTCTCATTTCATATATCTCAGCTAAAAGTTATCTTCTCAGAGAGAATTTCCTGCAACCATTTCAAATTAGCATCATTACCACCATCACTTTCTATCCTTTATCCTTCTATATTTTTTTTCACAGCACTAGTAATTACCTAAAATTATGTTATTTATTTGTTTATTGTCTGTCTCAACCCCTCTGGAATGTAAACTTCATATGAGTATGAATTTATTTGACTTATCCACAGCTGTATTTCCAATGACTTATGCCATAAATCCTCAATAAATATTTTTTGAATGAGTGAATAAATGAATGTTTGAACTTTGTTCTTGGGGGAGTTTCTGGTGTATATAGACACACAAATAGATAATTATTTATTTTCTTTCTTTTTTTTTTTTTTTTAGAGAGAGTGAGCAAGAGAGAGAATGCAAGTGGGGGTGGGGGTAGAGGTAGAAGGAGAGAGAATCTTAAGCAGACTCTGCGCTGAGTGCAGAGCCCTATGCAGGCTTGATCTCAGGACCCTGCAGTCATGACCTGAGCCAAAATCAAGAGTCAGACACTTAACTGACTGAGCGACCCAGGCGCCTCAATGATCATTTCTTTTAAAAATTGCAACTCTGTCAGATGGATAGGTCATCCATCTTCAAGAAGTAAGGAAACAGACTCAGCAAGGTTAAGTAATTCTCCCAGGGTCATTCAGCTAGTAAATTGATAGAATCCAGATTTAAACCCGTAACTATTTCACCCACAGTGTGAATTCATTAATTTCTTCTGAATAACAGATTAATCTTTCAAAGAAGATCATGTAGAATTTGCTTATCTCACATAGCCTTCCTATTTATTTGCTTGGCACACAATTTTTAATTTTTTTTTTAAGATTTTTTATTTATTTGAGAGGGTGAAAGTGAAAGAGATCACAGAGGGAGAGGGAGAAGCAGACTTGGTGCTGAGCAGAGAGCTCAATGTGGGGCTTAATCCCAGGACCCTGAGATCATGACCAGAGCCGAAGGCAGACATTTAACCAACTGAGCCACCCAGGCGCCCCAACTTCGCACACAATTTTTAGCAGTTACTCATCTATATACATTATATCATGCACAAGATGCAATACTGTATGCAGAAAACATAAATATATCTAGGGAAGCATATCAAAAGTCTCCCTGAAATAACCCGAAATAGTGAAAAATTAGAAGTAGCCTGAAGGCTCTCAATATCAGGGAATTGGTATAGTCAACTGTGATACATTCATACAATGGCATATTATATAGCCCCTGAATGTTACATTTTACATTTTTTCAATAACATAGAAAAATGTCCTAAATATATCATTCGGTGCAAAGTGTATATTATAAAATTAAATGCAAAATGTGTACTCCTGGCTATGAAGGAGTAGCTTATATCAGACTAACACTCCCACAATGAACAACTATAAAAGATATATAAAATATAAAAAACAGCTGTTTGAGGAAGAGCGACAAAAGCATCCAGGACTTGAGAGACCAAGATCCCAGAGAAAAGGAAAAGAATTGAGGCAAACTGTATATATATTTGTCACTACCTTCTCCTCTTGGACCATTTCCCGATTTGCAATGAGGACATAGCATTAAAAAAGAAATTGGAAAAATAAATATTATGGCAGTATTAATGGACTAGAGAAACAAAACTGAAGTTCAAGCATGCTACCAATGTAGCCAGCAGTTAACATAACAAGATTCTAGTGGAAAGAAAACTAAACCCAACATTCTGAGCACAATTTCTTCTAGAGGTATTTGCCAATGTCAAAGTTGTATATATGTTTAAAACAGCTTAAAAGAGCCAGAAAGCTAAGCAGAGATTTCATTAGTTTAACAGAGCTGGCAAAATTAAAATTAGCTTCAGGGAGAAGGGGTCCTGATAGACCATCCACAACCTCAAATCATCTTATTCCCTGATTGGACTGAAATAAATCTGTCAATGGTCAAGGAAGCAAGATTATTTTTGGAGGAAAATAAGATCATCCAATGCCTCCACAATATTTCAAACAAAACGTCCAACATTTAATCCAAAATTCTGAGGTGTGCCAAACTGGGGCTAAATGACCCAAAGAAAAAAATAAATAATAGTAAGAAACCTAGAGGTAATCTAGCTATTGGAGTTATCAAACATGGACTTAAAATAAGTATGTTTACCATGCTTTACAAAATAGATTAAAAGGTGGAGAATTCTAATAAGTGCCTATAAATTACAAAGATAAGCAAATGAAAATTTAGGAATGAAAATAAAATAAGATTGCTTTAATAGAACATAAGACACACCAAAAGAGAGATTACCAAACCTGTGCATAGGTCAGTATAAAATATACAGCCTGAAGCACAAAATATACAAATACACAGATTGAAGCACAGACAGCTACACAGAAAATACAGGAACAGCTTTAGAGATACATGGGGTATGCTGACAAGATTTAATATGCATGCAAGTAGAGGCCTAAGAGGAGAGAAAAGAGAAAATGAGCAGAAGTATTATTTGAAGAGATATTAGATGAGAATTTTCCAAAACTGATAAATGATAGCAAGTCACAGATTCAAAAGCTCTATAAACCTGAAGCATGATAAACACAAAGAAAACACACCTAGACACATCACTGAAAAACTGCTAGAAACCAAAGATAAACAGCAGATGAACAGCTATTGGGGGCAGGCATACTGTTTTCAAAAGAACAATAATAAGATTTACAGCTAACTTCTCAGCAGAAATGATGGAAGGCTGAGGCAATGGAACAGAATTTTTAATGGGCTAAAAAAATAATAAGTACCAGTTTAACATTCTATGCCCAATAAAAATATTTCTCAAAAACTAAGGTGAAATAAAGATATTTTCAGACAAAAAATATTAGAAGAATTCATCACAAACCAAACTATATTAAAAAAAAATACTAAAGAGAGTTCCTCAAGCAGAAGAAATGCTGTTCCAGATGGAAGCAGATAATTCAGGAACAATGAAAAGAGACATGAGTAAAGTATATGATGATAGCACAAAGATAAGAAGGGGATAAATGGAGCTAAAGTTTTGTACAATCTTTGTATTGTTTAGGAAATGATAAAAGTTAATGTAAGGGAAACATTAATAAGTCCATGATGTATACTGAAATCTGCAGGATAACCAGTAAAAATTAATAAAAGAAAATGCATATATGTGCAAAAAAAGGCAAATACAGTAATTTTTTAAATAGTACAATAGAAAAGAAAAAAGAAAAATAACAGAACACAAATTAAAAGGGATTAAAAAGGTAGTATATTTTGACTCAGATATATTAGGGGTTATAGTAAATATAAGTGTACTAAATATTATAAATACCTAAGGTTATAAAATCGACTATGTGTACCTTATGAGACAAGTCTTAAATATAAAGACACAGAAAGTAATATACCTATACCAATAGCAAATAAAGTAATTTTGAAAGCAAGAAGCATTACTAGAGATAAAGTAAGATATTTCACTAAAAGATTGATTCAAAGGGAAAATATAATAATCCCAAATTTATATGCATCTAGTAACACAAGGTCAAAAGATTTAAAATGATAACCAACATATCTTTTAGTAACTGATAGAAAAAAATAGAAAAGCAGAGAAGGAAAAAACTAGGCTACATGGCTTTACACATAAATGTGTAAATGAATTTTTATAATCTATTAAGGAAAAAATACCACAAAATTACAACAAATTCCAGAGAACAGAAAAACTTATTTTATTAAATCAGTATATTCTTGATACCAAAACGTGACAAGAACACTACAATAAAATAAAATTATTGTCCAATTTCTCTCAAGAGCATAATTGCAAACATCTTAAATAAGTGTAAATCAAATTCAGGGATATATGGAAAAGGTAATACATCACAACTAAATAGAGTTTGTTTCAAGAATTCAATACTGGTTTAACATTAGAAACTCAAGTAATTCACCACATTAGTTTCATGAGTAAGGGAAAATTAATTAACTCAGGAGATTCAGAAAAGCATTTGTAAAATTCAATACAATTTTGGGGCGCCTGGGTGGCTCAGTCGTTAAGCGTCTGCCTTCGGCTCAGGTCATGATCCCGTGGTCCTGGGATCAAGCCCCACATTGGGCTCCCTGCTCAGCAGGAACCCTGCTTCTCCCTCTCCCACTCCCCCTGCTTCTGTTCCCTCTCTCGCTGTCTCTCTCTGTCAAATAAATAAAATCTTTAAAAAAAAAAAAATTCAATACAATTTCATAATAAGCAATGGAATTCATACCCAGAAATATAAAAAAATCCCGCAAATCAATAAGAAAGAGAGAATCCAGTTTTTAAAGTGACTCTACAGAAAAGGAGATATCCAAATGGTCAATAATTATAGCAAAAATTATCCCACATAATTAGTGTTATGAATTGTGTCCCTCAAAAAAAAAAATATGTTGAAGTTCTAAACCCCACAACCTGTGAATGTGACCTTATTTGAAAATAGGTCTTAGTGAAATAGAAGCTTCATTCCTCAAAGTCTACTCTGTTGAGATAGGCTGGATATTGAACAGGGCTCTGTCAAGATGCTGGAGCCACTCAGAAATATCTGAATCTCTGCTTCTTCTACCTGAGGGTCATTGTCCATGTTGCCCTTTTTAAAGGGTCAGCCTCAATCACAGGACACACTGCTAGGACTTTACCAATACCCAAGGGAGAATATGTCAGTACCCTTACCACTGTACAGTGATTAAAAAAAAAAAAACAAAAACAAAGGCACAGGTTTTGGAGTGAATCACATCTGAGTTTAACTATGAGATCAACCACTCAGCAGCTGTGCAACCCTGGGCTTTCTCCAAGCCCCTCTTAACCTTCAGTCACTCAATTCAACTAAACTTAATCTACCAAACATTAATTGAGGTTCTGAGTGCATTTAAAAATTGTGCTTAATCCTCGAGATAAAAAGGAAAGTATGAAAAAATAGAGTCTCAATCCTTAAGGAACTATAGAATGGAGAGAAATACCACACCTTCCTCACAGTTAGTTGTTTGTTTTGAAAATTTATGTGCTACTATTTAAAAGAGCACAGTGTCACTTGTTCTTATCATAAGTGTTAGTGTTACTTCCCTTTTCCTATTTCTTCTATACGATCAAACTGTCCTTGGCTGTGTGCTTTGAACCAATTACTTTATCTCACTGCACTTCTGTTTACCCACATGCAAAATGGAGAAAACATTAAAACTCCTACTACATCCATTAGGATGTAGAATTACGCTGCAATAACAACTCCAAAATTTTAGTGGTTATTCCAGTCACCTATTGCTTTGTGATGAACCACCCCAAAACTTAGTGGCTTAACACAACTACATTTATTTTGCTCACAGATCTGTACTTTGGGCAGAGTTTGATGGGGGCAACTTATCTCTGCTCCAGTCAGCATTAGCTGGGGTAGTATGAAGGCTCACTCACTCGTGTGTCTGGTGGTTCATGTCAGCTGATGATTGGGACCTCAGCTGGGAATGTGGCTGGAATTCCTACACGTGGCCTTTCCGTGTGTCTGGTTGGTTTACTCACAGCATGGAGCCTGGATTCCATGGGCAAGTAGCTCCAGGGGAACAGACAAAAGCTGTATTACAATTTATAACTTAGACTCAGAAGTCAGTGTCATTTCTGCTACTATCTCAGGCTGGCCCGGATTCAAGGGGAACATAGACCCCTTCCCTCAGTGGGAGAATGTCAGTGTCACAATGTAGTAAGAACATGGGTAATGGAATATATGACCATCTTTAGGACAATCTATTACAGATTTTAAACAACAGGAGTTTAATTTTTGTCCTTACCACATGGTCACTGGAAATCAGCATGGGAGTCCTATTCATAGTCACTTGGGAATGCAGTCTGATGGAGGGTCCATCTTGACATATGTTACTATATAATTGGTGAGACAGGAAAAAAGGATGTAATTTATCTCATAAAGCTTCTACCCCAAAGTGACATTTGTCAATTCATCTCACATTATATTGGCAAAAAGTCACAAGGCTGAGCTGAAACTTCAAAGAGGGTAAGGAAGGGCAATCATACCACATGCCTGGAAGGAAAGAACTGGATTATTTATGAACAGTCCTAATGACTAACATACCCACCATGTAGGGTCTCTGTGAGGATTCACTAAGATAAAGAACATGAGGCACTTAGTACAATGTTAAATCATTGAATATGTTTGATAAATCGTAGCTATAATACTTATAACTGTGTAGTTTGTATAATGGCCTGGCATTTTTCTAGCCACACTTTCCAACTTTGTGGATGAGTCCTTGAGGCTTCTACAATTCTTTCCTGTGGAGTGTGGAGTCAAAGGCTTAGGATACAGGACTGTGAGCTTTCTCAAGCTTGGTTACCACTTAATTGTCATTGTTCAATGCTATAGGTTCAATGTGTGGGCTTACTTAGATGAGTTTTTAACTTTAATGAGGCAGCTTAACCTATATATGCCGGATGTCATGACTGAAATATAGACCCGTAATTCAGTCATCTGCACTGTGCTTTCTGTTTTTTATGCTTCTTTGGGGTTTATTTATTTTTATGTCTTCTATTGTTTGGACTGTGTTTTGTTTTATATTTTCTATTAATTTACTCAACAAACAAACTGCCTCTCATGTGGCAGGCACTTTGCTAGGCTTTAGGCACAAAAAAAAAAGAGAGAGAAAAAACAGCTTCAGTCCCTGCTGGGGTAAGGCAGCAGATTAGTGAGGGAAATAAATATAAATAAAATAATTTCATTATTAATAGTTACAAATAAGTGCATTACAAATCATGATTATACACTAATAAATCTTCCACAAAAAAAGGAATGAAGTTCTATGAGAGCATACGAGAAAGACAGCTGACTTAGTCAGGAAGGTCTTGGAAAATTTCTCAAGATTTACACATGACGTGTGAAACATGAAGACTAAGTAGGAGTTAACTCATTAAAGGCAGGATGGTGATCAAGATGAAAGCATTCCATCCAGAAGAATAGTAGAGAGAAAGGACCTGTAGTAGAGGAAGGGTTGACAATCCCAAAAACAAACCATGTGCAACATTTCTTTAAAAGTACACCAGCTGGAACCTAGAGAGCTGGCAGGATCTTGGTCTGAGATGAGGCTGATAGGAGTTTGATCTGCATTCATCAACTCCTGTCTCTTTAAATCTCAAAGTTAGAAATGAAACTAGACGTTCTGATTCTTCCACTACCAAGCAGTTTAGATGAGGAATCAAGTGAGAGTTTTCTTCCCACTTAACACTTCTCAGTCTTAAAATATAATTTTGGATGTGGCACACCAGACTGTGTTTAATAAATTATTCTTTTGTGTGGCATGTATCTTCCATGTCAGGAATTTTAATTAACATTTGTAATCAGTTTTGAAACAATATTTTCAACGGTCATTTTAGGCTAGGCTCCGTGACTGTATGTTTACCTGCTTTCCTACTCCTCCTGAGCCCCCTTTTACCACATATTCCCCATGCTCGTGCTTTCAGCTTTGATTAATTTGGTCATATAGAATAGGCATGTGTCTTCAACTAATTCTTTCAAGAAGGGTGTGTGGAGGCATATATTCTGAACCTGCTCATGTCATGGAACGTCTTAGTGCTGCTGACTTCACACATGAGCAACAACCTGGGTGGTTACAAAATTCTTGGCCTATATCCAGCTTTCTTCAAAACTCTGGAAGATTATTTCATTGTTTTTTTGCATTTAGCATTACAGAGGAGAAGTCTCCGGTTACTCTGCTTATTGTTCCTCTTAAGTAATGTCTTTTGTTCTGTTTGTTTTGTTTTCAGCTTGGATGCTTATAAAACTCTTTTTTGTCTATTTAAGTATTTGTTTAAATATTTGCAGGAAACTTGATGGGTGTGGCTATCTTTTCATTGTCTTAACGTGATCAAGTGACATTTTTCTAAAATTTGCATTTGCAAATTTCAAGGGGGTTGCTTTTCCTAGATACCAGGTAGCTTTAGAATGAAGAACATTGACTACAGAGTCTGGCTGGCACGGTTCAAGTCCCAGGTTTGTCCTTCACTAGGCTTATGATCTTGAACAAAGTTTTTAAAAAGAAAGCCCATGATTAAAAACTTCCCTCTGTTTCAGTTTCCCCACTTGCAAAATGAGGCTAACATAGTACCTGCCTCATTGGGTAGCTATGAGGGTAGAGTGGGCCCTAAGTCCAAAACGGTGTTCCCTATAAGAAAGCAGAAGAGGCACAGACATACAGGCAGATAGGTGAGGAGGTCACGTGAAGACTGAGGCAGAGATTGGGGTGATGCATCTACAGGTAAAGAGAATGGCAAAGATTGCCAGCAAACACCAGAAGCTAGAAAGAAGCAGGGAAGGATCCTCCCCTAGAGCCTTCAGAGAGAGCATAGCACCTTGATTTCAAACTTCTAGTTTCCACAGCTGTGAGATAATAGATTTCTGTTGTTTCAGGAAAAAAAAAATTAATAAAGGTAAAGTATCTAAAAGGACATTTAGCCTGAGTGTCTAGTAAGGACCTCTTAGGCCACTATCCTTTTCTCTTCTCTTTTTTTTTTTTTTTGGCTTTAAAAAGTTTCCTCCTTGGGGCACCTGGGTGGCTCAGTCGTTAAGCATCTGCCTTTGGCTCAGGTCATGATCCCAGGGTCCTGGGATAGAGCCCCACGTCGGGCTCCCTGCTCAGCAGGAAGCCTGCTTCTCCCTCTCCCACTCCCCCTGCTTGTGTTCCTGCTCTCGCTCTCTCTCTCTCTGTCATATAAGTAAATAAAAATCTTTAAAAAAAAAAGTTTCCTCCTTATTTTTTTGAAAAAGTCTATTGACTTTTTATTAGGTATTTTAAATTTCTGAGCTGAAAATTCTAACAATATAAATATTTGACTAATTATGTTGCCATAAGTAATAATACCAAAGGTTTAGCTTAACATGATTATATAAATTCACAAGGTATCTCTGAGAATTAAATAAGAGTTAAATTAGACAATATATAATATGCAAAACATTTTAAACACTGTAGAGTTAATACATCCATCACCTCACATATTTATCTTTTTTTAAAGCAAGAACATTTAAGTTGTATCCTCTTAGCAAATCTCAATTATACAATGCAGTGTTACCAACTACAGTCACCATGTGATACAGTAGGTCCTCAGGCCTTATTCATCTAATAACTGAAAGTTTGTACATTTTTACCATCCACTCTGTTTCTTCCATACCTAGCCCTTTGGCAGCCACCATTCTGCTATCTGTTTCTAAGAGTTTGATCTTTTTTTCTTTTCTTTTTTCTTCCCCAGATTCCACATAAAAGTGGTACCCTGCAGTATTTGTCTTTCTCTGTCTGGCTTGCTTTTCACTTAGCATAATGTCCTCCAGGTTCATCAAATTTGTCACAAATGGCAGGATTTTCTTTCTTTAAAGGCTGAATAGTATTCCATTTTATATTATATCACATTTTCTTCATCCAATCATCCACTGACAGACAGGGTGTTTCCATACCTTGGCTATTGTGCATACTGCTGTAGTGAAGGTGGGAGTACAGACAGATCTTTGAAATAAAGATTTTGTTTCCGTTGGATATATACCCAGAAGTGGGGATTGTTGAATCACACATTAGTTCTACTTTTAATTTCTTGAGGAATTTCCACACTGCTTTCCATAGTGGCTGCATCAGTTTATTCTCCCACCAACAGTGCACAGTGTTCCCTTTTCTCCACATCCTCACCACCATTGATTTCTTGCCTTTTGGATAATAGTAATCCTAACAGGTGTGAGGTGGTATCTCACTATGGTTTTGATTTACATTTCCCTGATGGTTAGTGATGTTGAACATCTTATCACGTACCTGTTGTTCATATATCTTCTTTGGAAAAAATATATTCAGGTCCCTTGTCCATTTTTTAATTATTTGGTATCTGCTATTGAGTTGGTTTAGTTCCTTATATGTTTTGGATATTAAACCTTTATCAGATATGTGTTTGCAAGTATTTTTTCTCCCATTTCATAGACTGCCTTTTTGTTTTGTTGACGGTTTCCTTTGCTGTGCAGAAGCTTTTTAGTTTGATGTAGTCCCACTTGTTTATTTTTGCTTTTGTTGCCTTTGCTTTTGGTTTGAAATCCAAAAAATCATTGCCAAGACCAATGTCAAGGAGCTTTTTCCCTATGTTTTACTCTAGGAGTTTTATGGTTTCAGGTCCTACATTCAAGTCTTTAATCCATTTTGAGTTGATTTTTGTGTATGGTGTAAGATATGGGGTCCAGGTTCATTCTTTTGCATGTGGATATCCAATTTTCCCAATACCATTTGTTGAAGAGACTGTCCTTTCCCCATTGTATACTCTTGGCTCCTTTGCCAAAAAATAATTGACCATACATGCATGGGTCTATTTCTAGGGTCTCTATTCTGTTCCATTGATGTATGTGCCTGTTTTTAGGCCAATAATATATTGTTTTGATTCTATAGCTTTGTAATATAATTTGAAATCAGGAAATGTGATGCTTCCAGGTTTTTTCTTCTTTCTAAAGGTTGCTTTCGCTCTGTAGGATATTTTGTTGTTCCAACAAATTTTGGAATTGTTTTTTTCCTATTTCTGTGAAAAATGCTATTGGAATTTTGATAACGATTATATTGAATTTGTAGATTGCTTTGGGTAGTATGCACATTTTAATAATATTAATTCTTCTAATCCATGAACATGGAATATCTGTTCATTTATTTGTGTTTTCTCTAATTTCTTTCATCAATTTTTCATAGTTTTCGGTGTAGTGATCTTTCACCTCCTTGGTTGGACTTATTTTTAAGTATTATATTCTTTTTGATGCAATTATAACTGGGATTGTTTTTCTGATAGTTCAATGTCAGTGTACAGAAACAGAACTGATTTTTATGTTGATTTTATATCTTGCAACTTCACTTAATTCATTTATTAATTCTAACAGTCTTTTTGGTGAAGTCTTTAGGGTTTTCAACATATGTCAACTGCAAAAAGACACTATTTTATTTCTCCCCTTCCAATTCGTATGCCTCTTGTTGCATTTTTTTTTTTTTTTTTTTTTTTTTTACTTAATTGCTCTGGCTAGGGCTTCTTGTTCTATGTTCAATAAAAGTGGTGAGAGTGGATACTGTTGTCTTGTTCCTGACCTTAGAGGAAAAGTTTTCAAACTTTTCCATGAATCATTTCAACCAATTCCATCTATGCCTAATTTGTCAAAGGTTTTTATCATGAAAGGATGTTGAATTTTGTCAAATGCTTTTTCTGCATCATAACATGATTTTATCCATCAGTTTATTAATGTAGTATATCATAATCATTGATTTGCATGTACTGAACCACCCTTGCATCCCGGAAATAAATCCCATTTGATCACGGTGTATGATTCTTTTTATGTGCTGTTGAAAGGTTTGCTAATATTCAGTTGAGAAAATTTGCATCTACTTTCTCAGGGAGGATAGCCTATAATTGTCTTTACTTGTCACGTCCTTGTCTGCTTTGGTATCAGGGTAATGCTGGCCTCATAAAATGAGTTTGGAAATAATCCAATCAAGAAATGGGCAGAAGACATGAACAGACATTTTTCCAAAGAAGACATCCAAATGGCCAACAGGCATATGAAAAAGTGCTCAACATCGCTCTGTATCAGGGAAATCCAAATCAAAACCTCAATGAGATATCACCTCACACCAGTCAGAATGGCTAAAATTAACAAGTCAGGAAATGACAGATGTTGGCGGGGATGCGGAGAAAGGGGAACCCTCCTACACTCTTGGTGGGAATGCAAGCTGGTGCAACCACTCTGGAAAATAGTATGGAGGTTCCTCAGAAAGTTGAAAATAGAGCTACCATACGATCCAGCAACTGCACTACTGGGTATTTACCCCAAAGATACAAATGTAGGGATCCGAAGGGGTACGTGCACCCCGATGTTTATAGCAGCAATGTCCACAATAGCCAAACTGTGGAAAGAGCCAAGATGTCCATCGACAGATGAATGGATAAAGAAGAGGTGGTATATATATACAATGGAATATTATGCAGCCATCAAAAGGAATGAGATCTTGCCATTTGCAATGATGTGGATGGAACTGGAGAGTGTTATGCTGAGCGAAATAAGTCAATCAGAGAAAGACATGTATCATATGACCTCACTGATATGAAGAATTCTTAATCTCAGGAAACAAACTGAGGGTTGCTGGAGTGGGGGGTGGGGTGGGAGGGATGGGGTGACTGGGTGATAGACACTGGGGAGGGTATGTGCTATGGTGAACGCTGTGAATTGTGCAAGACTGTTGAATCACAGATCTGTACCTCTGAAACAAATAATGCAATATATGTTAAGACAAAAAAAAAAGAAGATAGCAGGAGGGGAAGAATGAAGGGGAGGAAATCGGAGGGGGAGATGAACCATGAGAGACGATGGACTCTGAAAAACAAACTGAGGGTTCTAGAGGGAAGGGCGGTGGGAGGATGGGTTAGCCTGGGGATGGGTATTAAAGAGTTCTGCATGGAGCACTGGGTGTTATGCACAAACAATGAATCATGGAACACTACATCAAAAACTAATGATGTAATGTATGGTGATTAACATAACAATAAAAAATAAAAAATAAAATAAAATAAAATATTATAGGAAGTCAAGAAAGGAAAAAAACAAATAAATAAAATGAGTTTGGGTGTGTTTCCTCCTCTCTAATTTTGGAAGAGTTTGAGAGGATTGGTACTAATTTTTCTTTAAATATTTGGTAGAATGTACCTATGAAGACATCTAGTCCTGGCCTTTTCTTTGTTGAGAGTTTTTTGCTTACTGATTTAATCTCCTTACTAGTAATTGGTCTGTTCAGATTTTCTATTTCTTCATGATTCAATCTTGGTAGGTTATATGTTTCTAGGAATTTATCAATTTCTTTCAGGTTATCTAATTTGTTGGCAAAAAGTATTTATAGTAGTTTCTTGTGATCCTTAGTATTTCTGTTTTCAGCTACCATGTCTCCTCTTTTGTTTTCTGATTATATTTATTTGAGTCTTCTTTTTTCTTAGTTGGTCTAAAGGTTTTTCAATTTTGTATACCTTTGAAAAAAAAAAAACTAGTTATCTTCATTGATCTTATGTATGCTTTCCAGTCTCTATCTCTTTTATTTCCACTCTGATCTTTGTTATTTCCTTCCTTCTACTAACTTTAAGCTTAGCTTGTTATTCTTTTTCTAGGTCCTTGAGGTATAAAGTTAGGTTGTTTATTTGGGGTCTTTCTTTTTTCTTAATGTAGGCATTTCTCCCTATAAACTTTCCTCTTAGAACTGCTTTTGTTGCATTTCATGTCTTGGTATGGTTGTGTTTCCACTTTCGTTTGTTCCAAGGTATTTTCTTTGTGATTCCTCCTTTTACTCATTGGTTGTGCAGGGGCATATTGTTTAGTCTTGGTATGTTTGTGAATTTTCCAGTTTCCTCTTGTAATTGATATCTAGTTTCTAGATGTTAGATATGATTTCAATCTTCTTAAATTTATTAAGATTTGTTTTGTGATCTAACATATTATCCATCCTAAAAAATGTTCCCTGTGTGCTTGAGGAGAATGTGTATTCTACTGCTGTTGCATAGAATTTTCTGAATACGTCTGTTATGTCCATCTGGCCTAATGTGTAGCTTAAGTTCAATGTCTCCTTATTAATTTTCTGTCAGGATTATCTGTCCATTGATGAAAGTGGAGGACTGAAGTCCCCTACTATTTCATTGTTGTCCAATTCTCCCTTCAGATCCGTTAATATTTGCTTTATATATTTAGGTGTTCCAGGTTGGGTGCATAAATATTTACAACTGTTATAGCCTCTTGACAAATTTGACTCCTTCATTATATAGTGACCTTCTTTGTCTCTTATTAGTTTTGGGTTTAACATCTATTTTGTCTGATATAAATACAGCTACCTCTGCTTTCTTTGTATTTTTCCATTTGCATGGAACATCTTTCTCCACCCCTTCACTTTCAATCTGTGTATGTCTTTAAAGCTGAAGTCTTTTATGTGCAGTATATATTTGGGGTTGGTTGTTGTTGTTTAAATCCATTCAGCTACTCTATGTATTTTGATTGGAGAATTTATTCCATTTACATTTACAGTAATTGTTGATATGGACTTACTATTGCCATTTTGTAAATTATTTTCTGGTTATTTTGCAGTTCTTTTGTTCCTTGCTTCCTCTCTTTTTCTTTTCCTTTAGGATTTCATGACTTCCTGTAATGGTATGCTTTAATTTCTTTATCTTTTATGTATCTAATATAGGTTTAAGCTTTATGATTACCATGAAGTTTACATAAAATATAACAGTCTATTTTAAGCTGCTAAGTTTGAATGCATACAAAAGCTCTAGATTTTTACACTCCCTGTCTCCTACAATTATATTTTTCATATCACAGTTTATGTGGTTGTATATTGTGTATCCATAAAGGTGCCTTGAAATGGGTCTCTTCAATTTGTCTTATTTACTATTTTTTGAGCTTCCTGGATATGGATGTTGATTTCTCTCCCCAGGTTAGTAAAGTTTTTATCCATTATTTCTTTGAATAAGCCTTCTGCCTCTTTTTCTCTCTTTTCCTTCTGGGAACCTTATAATGCACATATTGGTCCATTTGATGGTGTCCCATAAGAAGTTTTTTCTTTTTCTGATTGAATGAATTCCACTGGCCTGCCTTCAAGTTTGCTGATCCTTTCTTCTGCCTGATCTAGTCTGCTGTTGTACTCTTTTACTGACTTTTTTTCAGTTTAGTTATTGTATTCTTATATTTTCTACCTCTCTGTTGAAATTCTTTGTTCATACATTGCTGTCTTGATCTCAGTGAGCATCTTTAGAACTGTTATTTTGAAATCTCTGTTGGGTAAATCACTTATCTCCATTTCATTAAGATCAGTTTCTGGAGATTTATTTTGTTCTTTTGGTTAAAATATATTCCCATTTCCTCATTTTCCTTGGCTCTCTCTGGGAGAGCCACCCCTCCTAGTCTTGACAGCATGGTCTCATGTGGGAGCTCAAACTTGCTAATTAGTCTGGCCCAAGTTTCCAACTGTCTTTCAAACCTTTGTGATTGTTCAACCTGCTTCCAATAGTTGAGGGTGTGTCAAGACCCATGAGTGCCCCAAATTGGAAGATTGCAGTCAGCACCTAGCTGCAGGATGATTAAAAGCTAAACCATCAAACAGCTTCTAGGAAAATATGCAGTCAAAATTCTTCCAGGAAGAAACTGGGAGATGGGTGTTTTTGCTTGCTCTCTGTGCTGAGCCCACATGTATACCCATGGGGTGGGAGGTGTTCCTATATCCATTCAAAACTTGGTTTGCTGTAGTTCTGTGGTACCCCTGACTGCAGACCCCACTGGCTATCAGAGCTAGATTTGGGACCCATCCCTCAGGTAGTAGCCATAAAATTTGCAGTGCTAGGTGTGTGGAAAGCTTCTCCCAAGGAGATAATGGTAACTTGGTTTTATTGTTAGAATGGGCCAAAGGGAGAAAGCAGGGAAAGTGTCCACTGGCTCTTTTGGGCTCCAAGGAAGATCACAGTCAGTACCTGGATGTATGCTAATTAGAAGTCAGACCCTGAAGAAGCAGCTTATGCAGTATGAAATCAAAACCCTTCCAGGGAAAGACCTGAAGATGAGCAATTTTGCCTGTTCCCTCTGTTCTCTTTCTCGGCAGAGAGCCTCAACAAGTGCTTGTGTGCCCATTAACAACTGATTCCTCATTTGCTATAGTCTTGTGGGACTTGTGAATGTAAGCCCTGTTGACTTTCAGAGCTAGTTGATTTGGGGACCTGTGTCTCATGTGGGAGACTTCAAAGTTGGGGCATTAGATGTAGTTCAAGACCTTTGCTCCTCAGAGAGAAACTGGGCATTGGGCATCCCCTCCCAATAGGATGGCACTGTTTTGGGGATGGGGTTTATGGTGAGAATGTGTCCCAGACTTTCCTACCCGTTCTGACTAGGGTATTTTCTCAGCTGCCTGATGTGTAGGAGTCATTCATCCAGTTTCTGGATTTCTCTTTGGCTCATCCATGGGAGGAGGAAAATTTAGGAGACTCCTTTGTTGCCATCTTGGTCTGGAGTTGAGAAAGTTTTCTCTAAATGAGAGTTTGCTTTTGCTTGTACTGTAACTGTTTTGATTTAATATAGTTTGAGATCTGATCTCCATTCCCTATGTCTCACCCTATCTTTTTCTAGTTCTACTTCTTGCTCTTTTCCTCTGAGGATAAAGATGCTTCTCTAGTCTCAACCTCATTTCATGATTTGTTTTATTGCAACATCGTTTCTGCTCCAGACTGCCTCCAAAATTGATTATTTAAATTTTGTCCTTCACATTTTACCGTCTTTGGAATTCTGCCTTGACTACCTTTTCTACTAAGATTATCTATTGCATATCCCCTAATTAACTTTATTTGTAAACTTCTCTCCTTTAAAATTTTCAGTTCCTTCCCCAGAATGCAAGCTTTCTTGTGGATACTATGTAATTTCTGAACTTTCCTGCTTTCTGTAGTTCATATTTTCAAAGTCCTGTTTCATGAAGCTTCAGAATTACTTTCTTTTCATATCTTCTGCCCATTTTTTGACTTATTTGTTTTTTGGGTGTTGAGTTTGAGAAGTTCTTTATAGATCTTGGATACCAGCCCTTTACCTGTAGTGTCATTTACGAATATCTTCTCCCATTCTGTGGGTTGCCTCTTTGTTTTGTTGACTGTTTCCTTTGCTGTGCAGGAGCTTTTTATCTTGATGAAGTCCCAAAAGTTCATTTTTGCTTTTGTTTAAGAGACATACAAATGGCTAACAGACACATGAAAAAATGTTCATCATCATTAGACATCAGGGAAATTCAAATCAAAACCACATTGAGATACCACCTTACACCAGTTAGAATAGCAAAAATGGACAGGGAAAGAAACAACAAATGTTGGAGAGGTTGTGGAGAAAGAGGAATCCTCTTACACTGTTGGTGGGAATGCAAGTTGGTACAGCCACTTTGGAAAACAGTGTGGAGATGTCTCAAAAAATTAAAAATAGAGCTACCCTATGACCCAGCAATTGCACTACTGGGTATTTACAAAGACAGAGATGTAGTGAAAAGAAGGGCCATATGCACCCCAATGTTCATAGCAGCAATGTCCGCAAGAGCCAAACTGTGGAAAGAGCCGAGATGCCCTTCAACAGATGAATGGATAAAGAAGATGTGGTCCATATATACAATGGAATATTACTGAGCCATCAGAGAGGATGAATACCCAACTTTTACATCAACACGGATGGGACTGGAGGAGATTATGCTAAGTGAAATAAGTGAAGCAGAGAAAGTCAATTATCATATGGTTTCACTTATTTGTGGAACATAAGGAATAGCATGGAGGACATTAGGAGAAGGAAGGGAAAAATGAAGGGAGGGAAATCGGAGGGAGAGATGAACTATGAGAGACTATGGACTCTGAGAAACAAACAGGGTTTTAGAGGGGAGGGGGGTGGGGGGATGGGTTAGCCCGGTGATGGGTATTAAGGAGAGCACGTATTGCATGGAGCACTGGGTGTTATACAAAAACAATGGATCGTGGATCACTACATCAAAAACTGATGATGTATTGTATGGTGACTAACATAATAAAATTAAAAAAAAAAAGAATTACTTTCTTCCCTTCTCCTCCTAAATTCTTGATAGGGCCTCTATTGTTGCTATTGCTGTATTTTCTATTTATTCATTCTAAGAGGAGGAGAGATCCAGACACAATCAGAATTTACCAAGTGTCAGGTATGAGCATTTCCTGTGGCTTCATTCACTCTCTATTTCTTTGCAAATCAAACTTCCTCCTAACAACTGCAGCCAGAGGGTAAATTAGGGTTGCTACGTTTAGCAAATAAAAATATAAGATGCTCAGTTAAATTTGAATTTTAGATAAATAATCCATTTTTTTTTTACCATCAATATGTTCCAAATATCGTATGGGATATACTTATGATAATTTTATTTAAAAATCATTTAATATTCAAATTTAATTTAGCTCCCTATGTTTTATCTGACAACCCTTGATTAGGCTGACACACTTCAAACCCAGCCCAATTCCCTCTGTGTAGCAGGTTTTTATCTGGTGCAGATCTACTGAGGGGAGTTCTTTTTCTTTTCTGTCCATTGGTTCTCTACAAAGGCTGTACTATACTGGGAGCTCTGCTCTTCCTCTTTTCCCCACCCTGTCTACAATGTTGGAGGGGACTCCATATCCTGGGATATTATGTATGTTTGCCTTTCCTCCTTCAACTTCCTTTTCACCACCTTGGTAAACACCCTATTCTCTGAGAGATCAAATTTTCAAGAGGATGGAGTAAAAATCGTAAGTATTTATTGAATATTTACTATGTTCTAGGCTCTGTGCTTACTGTTTCACATAAATTAGCTCTTTTAATTTAATCTTTATGGCTACTCTTTAAGGAAAGTACTATAGGAAGCCCATTTTGCAGATGATAAAAAGAAGGCTTAGGAAAGTTAATGACTTGACCAAATAATAAATTGATGGCATGGGGTTCAATGTTATATCCATTTGTCCCTGACTATAAGCTTTTAATTCTACATGATCTCCATATCTCTGGGCCAGAAAGCAGCTATGCAAATACAGTGTCTATTTGCTCTGCCTTTCTGTGAGGTCACACATGGACGGCTTACCATTTTCTCTCTCTTAATCTGGATCCAAAAGCTGTTGTCTGAGTGAAATTTCCACTAGATTCTGGAAATATATCTATGGCTTACCATTTTCTCTCTCTTAATCTGGATCCAAAAGCTGTTGTATGAGTGAAATTTCCACTAGATTCTGGAAATATATCTTCTTGCCATTCTTAATAATTTGTTTTTTGGTCAATTTTCACCTACTATATTTTTATGGGGATTCTAGTAGAAATTTGGGACAGGCTGTGACAAGACTTGTAGCCAGTTTCCATTTTAATCTCTAGGACAGAATTTCACATTGACTCTTCCATTCCTCTTCTGAGAAGACAAGTTCTACTTTTTAAAACTTTTTCAAAAATCCACTTTGTAGCTTCATGGATATATGACTATATCAAGTACCCCTACACAGTCACTTTCCCCAATTATCAAATCTACTTTGATATTAATGTTTCCCTTCTTGCTCCCAATTGAGCGTGATGTAGTTTTCTTTGTCACTCTCTTGATCTTTTGGGAGGTGATGTTCTCAAAAAAAGTTGCAAATAAGTATGATTGGCTTTTTAAAAATGGAGATTCTCAGAAGATATGAGAAATGGTAGAGTTCCCCAGGCTCCCAAAGTCCTGGGCCAGCTTTTTACCCTTTGCAGGAGAGCACCATCAGTTTCTTCCCTCTCACCAGGTAGTTGATGCTATAGTTCTGAGGCAATATCACATTAGTTCCTCTCTCCTTTTCTTTCATTTCATCCTAGTTCAGGTCCTAAATTACCTTAGTACTCAATACGGTCCAGACATACTCTACTTCTTCATTTCCTCTTCTTTTTCTATATTTCTATTTCTTCAAAATATACGTAACTTTCAACTGTCATTTTTCATCCTTGATCCCCACTCTCTCAAGTTGCCCTGACGCCTGTGAAATTTTATTTGACAATTTTGTGCTTTCTTCCTTCTCTTGATTCATCTTTGTCCTGAATGTGTTGGCATGTATGGAAGGTGGCTATAGGACTTATTTCTGAACATATTTTTATCTGAGAGTTCCTGTGATACTTCACACTACGTTACTTCTTTTTCTCATACCTATTGTCCTCTGTCACATCTGCTTTTGCAGTTTTATCTGGGATTTCCTTCCCTCTCCCTAAAAATCAGCTACTCAGGCCAGGGACTCTCTTGCCAAACACATTCTTTCCAATCTTTGTGAAGTTCCTCCAAGCCTGTAGGAATCCTCCTTCAACTGACTAGAATGGTGGGGTTTTTGCTGAAACTTGAAAAACAAACTGCTGTATGATTTCCTTGGTTCTCCCAGGTTGAGGTCATATGTAAAGATCTCATATTACTCATGACCTTGATCTCACCCTGAAACCATCAACTATATGCCTTTTAGTTAGGGGGCCATTTATATACCATTTTGCTTTGGGATGAAAAGGGAAATAGCTGCTTCCAGAGCTAAAAATAAGGAGGGATCAAAAAAAGATAAACTTAATAAAAATTACATTAACAACACTGTATTGTACATTGAAAATTTGTTAAGAGGGAAGCTCTCATGTTAAATGTTCTTACCACAGTTTAAAAAAAAATTATCATCTTTAAAAAAGAGGAATTCCAGCAACATATTGTGATGGTTCAGAGTGCCAGCACTTACGTTAGAGAGAATTGAATTTGAGCACATGTTTTGCCTTTTACTAGCTAGGTGACCTTAGACAAGTTACTTTATCTTTCTAAGTTTCAATTCCCTCCTCTTTTAAATAGATACAGTGATAATAAGAACCTAATAGAGATGTCATGAGAAATATTCTCAATAATACATGTAAAGTGCTTTGCATATGGCAGAGATAATATCTGAAGTATAGTAACTATTCAATGTTACCTGCAATTAAAAAAATATATTGTAAATGCAGTGTTTACCTCTAAATTCATCAACAAAGGCAAATTTTCTATTTTTTCTATTGTTTAACCCTTTCCATTCTGCCCAGCTATTGACATATTTATATAGTTATAATTAAATCTAGATAAAATTGTATTGTTTTCTCCTATTTCCCACAAAGACTTTGTGATATTTTAAAATGCATGCATCACCTATAAGATACTCATTTGAGACCTAAAGACACATGCAAACTAAAAGTGAAGGGATGGAAAAGTATTTATCATGGAAATGGAATTAAAAAGAAAGCTGGGGTAGCAATACTCATAATGGACAAAATAGACTTTAAAACAAAGACTGTAACAAGAGACAAAGAAGGACACTATATAATCATAATAATCCAACAAGAAGATACAACAATTATAAATACGCACTCAATATGGGAGCACCCAAATACATAAAGCAGCTAGTAACAAACATAAAGGAAGTAATCAATAGTAATGCAGTAATACTAGGGGACTTTAACACCCCATTTACATCAATGAATTGATCATCCAAACAGAAAATCAGCAAAGAAACAATGACTTAGAATGACACATTGGGCCAGATGGACCTAACAGATCTATTTAGAACATTCCATCCTAAAACAGCAAAATACGCATTCTTTTCAAGTGCATGTGTAACATTCTCCAGAATAGATTACATATTAGGCCCCAAAACAAGTCTCAACAAATTCAAAAAGATGGAAGTCATACCATGTATCTTTTCCAACCACAACACTATGAAACTAGAAATCAGTCACAAGAAAAAATCTGGGAAGAACACAATGCATGGAGATTAAATAATATACTACTAAACAATGAATAGGTAAACCAAGAAATCAAAGAGGACATAAAAAAGTACATGGAGAGAAATGAAAATGAAAACACAATGGTTCAAAATCTTTGGTAAGCAGCAAAAGTGTCCTAAGCAGCAAAAGGTTCTAAAGGGGAAGTATATAACAATACAAGCCTACCCCAAGATGCAAGAAAAATCTCAAATAAACAACCTACCCTTATACTTAAAGGAATTAGAAAAGAAGAACAAGCAAAACCCAAAACCAGTAGAAGGAAGGTAATAATAAAGATAAAAGAATAACTGAAACAGAAACTAAAACAAATTAGAACAGATCAATGGAACCAGTAGCTGGTTTTTTGAAAACATCAACAAAATTGATAAACCTGTAGCCAAACTCATGAAGAAACAGAGAGAGAGAGAGAGAGAACTTAAATAAACAAAATCAGAAATGAAAGACGAGAAATGACAACTGACACCACAGAAATACAAAGGATTATAAAAGAATATCATGAAAAATTATATGTCAACAAATTGGGCAACCTAGAAGAAATGGATAAATTCCTAGAAACATCACTTCTTAAACCTAAATCAGGAAGAAATAAAAAAACTGAACACACAGATTACCAGCAATGAAATTGATTTAATAATCAAAAAAAATTCCCCCCAAATTAAAGTCTACGATCAGATGACTTCACAGGTGATTTATACAAACATGTAAGAAGAGTTAATACCTGTTATTCTCAAACTATTTCAAAAAATAGAAGAGGAAGGAAAGCTTCCAAATTCATTCTACAAGGCCAGCACTACCCTGATACCAAAACTCGATAAGACACTGCAAAAAAAAAAGAGAACTATGGGCCAATATCTCTGATGAAATATAGATGCAAAAATCCTCAACAAAACACTAGCAAACAGAATCCAACAATACACTAAAAAAATCATTTACAATCAAGCAGGATTTATTTCTGGGATACAAGTGTGGTTCAATATTTGCAAATCAATTAACATGATATATCACATTAATAAGAGAAAGGATAAAAACCATCATTTCAACAGATGCAGAAAAAGCATGTGACAAGATACAACATCCATTCATAATAAAAACTCTCAACAAAGTTGGTTTACAGGGAACATACTTCAACATAATAAAGGCCATTTATGAAAAACCCTCACCTAATATCATACTCAATGGTGAAAAACTGAGAGCTTTTCCCCTCAGATCAGAAACAAGACAAGGATGTTCACCCTTTCCACTTTAAAACTAGTCCTACTAGAAGTCTTAGCCACAGCAATCAGACAAGAAAAAGAAATAACAGACATCCAAATTGGTAAGGAAGAAGTAAAATTTTCACTATTTGCAGATGACATGATACTATATAGAAAACCCCGAAGACTCCACCAAAAAAACTACTAGAACTGATAAATGACTTCAGTAAGGTCACAGGATACAAAATCAATATACAGAAATCCATTGCATTTCAATATGCTAATAATGAAGGAACAGAAAGAGAAGTTAAGAAAGCAATACTATATTTATAATTGCACCAAAAAGAATAAAATACCTAGGAATAAATTTAACCAAAGAAGTGAAAAACCTATACTCTGAAAACTATAAGACATTGATTAAAGAAACTGAAGATCACACAAATGGAAAGCTATACCGTGCTCATAGGTTGGAAAAATTAATATTGTTAAAATGTCCATACTACCCAAAGCAATCTACAGATTTAATGCAATCTCTATCAAAATATCAACAGCATTTTTCACAAAACTAAAGCAAATAATCCTAACATTTGTATGGAGCCACAAAAGTCCCCAGATAGCCAAAGCAATCTTAAAAAAGAACAAAACTGGAGGTATCAGAATCCCAGATTTCAAGATATACTGCAAAGGTTTAATAATCAAAACATTAAAGTACTGGCACAAAAACAGATACGCAGATCAATGGAACAGAATAGAAAGCCCAGAAATAAACCCATGATTATATGGTCAATTAATCTTCAACAAAGGAGGAAAGAATATGCAATGGGAAAAAGACAGTGTCTTCAACAAATGGTATTGGGCACACTGGACAGCTACATGCAAAAGAACAAAACTGGACCACTTTCTTACACCATATACAAAAATAAACTCAAAATGGATTAAGGATCTAAATGTGATATGAGAAACCATAAAAATCCTAGAAGAAAGCACAGGCAGTAATATCTCTGACATTGGCCATAGTGACATTTTTCTAGATATGTCTCCTGAGATAAGAGAAACAAAAGCAAAAATAAACTATTGGGATTACACAAAAATAAAAAGCTTCTGCACATCAAAGGAAAAAAATCAACAAAATTAAATGATAACCTACTGAATGGAGAGGATATTTACAAATTACATATCTGATAAAGGGTTAGTATCCAAAATATATAAAGAACTTATAAAACTCAACACCCCCAAAAATCCAAATAATCCAATTAAAATGGGCAGAAGATGAGAACAGACATTTCTCCAAAGACATCTGCATGGCTGACAGACACATAAAAAGGTGCTCAACATCACTAATCATCAGGGAAATGCAAATCAAAATCACAATGAGATAAAACCTCACACTTGTCAGAATAGCTAAAATCAAAAACACAAGAAACAAGAGTTGGTGAGGACGTGAAGAAAACAGAACCCCTGTGCACTGTTGGTGTAAATGGAAACTGGTGCAGCCACCATGGGAAACACTATGGAAGTACCTCAAAAAATTAAAAATAGAATTACCATATAATCTAGTAATTCCACCACTGGGTATTTACCCAAAGAATACAAAAATACTAACTCAAAAAAATACATGCACTCCTATGATTTTTGCAGCTTTATTTACAATAGCCAAATTATGGAAGCAGCCCAAATGTTCATCGACATATAAATGGATAAAGAAGATCTGGTATTCTATATCATACTTAAAGGGTCTATCCAACAAGAAGATCTAACAATAGTAAATATCTATGCCCCTAACATGGAAGCAGCCAATTATATAAGCCAATTAATAGCAATATCAAAGAAACACATTGACAACAATACAATAATAGTAGGGGACTTTAACACCCCCCTCACTGAAATGGACAGATCATCTAACCAAAAGATCAACTAGGAAATAAAGGCTTTAAATGACACACTGGACCAAATGGACTTCACAAACATATTCAGAACATTCCATCCCAAAGCAACAGAATACACTTCTTCTCTAGTGCACATGGAACATTCTCCAGAATAGATCATATCCTAGGTGACAAATCAGGTCTCAACTGGTACCAAAAGATTGGGATCATTCCCTGCATTTTTTCTGACCACAATGCTTTGAAACTAGAACTCAATCACAAGAGGAAAGTCGGTAAGATCTCAAATACATGGAGGCTAAAGAGCGTCCTATTAAAGAATGAATGGGTCACCCAGGAAATTAAAGAAGAATTTAAAAAATTCATGGAAACAAATGAAAATGAAAACACAACTGTCCAAAATCTTTGGGATGCAGCAAAGGCAGTCCTAAGAGGAAAGTATATAGCAATACAAGCCTTCCTCAAGAAACAAGAAAGGTCTCAAATACACAACCTAACCCTACACCTAAAGGAGCTGGAGAAAGAACAGCAAATAAAGCCTAAACCCAGCAGGAGAAGAGAAATAATAAAGATCAGAGCAGAAATCAATGAAATAGAAACCAAAAGAACAGTAGAACAGATCAATGAAACTAGGAGCTGTTTCTTTGAAAGAATTACTAAGATTGATAAACCCCTGGCCAGACTTATCAAAGAGAAAAGAGAAAGGACCCAAATAAATAAAATCATGAATGAAAGAGGAGAGATCACAACCAACACCAAAGAAATACAGACAATTATAAGAACATAATATGAGCAACTCTACGCCAGCAATTAGATAATCTGGAAGAAATGGATGCATTCCCAGAGACGTATAAACTACCAAAACTGAACCAGGAAGAAATAAAAAACGTGAACAGACCCATAACCACTAAGGAAATTGAAGCAGTCATCAAAAATCTCCCAAAAAACAAGAGCCCAGGGCCAGATGGCTTCCCAGGGGAATTCTACCAAACATTTAAAGAAGATTTAATACATATTCTTCTGAAACTGTTCCAAAAAATAGAAATGGAAGGAAAACTTCCAAACTCATTTTATTAAGCCAGGATTCCCTTGATCCCAAAACCAGACAAAAACCCCATCAAAAAGGAGAATTACAGACCAATATCCCTGATGAACATGGATGCAAAAATTCTCACCAAAATACTAGCCAACAGGATCCAACAGTACATTAAAAGGATTATTCACCACGACCAAGTAGGATTTATTCCTGGGCTGCAAGGTTGGTTCAACATCCGCAAATCAATGTGATACATTACTAAAAGAAAGAACAAGAACCATATGATCCTCTCAATAGATGCAGAAAAAGCATTTGACAAAGTACAGCATACTTTCTTGATTAAAACTCTTCAGAGTGTAGGGATAGAGGGTACATACTTCACTATCATAAAGGCCATCTATGAAAAACCCACAGCGAATATCATTCTCAATGGGGAAAAACTGAGAGCTTTCCCCCTAAGGTCAGGAACGCAGCAGGGATGTCCACTATCACCACTGCTATTCAACATAGTACTAGAAGTCCTAGCCTCAGCAATCAGACAACAAAAAGAAATCAAAGGCTTCCGAATCGGCAAAGAAGAAGTCAAACTCTCACTCTTTGCAGATGATATGATACTTTACGTGGAAAACCCAAAAGACTCCACCCCAAAACTGCTAGAACTCATACAGGAATTCAGCAAACTGGCAGGATGCACAAAGATCAGTTGCATTTCTATACACCAACAACAAGACAGAAGAAAGAGAAATTAAGGAGTCAATCCCATTTACAAGTGCACCCAAAAACATAAGATACCTAGGAATAAATCTAACCAAAGAGGCAAAGAATCTGTACTCAGAAAACTATAAAATACTCATGAAACAAATTGAGGAAGACACAAAGAAATGGAAAAACGTTCCATGCTCATGGATTGGAAGAACAAATATTGTGAAGATGTCAATGCTACCTAGAGCAATCTACACATTTAATGCAATCCCTATCAAAATACCATCCACTTTTTTCAAAGAAATGGAACAAATAATCCTAAAATTTGTATGGAACCAGAAAAGACCCAGCATAGCCAGAGGAATGTTGAAAAAGAAAAGCAAAGCTGGTGGAATCACAGTTCCGGACTTCCAGCTCTATTACAAAGCTGTCATCATCAAGACAGTATGGTACTGGCACAAAAACAGACACATAGATCAATGGAACAGAATAGAGAGCCCAGAAATGGACCCTCAACTCTATGGTCAAATAATCTTCGACAAAGCAGGAAAAAATATGCAATGGAAACAAGACAGTCTCTTCAATAAATGGTGCTGGGAAAATTGGACAGCACATGCAGAAGAATGAAACTGGACCATTTCCTTATACCACACACAAAAATAGACTCAAAATGGTTGAAAGACCTAAATGTGAGACAGGAATCCATCAAAATCCTAGAGAAGAACAAAGGCAGCAACTTCTTTGACCTCAGCCGTAGCAACTTCTTCCTAGAAACATCGCCAAAGGCAAGGAAAGCAAGGGCAAAATTGAACTATTGGGACCTCATCAAGATAAAAAGTTTTTGCACAGCAAAGGAAACAGTCAACAAAACCAAAAGACAACCGACAGAATGGGAGAAGATAATTGCAAATGACATATCAGATAAAGGACTAGTACCCAAAATCTATAAAGAACTTATCAAACTCAACACCCAAAGAATGAATAATCCAATCAAGAAATGGGCAGAAGACATGAACAGACATTTTTCCAAAGAAGACATCCAAATGGCCAACAGACACATCACTCGTCATCAGGGAAATCCAAATCAAAACCTCAATGAGATACCACCTCACACCAGTCAGAATGGCTAAAATTAACAAGTCAGGAAATGACAGATATTGGCGAGGATGCGGAGCAAGGGGAACCCTCCTACACTGTTGGTGGGAATGCAAGCTGGTGCAGCCACTCTGGAAAACAGTATGGACGTTCCTCAAAAAGTTGAAAATAGAGCTACCCTATGACCCAGCAACTGCACTACTGGGTATTTACCCCAAAGATACAAATGTAGTGATCCGAAGGGGTATGTGCACCCCAACGTTTATAGCAGCAATGTCCACAATAGCAAACTATGGAAAGAGCCAAGATGTCCATCAACAGATGAATGGATAAAGAAGAAGTGGTATATATATATATAATGGAATATTATGCAACCATCAAAAACCCTGAAATCTTGCCATTTGCAACAACGTGGATGGAACTAGAGGGTATCATGCTAAGCGAAATAAGTCAATCAGAGAAAGACAAGTATCATATGATATCAATGATATGAGGAATTCTTAATCTCAGGAAACAAACTGAGGGTTGCTGGAGTTGTGTGGGGTGGGAGGGATGGAGTGGCTGGGTGATGGACACTGGGGAGGGTATGTGCTATGGTGAGCGCTGTGAATTGTGTTAGACTGATGAATCACAGACCTGTACCTCTGAAACAAATAATACATTATATGTTAAAAAAAAAAGAAGAAGAAGAAGAAGAAGATAGTAGGAAGGGAAAAACAAAGGGGGGGAAACCATAGGGGGAGACGAACCATGAGAGACTATGGACTCTGAGAAACAAACTGAGGGTTTTAGAGGGGAGGGGGGTGGGGGAATGGGTATTAAGGAGGACACATATTGCATGGAGCACTGGGTGTTATACGTAAACAATTAATCACAGAACATTACATCAAAAACTAATGATGTAATATATGGTGACTAACATAATAAAATAAAATAAAAAAAAAAAGACATGGTATTTATATATACAATGGAATACTATTCAGCCATAAACAAGAATGAAAGCTTGCCATTTGCAAAAACATGGATGGATCTAGAGGGCACAATGTTAAGCGAAATTAGGCAATGAAAGACAAGTATCATATGATTTCACTCATATGTGGAATTTAAAAAAACAAAACAAATGAACAAAGGAAAAATCAAGACAAACTGAAAAATGGACTCTTAGTTATAGAGAACTGATGGTTACCAGAGGGGAGGTGGGTGAGGGATGAGTGAAATAGGTGAAGGGGATTAAGAGTACACTTATTATGACGAGCACTGATTAAAGTATAAAATTGTTGAATCACTATATTGTACACGTGAAACTAATGTAATACTGTATGTTAACATACTGGAATAAAAATCTAAAAATACAATGCATGCATCACAAGTTCATTGAGAAGATATGCCATGATTTACTTAAACATTCCCTTATATATTAAATATTTACAAAAGTAGTAACATTTCTTGCATTAACTCCCCTTGATGAAAAAAAAATCTTTCTTTTTTTTGTTGTTTTTTGTTGTTGTTGTTGTTTTTGATTGTTTCCTTGGGAAGCATTTTCAGACATTAAATTGTATGGGCATTGATGTTTGTCAAAAAGTATTCCCAAATTACCTTTTTGAAAGCGTTGCATAATTTTATCTTGCCATCAACAGTGTAAGAGGACCATCTCAATACTTGCCAGTACCAGTTAGTCATTATACTAATGTTTTGGTAATTTGACAAAGTAATATGATATACATTTAAATGTAGCTGTTTAATCTGGTTTCTCTTCTAGCCAGAGAACTACTAAAAACTCTCTGAAAACAATCCAGTGCCAAGACAGAATTTAAAAATACCCCTACACTACACTGCATGTTAACTACACTGGAATTAAAAAAAATACCCCTCCATGTGGTAAGGTGGGTACTTACAAAGAACCAGTGAGAATATAAATTGGTCAATCATCCTGGATAGCTGCTATAGACTGAATGCTTGTGTCCCCCCCAAAATTCATATGTCAAAACCTAATCCCCAGTGTGATAGTATTTGGAGGTAGGAAATCTGGAGGTGAGTCTGTCCTGAGGGTGGAGCCCCCATGAATAGGATTAGCACCCTTATAAAAGAAGCCCCAGAGAGTTCCCTAGCCCCCTCCTGCCATGTGAGGAAGGACAGCTGTCTGTGAACCAGATACCAAATCTGCTGCCACCTTGGTCTTGGACTTCCAGCCTCCAGAACTGTGAGAAATAAAGCTGTGTTGTTTATAAGCCACCCACTCTGTGGTAATTTGTTATAGCAGCCCAAATGTACTAAAACAAGGGCACTTGGACAAGGCACATCACAAACTATAAAAAATAATTTCTGCCCTTTGACTAGGAATTACTTTCCTAGGAATCTAGTCTAATTTTCATAGTATTAAAAATTTGAAAAACCAAAGTGTCCACCAGAAAGAGAATTATTAAATGAGTTGTGGTACAGACATAAAATAGACTACGAGAAAGCCATACATCATGCTTAGAAACAATATTTTAATGATGTGGTAAGTGGGGAGGGGAAAGAATAACATAACATTCTAGGTGCAATACGATCTCAATTATGAAGAAAAAAATGCAAAGAAAAAGTCTGGAAAGCAATATGTCAAAATAGTAATAGTTTGCTGCCGAGTGGTGAGCTTATGATTTATATTTGTCCTGCCTTTTAACATTTTCTAAATTATTCAAAATGCTGGCCTATTACGTCAACAATCAGGAGAAGTGGAAAGAAAAGAAAAAGAAAAGACCCTCTGGTATCAAAATACCAAAGTGCTCATATAGAATTTCAGGCAAGTAAATTCCAGACTCAGTGTAAACTCAGCACTTCCTTCTCCTTCATCAATGCTTATTTCATTGTATTAAGTGTATGTATATCCAGCTTTCCTACCTGACATACATCTTCTTAGGAACATGGATGTTGTCTTCCTCATTGGCAGATTCCATCCCCTACTCTATCCAGTATCTAATATATAATATAGTCCCTCTACAAACCTAGTGATTACTCTTCATTGATTTATTCATTCTTTCAATCATTTAAGAAACACTGATTTAGTGCATGGTGTCCCAGGCACTATGCTACACTCTGGGGAAACAAATAAAAACAACGTAGGATTTTTCTCCTCAAGTTGCTTAAGTAAAACCTGAAGGAGTTGCTAATAAGCTATGGTTCCAGGAAGGAAATAGTAACAAAGAGGAATTTCCTGGCTTAGCCACACCAGTCAAGCTACTAGAATGTCAGCTTCCATCCCCTAACCCCCACTGCTGTCTGATATTAGAAGGCCTCCCAAATTCACCCTTCCAGTGCTGAGGCTGGACACTGGTGCTGGGTCCTCCAGCAGCCGCTGGTGCTGCTGCCTTCCCTTCCCATTGCCATAGCCTTGGCCCCCACTTCAAGGCTTAGCCTCCCTGGCAAGCCAAGACTGTTGTGGCCCCATCAGATACTGTTTCCATTCATGGGCCTCTCCCAGTTCTTTTCTTTTTCTCCCATAAGCCCAGGAAAACCTGAAATCCTATAAATAGGTGAAAGCGTTCATCCCTGCCTCTGGAGCTAGAGCCATATCATCCTTAATTCTGTTACTCACACAGAAGTAGAGAATTTACTTACAACATTCTGCCCCACCAGCTTGCATGAGATTCCCCTTCATTTCTTCCCTCTGCCTGTCTCTTCTACTTTCAAAACTGGCCCATTAGCGGGCGTACCCATTTCTAGTTCTCTGTGTTCACATTTCACAAAAGTCTATCACTCACAGGAAAGTCACGTGGTGGTAGAAATGATGAGGTTCAAAGGTACAGGAAGACCAGGGCAGAACTGATACCTTGGAGTATTTCTTTTAATTGGCTTATTTCCATCTGCCTGTTCTCTTTGACTTAGTACATAAATTCCAAAAAATGTTGCTCTTCCATAAATTTAGACTTTCAGTTACACCAATAGGAAAATTAAAATGTATCACCCAATCTGTTCAGATTTCAGTTCTTTCCCCCTCCTCCTCACCTTTCTATTTCATAGACTCATAGAATTTCTGTATGGAAAAGAGGTTCAAGGTCATCCAAAAAAATGCCTCACTAGATGATTAAAATTCCTCTGTCACATTTCACCAAATAGTCCTTTTGCCTCTGCTTGCATACCCCCCAGGAATGGGGACCTCATCACCCTGCTGGGCAGCCCATTCCATCTTTACATAGTTCTGTAAGTTAAAATATTTTAATTCCCAGTAAGAACTATTTCCCTGATGCTTTCTTTCCTTGGCCCTAATTCAAGCTCTTGACATGAGACCAAACAAATCTTATCTCTCATCCACCTGGAAAGCCTTCCAATGCTTCTACCCTTTTGTTTTATGCTAGACTCCTTTTTATTTTGGACTCTCTCATTAGAACACTATAGGAAAAACAAAAATGCACATAATCTAATTTTCCTAATAATGTCTAAGAGATAAGAGAAATAGATCATAATAATTTATTCATTCCATTCATACAATGAACATTACCAACTTCTCATTTTTCTAAACCTAGTGCAAAGATCTGGGAACTTATAGATGAATGAGGTTCACTCTTTGTCCTCAAGAAGCTCACAGTCTAGTGTAGTGGGTTAAGAGGAAGTACAGTTGCAACTTGAACTGCATGGGTCCACTTTTACATGGATTCTTTTTCCATTAACACAGCACAGCACTGTAAATGTATTTTCTCTTCCTTATGATTTTATTAATAACATTTCTTTTCTCTAGCTTACTTTATTGTAAGAATAGAGTATATAATGCAAAATATGTGTTAATCAACTGTTGTTATCAGTAAAGCTTCTGGTCAATACAAGGCTATCAGTAGTTAAGTTTTTGGAGAGTTAAAAGTTGTAGGTGGCCAGTCAGAATGGCTAAAATTAACAAGTCAGGAAATGACAGATGTTGGCGAGGATGCGGAGAAAGGGGAACCCTCCTACACTGTTGGTGGGAATGCAAGCTGGTGCAGCCACTCTGGAAAACAGTATGGACATTCCTCAGAAAGTTGAAAATAGAGCTACGCTACAACCCAGCAATTGCACTACTGGGTGTTTACCCCGAAGATACAAATGTAGTGATCCAAAGGGGTACATGCACCCCAATGTTTATAGGAGTAATGTCCACAACAGCCAAACTATGGAAAGAGCCAAGATGTCCATCAACAGATGAATGGATAAAGAAGAAGTGGTACACACACACACACACACACACACACACAGTGGAATATTATGCAGCCATCAAACCCCCAAAATCTTGCCATTTGCAACGACGTGGATGGAACTAGAGGGTAAGCGAAATAAGTCAATCAGAGAAAGAGAAAGTATCATATGATCTCACTGATATGAGGAATTCTTAATCTCAGGAAACAAACTGAGGGTTGCTGGAGTTGTGTGGGGTGGGAAGGATGGGGTGGCTGGGTGATGGACACTGGGGAGGGTATGTGCTATGGTGAGCACTGTGAATTGTGTAAGACTGATGAATCACAGACCTGTACCTCTGAAACAAATAATACATTATATGTTAAGAAAAAAAAAAAGAAGATAGTAGGAAGGGAAAAATGAAGGGGGGAGGGAATCAGAAGGGGAGATGAACCATGAGAGACTATGGACTCTGAGAAATAAACTGAAGGTTTTAGAGGGGAGGGCGGTGGAGGGATGGGTTAGCCCGGTGATGGGTATTAAGGAGGGCACGTATTGAATGGAGCACTGGGTGTTATATGCAAACAATGAATCATGGAACACTACATCAAAAACTAATGATGTACTGTATGATGACTAACGTAACATAATAAAATAAAATTTAAAAAAACGAAACAAAACAAAAAACAAAAAAAAGTTGTAGGTGGCTTTTTGACTACATGAGGGGTTGGTGCCTCTAACCACCACATTGTTCAAGGGCCAACTATATTCCAGTGTCAGATAATTTGGTTTGAATATCTGCTCTATCTCTTTACTTGTGTGACCTTGGGTAAGTCACTGGGTCTTAATTTTGTCATACGTGGAATACAATGTTATAGTATGTATTTCATAGGGTTGTTGTGAGAATTACATGAGACAACTCACATAGAGCTCACTAAAGAATCAATAAATGTCATCATGAGGAAGAGTTGTGCTGCAAAGAGATGAGGTCAGTTTCAATACACCGTGCAGGCTGGGCAAAACCAGGGTGTGCAGCAGTTGCACAGACAGGCATGTAACTAAGACTGTGTGAAGGTTTAGAAAAGCAAGTGAATTTTAGTTGATGGAAGAGATGGAAGAATTAGTTGGGTGAAGTAGGAGAGAGATATTATAGGCAGAGAGATCAGGCCATGTAAATGAATGAATCTGTGAGATCCCAAGAGGTGTTCAAAGAACTACAGACAATCCAGAATGGCTGGACCACATGTGTGTTGTGACAATGGATGGGACCAGGGAATTTTCAGGGCGTGATAAAACCAAAAACCTTGTAAGTCAGGCTAGGAGAGTGAATTTCGTCCTGTAAGTCATGTGGACCTAATGAAGGATTTCACATGAAAAGATCACATCTGTGTTTTAAGATCACTCAGAAGAGGGTGAACTAGAGAGAAACTAGCCTGAAGTAATAATGAATTCCTGAGTAGGTGGGTTTAACTCATGCTTAGGGCTCCAATGATGCAGGGGTGAATGAGCCTGTGCTAGCTGCATGATTTATCCAGAATTTTGCAAGCAGTGAAATATAGAGAAAAGTTCTTTTAATATCAATATATGCATAAACTTTGGGTTTTATAGTTTGGTGTTATTTTAATTTTGATTTACAGATTGCAGCAAAGGGATTGCAATGCCTAGAGCACTTAAAAATTGCATTGGAATAAATGAAGAGCAATAAGGGCTGGAATTAAGGCAACAGCATTGGAGACCAAGAAAAGGCAAGGCTCAAGGAAACAACAGTCCCAGTGGAGTTCTTTTGCAAAAAATAGCAGAGCAAGGATTATGGTTTTTTCAGCCCAAAGTCTCTCCTTGACAGTGACAGAGCATGACAATATAGTTGTTTCCAACAAATTAACTTCCAATGTGATGAATATATTCTAAATGCAACTTTATCATTTTTCTGAAAATAGTTGTCCGAGATATTCTCTAAATTTTTATTTACTTATTTTTATTCATTTATTTGTCAAATGTTACTAAACTTTACAATGAACTGAGAAGTGTGCTAGGTCTTGAATATACAGAAGAAAACAAGAAAGATGTATTACCTGATGTTAAGAAGTTTACAGCCCAGCAACATGGATATTGAATAAAAAACCAAAATTCATCATTTAAGCACATTTGTGATAGAAACTTCTTTCTTTCACGGCCGACTCCTCAAAAAGAAAATTGTAACACATGGTGTCTGAACATACTCTACCTCCCATCCACTCTTCAACCCATTCTATCTGGCTCAGTTCTTTAGAATTGCTTTTGATAAGGTGTTCAATAACCACCTTGTTACAAACACAATAAATAATCTTGAGCCAGCACCTTATCTGAAATCTCAGCAGCATTTAACACTCTTTTCTTGGCTTCTAAAACATCACAATCTCCTCTTTTACCCCTTTGCTTCTGCTTCTCAGTCTCCTTTGCTGACTCTTCTTCATGTTGCATTTCTTTAGTTTCTTCACATCTTGACCTCTCCTTAGGGGAACTCATCCACTCCCATGGCTTCATATATTCTCTACATATTTCAAGATTTCTAGACTTAAATTTCCAGCCTCAAGGTCTTGTGAACTAGGGATTCATATAATCCAGTGGATTACCTAATACCTCCACTCTGATGCTTCATAAGCATCGTGACCATGACATGTCCAAAACTTAATTCTTGGATTCCTGACTCTTCCTATCCCAAATAAGTTTTTCTTGCAGTGTTATCACTCTCATTAAGTGTCATATTCAACTTCCTAATTGCTTAAGACAGAAAGTTAGGGGTCGATCCTGACATCTCTTTCTCCACTAACTCTAAGATATCTCTTCACCTAACTTCATTTCTCCTTGCCACCCTGGTCTAGGCCCCATTATTACTCACCTAAGTAACTGGGATATCTTCTTAACTTATCTCTCCAGAGTAACTGCTGTTCCCTTCCTAATAATTTTCTACATGGAGACCAGATATTTAAAACACACACACACACACACACACACATACACACACCTCTAATCATATTATTTCCTGTTTAAAAATCATGAGTGATTTCTCTTGTACCAAGGATCTAATCCAAATTCAACATGACCTTCAAGGCCCAGCATGATCTGAGACATGACTAATGAGCTCTAGTCTCTTTTTGTGACACTCTTATCTCCATGTTCGAATCAAAGGAATCTTCCAGTACCTCAAAGATTCTATGACCTCACACTCCTCAGGGATTTTGTCTATGTTCTTTCTACTTCTTGGGTACTCTTTTCTGTTTACCAGCTAATGTCTGTTATATCACTCTCCAAGATAGCTTCTATTTCCTTGTATTTATCGTCTCTTCCCTCCTACTAAAATGTAAGCTCCATATAGCAGGGATTTAGATGATTTACTTACTGCTATGTACTCAGCACTTGAGATTTTCTAGCACATAGTATTCATTCAATGAATATTTATTTAATGATTAATTAGCTAATCATCAGACTGCTGATTTGGTTAGTTTTCTTTATTGTGTCATCGGCCTTTGTTATACCGCCTATTTCTCTGTAGCATCGATCACTGTCGTCATTCTACAGTTACTCATGATGACAATAGTGATTATGACTGAGTAGGATTTTGAAGGATGAATGAGGTGTCGAGTCACTTGACCATTTCTAGCTTTTAATTATTTACTAAAAAGAGAAAATAGGGGGATGTGGTAGGATGAATTTTCCTTTGGGTTCTTTTGAGCTGTAGAATTCTAAGTCTAAGCAATTCAGGATTCAAAAAGCAATGGGTACTTAGTCGCTGAGAGGTGCTAAAGAACAGAGGAATGAGCACTATATTAGGAATAAGGGACTCTGATTGCAGTTTTAAAGGTTTAGCTGTGTGACATTTGCCATTCTGTGGCACAGTAGCAACTCCTGTAAAATTAAAGAAAATAACACCTTGCCAAGTGTATCAGTCAAGGTTCTCCAGAGACACAGAACCAATAAGATATATATATATCTTCTATTTATTTATATAGAATTTATTATAAGGTATTGGCTTCTTGTGATTATGGAGGCAGAGAATCTCATAATCTGCTGTCTGCAAACAGGAGACTCAGGAAAGCCTGTGATGTAGTTTGAAGGCCTGAGAACAGGAGAGCCCACAGTGTAGATGCCATCCTGAGTCTGAAGGCCTGAGAAGCAGGAGCACTGAGGCCAAGAGGAGATCTTTGATTCAGCTCAAGCAATCAGGCAGGGAGAGAATTCAACCTCCCCCCACCTGTTTGTTCTATTCAGTCCCTTAGCAGACTGAATGATGCCCACCCACATCATCTGCCTGACTCAGGTCACTAATTCAAATGCTAATCTCTTCCAGAATCACTCACAGACACACCCAGAAGTAATTTTTAACTAGCTATCTGGGCATCCCCTGGCCCCATCAAGTTTATACATAAAATCAATCATCACATCAAGATTGGAAACAGAATCCTGGAATTTATCTACTTTTTAAGTACATTTCCATCTACTACCCATCTATCCCATTCATCCCGTATTTAGGCAGTGAACACTCACTATGTGCAACATTGTGCTACACCCTGACTTAGGCGTGAGAGATTCGAAGACACATAAAATCAAGTACCTGACCCTGCGGAGGTTATGGTTTAGAGAAGGAATCATATAAGTAGGTAGTTTAGAATTCAGTATTTTAAGGATGAGAAAGAAATATGGGTACCACTCTGAGACGAGTGCTGTTAGGGAGGGTTTCTGAAGGAAACAAGAACTGAGCTGAGTCTTTATTAAAAAAAGAAGAGGGAGGGGTGCCTGGGTGGCTCAGGCGTTAAGCATCTGCCTTCGGCTTGGGGTTGTGATCCCAGGGTCGTGGAATCAAGCCCCACTTTGGGCTCCCTGCTCAGCGGGAAGCCTGCTTCTCCCTCTCCCACTCCCCCTGCTTATGTTCCCTCTCTCACTGTGTCTCTCTCTGTCAAATGAATAAATAAAATCTTAAAAAAAAATGAGGGAATGTTAGGTGGGAAGGAAGATTGAGAAGGATATTCTAGACCTGTGTGTGTGTGAGACAGAGAGAGAGACTGAGAGAGAGAGGAGGAGGCAGGTGGAGGGAAGCAATATAAGCTGGAAGATGTGTGCACACAATCCATTGCTGCTGGATCATAAAGGGTAACGTGGGGACTGTTGGCAGCTGAAGCTGGAGAAGTAAGCTGAGGTCAGGTCATGGTAAGTCTTGGGTGGCTTGGGCTTTATCCTCTAGATAAGTGGGAGACACCGAAGGTTTTTAAGCAAGAAAAGGAGGGTGATGTGGTCAGATTTATATTTTAGGAATGCCACTCTGGTAGCTGCATGGTATTTGGAACGGATAGAGTCAAGATGAGAGGTAAAATGGGGACTTACCTATCAACTTCACATATCCTTAGGCATCATTTCATTGTGTCCTATACAGAGTCCTATAATCTGAGATTTGAGTAGGAGCCTTAGAGATCATCTGTCCAAATTCAAATCAAGAATTCAGATCTAGAATCCCCCTGCCAAGTCCTAGCCACATGGTTCCTGCATGCACGCACACACGCGCACACACACACACACACACACACCACACACACTCGACCATTGCTGTACTGCACGCAGACAGCTTTCTGAGCATGCAGGCACCGGCAATTGCCCGTGGTTTTATTTCCCCAGGTACCTAGTGTAACACAGCCACTGCCTGACAGATCTAATCACAGGCAGGGTCTCTTTCGCAGTCACCCCAGAGTAAAAGCTCAGCGTGTTCCCAAGGAAATGACTGAAACATACAAATCAATTGCCCTTTTCTTCTCTTCTTTTTTGACCCCATTTTGAATGCAAGTATGAGGTTTGATAACAGTACCAGGAGAGGAGGTAGATTTCATATGTCCAGGGACTCATCAAAAGGAAAAAGACTGCACAAAGATAGAGGAACTCAGCCTTGCACCAACCTCGAAGATTGCCACAGCCACTCCTGAGAATAGCCAGGAACCCAATCAAACTCTCAAATGTCAGTGTCCAAATAGGGAAAAACAGCCAGCACCCTCTCCTCGCTGCCTTTGGGTTGGGCTTCTCATCACCACACTCTTTCTTGCTGTTCCCTGTCCATGCTCCTAATTACCAGCGTCAGGGCTTCTGTTTAGCATCACCCCCACTCCTGGCCCTGACCCAAGAGGCTCCTTACACCAACGCCACACACTTAACTTCTGGGTGTCCCAACCCAAATGCCTCCTCATCTATCCAGTTTTACTTGGATTATCTCTTCTAAAATGTCTTTCTATGATAATCATCTACGTTTATCTTACGTTATGACTCTATATGCATTTCTCATTTCTTCTATGCTGAGAGCTTCTTGAGGGCAGGGTCAGCCTTTAGCTTTTCTAGCCTGGCCTTGGGCTTGGCCTATTGAAGGCACTGGATTGAAGTTTGTTCATTAAGTAGGTGAAGTGGAACTGGAACTCATAGATATCAGTGACCTAATTTGGGGGCCTTTAGGGATAAAATTTAATCATGAAAAGAACTTGAGGAAGACCTATTTGTTCCAGAAAGAGGCTAGTTAGACTATATTGGGGGCTTCCTGTTTTCTTGCCAGGAAGCAAATGTTATTCTAAGAGGGGTGGTTCCAAGAGCCAGTCACACCTGCATGCTAGATCAAACAGCATCATGCAGAGGCCAGGAGAAACGTGTGTTCTGAAGGTAGATATATCTGTTAGGAATCTTGAATCCTATGTCAACAGCTATATGACCATGGGAAATTTACCTCACTTCAACTATAAAGCAGGAGGAGTTGTTCCTATCTCAGGGGCAGTATCCCAAGCAGCAGATGTTCGAGGTGCCTGCCACAGTGACTACCATGTTGCTATCTTTTAACAAATGTTCATCTCCCTCTATTTTACTTTTCTTCTTGCTCCCCTGTCACGCTTTGAATCTAATTCCTATTTCCTATGCAGATTTTATTAAAGAAAACATGCTATACTTCTATTTTCTGACTACTGGATTACTGGGAAATGGGTCTAGGTGGCTATGTTTGTATCTGGTGAACTCATAGGCTGGCCTCAGCTGAATGGAGTGGAAATTCCTTGCCATTTCAGTTCCTCTCAAATAGAAATTTGGTACTAAAGCCTTGAAACAATGACTCAATTGATTATGAGTAGCTTAGACATCAAGTTATATGGAGCCAGGTTAGAAGGAGTCTCCAAGGTTGACCAAAGCTACTTATGACCTGAAGTGGTAAAGCTTCTTCATATTCTCTATTCATATTCAGGGTCTGGGCTCCATCTTTATTTCTCACCTGGGCAACTGACTACATTGGTTGAATCTATGTCTCAGTTTTTAGCCCACTTTGCTCTATTAGCTTTTCTGCTGCAACAGTGAGTGGTCCTTCTAGAATCAAATCTTGTGAGGCCCCTGGTCCATACTCCTTCAGTAAATTCCTGTTTGCCTACAGCATTCCTTTCAAACTCTTCCAGAGAAATACTAACAAGTATAGAAGTAAATACAGCATGTAGCTTGGGATCAGAGATGGAAGGGATGGAAGTGCCCATCTCAACCTCAAGTCTCTTGTGGTTGTACTTATGTCAGTAGTCCACTTGTCAATCTCTTTCACTATCTTAGGGTGTATTAAGATTCTCCAGAGGAACAGAACCAAAAGGATATACTTTGGGAGGGGTGGGGAGGAGTCACTAGAAGGAACTGGCTAATGTGACTGTGGAGACGAAGAAGTCCCACAATCAGCCATTTGCAAGCTGGAGTCCAGGAAACCCAGTGATCTAGTTCTAGTCCAGGCCCATAGGCCTGAGAACTAGGGGAGCTAATGGTATATTTCCTAGTCCAAATGCAAGGGAAGACTGATGTCCCAGCTCAAACAGTCAGGCAGAAGGTCAGCTGTTCCTTCCTCCACCTTTTTATTCTATGCAGACCCTCTACAACTTGGATGAGGTCCACTCACATTGGGGAGGGCAATGTGCTTTATTCAGTCTATTGATTCAAATGCTAATCTCGTCCAGAAACACCCTCAAAGACACACCCATAAATAATGTGTAGTCCTACATCTGAGTACCCTGTGTCCCAATCAAGTTGACAAATAAAATTAACCATCACACAGGGAAATAGGGCTGCATATACTGTCTTTTGCTTTTCCTTCTCACTTTTGTGTGTGTGTGTGCGCGCGCGCATGCACGCACATGTGTATGGGGGTGTCTGAGGATATAGGGCAAAATATACAGTTACAACATTTATTAGAGTCCTCTGACAGTCCTGGTTTATAACATTGTCCTGGCATATTAATAAATAGGGCCAACTTTCATTCTCAATTAATAGGACCCACTTTCATTATGGATTTGGATGATAAAGTATATGGTCACTCTAGAGAAACATGACTAATAGTGTTCTTCATTTTCCTATTACTGCTGTAACTTTCATGACATGTAAATGGACTAAGGGTCTCAAAAACAAATTCCCATAATTAATCCTCATCATTCAATTGCCAAGCATCACTCTGCTACAACAAAAAATTCAATTCTGTTTTTCATCTGTTCATACAATGTTTGAAATACCTCCAGAGAACCAGAATTTGTGGACACCTTTTAATCATTGAGAAGGACAATGAAATCCTTCACTTTACACAAGTTCCTATTCTTTGTTATGTGTCTTTCTCTTCTATGACAAAAGAGCTGTTTAGCCCTTCATTAGAAAATCATGACTCAGTGATCTTTGGTTAAACAAATATACATTTTGCAGAGTAGGATGAGTTTTCTAAGCCACATCTCATTTCATTTTAGCTTTATCTTAAAAGATGAATCTTCTCTCTTCTCTATTTATTAAATAAGATTTATCAGTTTTTTGCCCGCATTGAACATACTGAGAAATTCAAGAAATGTATTTTTTAAGGTGATACATTCTCAGAGAATAATATAAAGGTGACTAATTCTCGAGTGCCCAGTGGTCTCGATCTTTTCCCATCTGAGCACTGAAATCATAGACATATATGTGCATGTGTATTATTTTACACATACACACTTTTAAATTTATGTATCATTTTCAAAATGTTTATATCATGTCACTACTTTGCAAATAAACATTTTTTTTTTTTTTAAAGATTTTATTTATTTATTCATGAGAGACAGAGAGAGAGAGAGAGAGGCAGAGGGAGAAGCAGGCTCCCAAGGAGCAGAGAGCCCGATGCGGGACTCGATCCCAGGACCCTGGGATCATGACCTGAGCCGAAGGCAGACGCTTAACCATCTGAGCCACCCAGGCGCCCGCAAATAAACATTTTAATATCAATACTTTTTTTTAAAATACCAATACTTTCGATCTGAAAATAATATAGGAAAGACAAAGCAACTACAGAGCTGGCATCAGTATTTTAAGAGTTAGACATTAAAGAATGAAATTAACTCCAGTTCTCAACTAATTGTTCAAGAATATGTGTTTGAGCACATAAAAAAGCAGTGGGCAGCAGTGTCATTCAATAATGACACCTTATTTCAGCATGGCTGCTTCTTACTGACCTTAACTAGATGTGGCTATACCCCCCTCTTGACCCCTATTACTTACATTTTGCCTTTCAAGATGATTTTTGATATTGAACTCAAAAGAAGTGTTAAGCATATTTTGTTTGCTTGACTTTTCATCATGTTGGTCCCATCTAAATTGTTCTCTTGAGTTCACAAAGTTCAGATAATTGTCTTCCAATATTTGCAGGAATAAAAAAATTAATGCCAAATGCATATGTATTTATGCATTTATATTTAAAAGTCTTCTTACATAAGAGACACCAAAGTTTAAGTCTTGAAGCAAAAGATTACACAATAAGAAGGTACATACTTTAGAAGCATGCAAACATAAACTTTTACTTATTATTATTTTTAAATTTTTTTTAAAGAGAAAGAGTATGAGGGGCAGAGGGAGAGGGAGAGAGAGAATCTTAAGCAGGCTCCACGCCCATCATGAAGCCCAACACCAGGCTTGATCTCACAACCCTGAGATCATGACCTGAGCTGAAATCAAAAGTCGGGACACTTAACCAACTAAGCCACCCAGGCTCAAACTTTTAAAGCTAGCTTCTGAAATAAACTATTTGTTCACTAACTGTGGTTGGCTAGTGCTACTATTTTTCTCCTGTGAAGTATATAGTGAGGCAATCTCATGGCTTTCTTGGTGGTCAGTGTCTAGATTTTGCTATTTTGCAGAGTTTTTACCGTTTTCAAGTTAATGCTTGAAACTTCCTGTTCTTAACCACTGATAAATACTCTCAAACCCAAGATGATTCTTTAAAATAAATGAAAATAATAAGCCCCAAATGTCTCTCTCTCTCTCTCTCTCTCTCTCACACACACACACACACACACACACAAATACACACAAACAAGAATTTTCTATACTTTTATAGTTATCAGGGAATTCACTGGTAGGAAACAGAATTAAACATACTCTGTTTTGTAAACCCTGTATAATAAGCAAAACATTTGTTAAGTAGGATCAAGTGGCTGCTTATTGTTGTTTTTGTGTGGTGTATCAAAATATTTTTGGAGTACAAACTTAAAACATTTTTTTCTGTAAATTTGTACTTCCAAAATGATGGATGATGGCTCATCGCATCCCCTGACCTCTCATCATATATCTCTGGCAATATCTATACCCTAGTTTGAGAAATAAGGACTCGATACAGTATGTATATAAAATCCCTGCTCTCACTTTCATACCTCATTGTTAATTCTGGGCTTCCCACCTTATTTTCTGGCTCCAGCTGTCTGAGATTTTGTCCCGTAGTAGAGGACATGGAGGCGATGGGCTGAGAGTATGGTCGGCAAAGCCGGACTGTCTGGGTGAGAATCTGAGGCATGCTGCTCTCATGGCCTTGGACAAACTACTTAACATCTCTGGGTCTGGTTTCTTTGGCTATAAAGTGAGACTAATAATTATATACCTCATGCGGTTACTGTGAGGATTAAATGAATGAGTACATATTCAGAGCTTAGAACAGTACCTATTTAAAAAGACTATCTAAGGGTCAGTTCTTAATTCCCGTGGTGATCTAAATGACATTTCTCTTCCAAACCACTGTGCTGGCTATGGCCTCTTCTGGGGCTCTTGTGTGGCATTTGACCCCAGACAAAGCCTTCTCACTCCTCTGATTACCAGGTCAGCTGGACCAGTGTTTTTCCCATCACTCTGAGTTGTAACGGTCAGTTGACTTATTTGTTTCCCCCAAAAGATTAAGGGCAAAGCAATATCAAACCAAGTCTTGCTCACTCTTGCCTTCCCAGTGTAGAGCCCAGAGACATGCATGTTTCATGAACTCAGTAAAAGATGGTTGAGTTAATGTATCTTAGAAATAGCAAAGGAAGCCACAGAGGAAAATGGGATTCTTTTTGGATTATACTGGATGAAAGACGGATTTTCAAGGTTACCTTTTTTGGGGGGGTCCACAAGGGGGCAAACCGATAGGTCCTCTGGGAGATCTAGTCTCTCTTCCTTGAGTTCCAGGCCTTGGGCACACTGAATTCACCCACATCTACGCAGTGTCTCTTGGAGGATGCCTCACATCTGCCTCTACCTATGATTTTGTTGTCCATCCTGGGTTTGGGCTATGGACAGATGCCACTTCACCCTGCCCTGCTCACGGCAGTGCCACGTTCCCTGAGGTCTGATGTCTCCTACCAATGGAAGGGCTGTTGCCTTCTGATTCCTTTGGGCTGAGGAGGTACTGTAGGTATTTTGGACCTCCGAGTAGAAAGGAAGGGGCCTCTGAGAGCCAATTATATTAGACTATAGCCCGCCTGGGATTACAAACTACGTGCAGCTGTGTGAGGCACCTCCCAAGAAGCTTGGGCCAGGACGGAATAGGACTGGAGGCACTGCTGGGCAAGACCGGCCGCTGCTCTAACTGAAAATGCAGCACAGTAGCAGGTAATCCCCCCTCCCAGAGTGCTGCCCCTCTTGAGCCCTCGGGCTTGCATGAGCAGGTAATTCCAAGCAGCCCAGCCGTGGCGAGAGGACCCAGGGAGAGGAGCTCGGAGCTTCCCCTGAGAGGAGACAGGGCCACATGTTGGGCCTATCCAGGATCTGGAGGTTTGCTCTGAGATTGTGACACACAAAGGAGGCTTCAAGGGCAATTCCTTGCCTGATAGTCCCTCTTCCCATTTCTTAGATGGAGGGGTCTCAGCTATTGGACCCGAGACCAACTTACTTCTTGAGAAGGCAGCTGATGCTCTGTCTGGGAACTGGATCAAAACCTAAGCTTTGGTGGGCATGTTTTGTGCTTCTTTACCCAGGGACTTTGTACCTAAATGATTCCCTTTTTTTCTTGGGGACCTTGGGAGAAGGCAGAAATGCTGGTGGGGTATGATGGGTAGTTTAGTGTCCTTTTGTTCATTAAGCTCACCTTCCAGTCTAACCACCACACGACACTCCTTTTATGTAACCTGCCCTCCATCTCTTCATCTGCAAGGGAGGAGGGGCAGGGGAACTGCTGAAAGAGGAAAAGCATGTGGAGAGTGGGGACAGGCTGACAGGCATTCTATCAGCCAAGCCTATTCTTAGACTATGCGGCAAAGAGGTCACCTGTTTTTCCTCCCGGGATGTTCTCTGCTTTCTGGAGCCTGGGGAATATTTGGGAGCATTTCCTCAGGCCACCCTTTGGAAAGGGTGCCCCAAACTCTATTTCCTCCTCCTCCTCTCCAAAGAGATGGGAGAGAGAATGGCTATCCCAGGAATGATTGAGCAGCTTTTGCAAGTTTTATGAGAGCATGTGAAAGCTCTTGCTCTTGGTAGCAGAAGCCTTGAGCTACCATGCTACTTTGCTTTCAGCATCCTCTATATCAGGTATCCTGGGAACCAGATGTCAGAGCTGAATAGATGGGAATTTTCCACAAAACAGCTGACTACCATCCCTGGGTAACACAACCTCTATCACTGTAAAGAAGACCTCTTGAAAGTTATACTTGATGTTTTAACAGGTCAGGCTTGATTGTCTACTTGCCCTAATACAGATGTTTCAGACTCAGCAAGTCTACTCACAAAGAATCAGGGCCAGCACATAATCAGAAATCACAGAATGTTGGTGAACTGAACTGAATTTGGACTTTCTCCACTATTGGAACTCTGGGAATTTGAATATAAAAGGCACACAAGAATGACTTAAGAGGCTTTGCAATGTTCCAAGAGGTATCTATCTGCACACACCCTATCTCAGGCCTAAGTTGGAGAATGCACTGATTGAACTTTTATACTTTTAATTTGCCTTGGCACTGAATTAAGAGTCAGGAGACCTCAATATATGTCTCAGTCCTGTGTAACTTTAAATAATTCACTTACTCTTTCTGAGCCTCACTGAGTTATTGTGAGGCTCAAATGAGATAATGTACGTGAAATACCTTTGTAAATGGTAAACTACTGTAAAAGCAAAACACAGGAACTATTATTATTATTATTATTAAAGTAATTAATGTGTGATGGATGTATGAAGGAAGGTAATTTCCATTAGAAACCAGAGGTAGAAAAACATCAAATCCCCATATATTCTGGTCAACTTGAATCAAATTGCAATTTACATCTACACTGGTAAGTGACTAAGAGCATAATGTTGGAATATCTTTTTATAATTTTAAAAATAAACATAAATGTGATATGGTACCCTATGATAGTAGAATGAGCACAGGAATTAGAGTTGCAAGTCAACATGATTGCAGGAAACCCAGCCAGGTCAGAAGAGAACTGGAAAGCCATCCTACAACTTCTATTCTCTATTGCTCTCCCTGGGACTACATGGTCTCTCGTTTCCTCTTCTCCCTGCTTATCTGTTCCATTCTCCCTTTAATGTACAGGCTTTCACTACCAGATTTTTGGGATTTATTACCTATAACCTTTACTTTACATGTCCCATGGCATTAAATCTGGAATTATCTCTACATTACCATTTCTCAGCCCTGCCTGAATGACATCTCCTTGGGAGAAACATTTTGATACACTGAACCTAGGTCAGATGACTACCAATCCAAAAGATTATGGCTGTGGGTGAGTGGTCTTTTGATAACTAGAGCTGTGTCTTCCAGGCTATGGGCAGGGTAATATCTTTAAAAAAAGGATGAGTGGGGCTGGAAGGAAATAGAGGACTCCTCTAGAACTCCAATGGTGATGCCACTGGCCTTTCCATTCCTGTTGCCTAAATCACATTAAGTGCTTCATCATTTATTTTCCCCTTACCCAATCAATCTGTAAGCTCCTCAGGATAGGAGCCATGGCTCGTTCTATTCTGTAATCACCAGAACCATGCAGGACACACTGTAGGTACTCAATGAAGCCTTGTTGGTTGACATAAAGTAACTGTTATCCTTTATATGCAAAGAGCACCTCACAGAATACACATCGCATATTTACATATCAATCCATCTTGTCGCACTCTAATCCTGCATTATTATTACCCTCACTTTAGAGATGAGACACAAGCAAGGTACAAGAATAGGAAGTGGCAGAGCCTGAATCTAATTTTAGACAAGGGGTGTCCTAGGTGCCTCTAGAATATCCAAATGGAGAAGTAAAAGAGGTAGTTAGATCTGCACTGTAGAGAGAAGAGAGAATATTTCATATTTGGATATCATATGTATATAGATTACATCTGCATGGAAATAGTTGCAGTGGATGACATATTCAGGGATCTGTGTGTAGAGTGAGAACAGAAGACAGCCTAGAACAGATACCTGAGAAACATGAACATTTAATCATGAGCAGGGAAAGAGAGTCCATAGGAGACCCAAGAAGTAGGAGAAAAACAGGATAGATGGTGTTTTACAGAAGCCATGGGAAGATCAAAAAGGGAATGATCAACAGGGTCAAATGCTTTTGAGGGGTCAAGTGAGATAAGAAGGGCAAGATGCCCTTGGCAATCTGTTGACCAGGAAGGTCATCAGTGACTTTGACCAGCAATGTCAGTGTCATGGCAGGAAGAGAAGTCAAACTTCTGTGGATGGGAATGTTGTAGAGTTCTAGACAGAGGAACAGTGCCTTTAGCCAACTCTTTTAAGAAGTTGGCTGTGAAGGGGGAGGGGAGAGATACAACTCTAGATAGGGATTGAGTATTTGTTTTTTAAAGATGGGAGAATTTGAACCCACTTAAAGTATGAAGGAGCCAGAAGAGAAGGAAGAATATGAAAATGCACAGGAGAGGGCACGGTGGTGGAACAAGGCCCTGAGGAGCAGAAGGGAAGAAGAGCAGGTCCCGATAGAATACCTCACTCAATTTAACAGAAGGGAAGAAAGAAAGGATGGACATACATACAGGTTAGTAAGTTTGCTGGGCTGGTGTAGGCACTAAGGAATTTTTGTTTTTTCTTTTCTCTGTATAAATGAGAAGAAGGACAGAAGAGTAATGAGTTGAGAAGAGTAAGGGAGTTGGTGGGGTACCTGGGTGGTGCAGTCGGTTGAGCATCCAACACTCAGTATCGGCTCAGGTCGTGATTTCAGGGTTGTGCTCTCAGGGTCATGAGATCAAGCCCCACATCGGGCTTCCTGCTCAGCACGGAGTCTGCTTGAGATTCTCTCTCCCTCTCCCTCTGCCCCTCCTGCTCATGATCTCTCTAAAATAAATACATAAATCTTAAAAAAAAAAAAAAAGAAAATAAGAGTAAGGGAGGAGGTGGCTTAGGAGAGTAGAGATGATTTAGTTCTGTTTATTGAAAGTGCCCCCTGATACCATTGCCAGCCTGTTGCCCTATTCCCACTTGTCCTTTACTTTGCTCTCTAACTCATTTATTCATTCACTCATCTACTTACTTAACAATTATTGAATGAATAGCTAGCTAGCTATATGGCAGACCATGAGAAATGCACTGCAAGTATAGAGTTGAGAAACATGTTGGGCATTGGGTAGGCACAGGATGACTGATTACAGCTGCAGAGGAAAGTAAACTTTACTTGACCCATAATGGGACAGGCCCAGTTACCCTGGCCTCTGGAATTTGCACATTAACAAAGTAGGCCACATAGCTACATCCTGATTAATCTGATTATGAGACATAAACACATTTCATGATCCATGGGATAACAATCCTCCTTTCTCTACCCCCACAGAACCCAAATCTCTCTCTTCAAGCATGTGGTTCTATTTGAGTTTCTGGCACAACTCCCTGTGACTTCCCTCTGGAGGGACTCTCATTATCTCCCAATATCCATCTCACTTTCCTCCATGGTAAGGGAATGTAGCTAGGTCAATGGCTATGCCAGCTAAAGAATACTCTGTCCAGTCCCCTTCATGATTAGGTAGGGCCAGACAGTTCTTGACCAGTGGAATATGAAGGAAAGTGATGTACATCCTTTGTAGGCTGGTCCCTAGAGGGAAAGGACATGCCCTGCTTTTCCCATCTTCCCTTTTGCTCACTGGGATGAGGATGAAGTGGCTGTTTGCCCCCGTGGATGCTGCAGAGGAGGGACAGTGGAGCAAAACCACAGAAAGACCTGGGCTAACTCATTGAGTTCTTCATTGACTACTCAGGACTTTAGAAACAGCTGAACCTCCATGTGTGATCAGCAGTGGCCTTAGCTGAGGAGAACTGGAGAGTGGCTGGGAGACCATGATGCAATCCCATCTGGGACAACAGTGGTCACGAGTCTATTAACCTACAAGTTAGGAGCCTGATCGGGGGGAAAAGGAAGGAATTGCACTAGGTGCCTTCACACTCAGAATCTCATTTAGTCCTCACACCAACCTTCTGGAATGTGTATTAATACCTGCATTTTACAGACTGTGAAGTTATGGAAGGTAAACTAAGGTGACCAAACATGTAGCTGTTGAGCAGCATGCTGGGGTAATGCATTTCTGCAGAGCATGTGACTCTGTTCTTTCCCTCCCACAGCAAGGCCTCTTCGTGCTCCTGTGAGGGCCCCAAGCTGCAGGAGCTCACTTTCATCAGCCCTGTGGCTTAGCAGGAGTGAGAACTAAGGCTTCTCTTCCAGACCACAACATCCTGTGGCCATGTGTCCATCATGCACTGACGCCTTTGAGCCCCTGCATGTATAGTGTTGATAGGGCCGAGGGCAGGGGGAGAGAACAGAAATGCCCCCCGGCCAAGAACCCTTTACAATGGAGCCAGGTGCTATAAATTTCTCCAAATGCATGGCCCTTCTCCACACATGCACATCTGGAATGCCATATAACCCCTTCCTTCTCCAACCCCCTCTGCAATGATGACTTCCTGGAGCATTTTAATGACTCGCCATTATAAATAATATACTCTACCCTTTCTTGTTAAAAAAAAAAAAAAAAAGCAAAGCCAGGGGTTTCTGCAAAACCAGCAAATTACTCCAAATCATAATTTCATCGAAAACACTGGAAAAAAAAAAAAAAGACCCTCATACCCTGAGGTAGGAAAGGTTCAGGAGATTTATATCTTTCCTTGAACACACAGATTTATAACAGTGGATAATGTACATTCATTTCATCCATATTTATACCTGAATTGATGCGGAGTCTGGTATCCATTACTTTAATCTATGTAACTTGATCATCAGAAATCTGAACCATAATTTTAACACGTATTACAAAGAGTTTCTTTTGGGCTTTAAGGAAAATGACGACAGAGAAGAAAAGCCATTAAGAGCCAGCTGCAGTCACTTACTCGTGCTGCACTTCCTTCTGCAATATGTGTGGGTCCCCCCCCCCATTTCCCATCCCTTAGCTTCCTGGACATGCATCCACTCTCCTGTTGAGCCCCCAGCACTCCCTGGACCCTGACCGTAGGGGAGAGAGGGAGGCGATGGACAGGGCAACTTGGAGGAAATTCACGTAAATAAATCTCTGCTATCATGGCCAACCTAGAGCTCACACAGAGGCCATGGTAATGGGCCGGCAGTAGCCTCTAGTCACTTAGGAGAAGTGAAAAAAATGCAGGGTCTGATCAAAGCTTCCCTCTGACAGACAGTGGAAATTAAACCCAGATACTAGTTCTCAAACAGCATTGCTGGCACTCAGCACACGGTTCCTGTCCAACTTCTGAGCACCAAACATTGGCCCGGCTTAAAATTCCAAATGCCTGCCCTGGACTAAAGCCAAGTAGTAGATTTTTGAGAGACCTGGGCCCCAGGATTATATTGGGCATAAGATGAGGAAACAGGACCCTGGAACCTTACTACGGCAGCTGTGGGTCAGAGAACTTGCTTGGGGACCATTCCTGGGATTTCCTAAAGTCGGTTCAGCACCACGAGGGCAAATCTTGTTGTCTGCTTTGTTCACTGGTGTGGTCGGGGCTGGCACGAAGTAGGTGCTTTATAAACCTTTGTGGAATGAAAGGGCTTCATTACAAACCATTCCAGAGCTACAAACTGCAGTGTGAGCAGATCTTGTACAACGGCAAAGGGTGAAAGCAATGAGACTTTATGAAATTAGGGCATGGTTAAGAGGGAGTACTAAGCAATTAAACCTGTTACTTTCCATTCTTCTATCTTCCAAACTCTCTTTCACTCTTTATTATGTATATGTCATAATAATGGCTCGTATTTTAGAAGCACTTCAAGATTCTAAAGCACGATGTCATTCAAAGTTCACAGCAATCCTGTGACAGAATTATAACCACCATTCCCATTTCACAGATGAGGAAGTTGAGAAGCAGTTTCCATAACCTGCCTTGTGCTACTGGCTGGTAGCAGGAACACTGGGCTTTGAGCGTTGCCATCTTTTGATTCCTGGTCCCACGCTCATTCTTTTACACCACACCAGCGTGGTGTGTTCCTGGCAAGGGTAAAGGGCAGAGTGAGTAAGGAGGGCGTTTGAAGAGTAGCTAGAGACAGCTGATCCGGCCCCAGTCAGAACCCAGGAAGAGACTGCCAACCCACAAATCACAAGGGCTGCTAAGTGCATTTCTCTAGAGCCTCCTGAGGGTGGTTTTAGATTTGACTACGCCTCAAGGGAACAAATTCCAGCTGTCTGATCTTTGAAGTCAGGACAATAATCTGGCTTCATATTTTGCTGGTGTAAACTGATTTTTTAAAAAGGAAACCTACCTCTGAGAAGGGGATTAGTAGAATTTTTGCTTTCTTGGTATTGTTTTAATTTTTTTTTACTGTAAGAATGTCTCTCTGTATGTATGCACATATGTACATATATACAAACACAAATATATACATATGTATAAATTATATATATAATTATAAATGAGTCTTTAAAAATTATAACCAAAACAAACACTTACTGTCTTTTAGTAGGAGAAGGCTTCTAACTATAATCTGTCCCCTAGACAACTGGGCTTCTTGAGAGAGCCTCAGGAAATGGGGGAGGGGAGTTTTCACATACCATGTCACAGGCACTGTAAGAGGGGTGCAGTGGACGTTCATAATAGTTAGTCCTGCCATATCTAGATTATCACTCCTGTTTGTAAAAAAGGACACTAAGGGTCAGAGAATTTGTGTCTTGGCTGAAGTCCCACATACAGTGAGCAAATGCAAATGTGCTGGGATTTGAGCCCAGGCCAGAGTGTGTGCCCCATTCAATCTATCTTCACCATTAACACATTTCTACAAGTTGCATGTGGAAAACAGGAAAGTCTGAATCCTAAACAACCTAAAAAAAAAAAAAATTATTTTAGCTACTACCCTTAGATAGTTTCTTTAAAAAGTTTTCTCTTTTCTCCCACAGCCAGATGTGAGCATTTCCTCCTTTGAGCCTCATGTTATTACATTATTTCAAATTTATGGATTACAGAAATTTATGGAAAACTTTCACACACATTTGGTTGGGGCACTAAATCTGTGGATTAGCACTGTGGATACTGCTATCACTCCATCACCACTAAATAGATGAACCAACCTCAAGAAAAACCAGTGATGTAGCCACGATCAAACCGTGAGCCTGAGCTGACCCACACACTAGTCACTTCTGGGGCCCCAAATCCAAAGCAATGCTTGCGGTTTCAAGAATCACTATACTTTCTACTTACTGAAATTGAAAGGAGGACAGAATGTGTTACATTTCTCTTAATCATTTTTAGGTGACTCCAATGGGGCTCATGAAACAGCAAGCTTTTATTGTGCATTTGCTGTGTGCCCAGAACTGAGCTGGGGAATTAGATGACAGAACCGTGAGCCACAACCGCTGCCTTCTAGGGATTAACAACGTATCTGGCAGGCGTAACTAAAATCATCTGGGCTCCGGCAACCCTTAGTTTGTTTCCTGAGATTAAATGTATGGTGATTAACATAACATAATAAATTAAAATTAAAAAAAATAAAAAAATAAAATCATCTGGGCTAACTGGGCCCAGGCTGGCCTGTTGTACTTTTAAATGTCCCTGAAGCCAACCAGGTCCCCTATGTCTCCACATCTCCAGAGGCTTGGCTCAGTGTCTGCTGTTCAGCCGGCCAGAGCTCCTGCACACAGCTGGGCCCATCTCCACCCCACCTGTGGGGCACCTGCACAATGATGGGTATCTGGCCGAAGCCCTCAAGCTCCTCCCTGATTCCACACCCGGCCACTCACTCTCTTCTATTCTCACACCCACTGAATTTCCACTTTGTTCTTCCACTTCATTCATTGGATTTGGACTTGACCGATAGTGCTATAAGGTTTTCATTTATTAAGTCATGATTACAGGCCAGGCATAGTGCTAGATACTTTATACTTGCTCTCTCTCCAATCCCCACAGCAGCTACGGGAATGAGGAGAATTATAGTCCCTATACTGCTAACAGAGATTGAAGGCTCAAGGCAAGGTGAAGAAAATTGCCTGAGGTCACGGCAGGCAATCTGAGCCTGACAGCTAATCGGGAAGTGCAGACAAATCCCAAAGAAGGGGGAGGACTGGTTACGTGTTTTTTTGTCCTGTTTTGTTTTGTTTTAGAGAGAAAGAGAGAGAGCGCGTGCGAGCTGGGGGCAGAAGGGGAGAGAGAGAGGGAGAGAGAGAATCCCAAGCAGGCTCCACTATGCGGGGCCCGATCTCATGACCCTGAAGTGATGACCTGACCCGAAATCACGAGTCAGACACTTAACCGACTGAGCTACCCATGTGTCCCTGGTTACATGTATTAATATTAAAAAAGCAAGATACTTTCAAAATAATCTTTTCCCAAGATGTCAGTGATCTGACATAAATTTAAGGATGGCTCCCACATTAGAACATACTTTGAGACTCATGGGCCCAGAAAAACAAAACAGGAATATAAACACATTCTGACATTACCAGAAAATGATTTTTTAAAAATCTCTTCGGTAGCTCTCAGTTACTTATACCACAAAAACTTTCATTACATGCATTTACTATGTGCTAGATTCTTCACATATAAAACCTCACTTACAAAAATATTAAATAAATAAAATTTAAAAAATAAAACCTCACAATTAGCTTCCCATTTTACAGAAGGGCTGGTTTGTGTATGTGTGTACAAGCACACATATATATTTGTATCAATATATATGCGTACCTATTCATTTAGTGTGTAGGTGAAATAAATTATCTGAGCTCAATCTTAAAATGAAAAAATGGATTTGAACACAGCTTTCTCGACTCCAGACACTGTTGGGGCTCTAGCCACTAGATCATTGCCTCTCCATTTTGCTTAAACAGTGAAATCACCTGGGAGTTTATAAAATTCTGACTTTTGGGGTCCCACTCCCAGAGATTCTGAGATGATTGGTCTGGGGTGGGGCCCAAGCATGAGAACTTGTAAAAACTCCCCAGATGATTCTAATGTACTCCTAAGTTGAGAACCACAACTCAAACCATCACTCCATATATCAGTTTCTTACTGCGGCTGGGGCAAATTACCACATATGCAGTGGTTCCAAACAGGATACATTCATTAGATTGGTTTCTGTAGTTCAGAAGTCCCACCTAAGTCATACTGGGCTAAAATCAAGGTGTCGGCAGGGCTGTGTTCCCTTCTGGAGACTCTGGGGGAGAATCCGTTTCTTGCCCTTTCCCGCTTCTGGAGGCTGCCCACATTCCTCAGCTAGTGGCCCTTTCCTCCATCTTCAAAGCCAGCACACAGGTCAAGTCCTCCTCACATAGCATCACTCGGACCTCTTCTGCCTCCCTTTCCCCCTTTAAGGACCCTTGTGATTACACTGGGCCCACCCAGGTTATCCACGATAATCCTCCCTATTTTAAAATCAGATGATGAACAACCTTAGGTATATCTGATACCTAATTCCTCTTTGCCATGTAAAGTTAACATAATCACAGTTTCTGGGATTATAAAATGGACATCTTTAGGGGCCAAAATTCTGTCTACTACAACTGACTAGCAGTTTTAAATTAAAAAATCGGGGTTTCCCTTGTACCGCAGCTGCTCACGGTGGGGAAAGCCAGTGAGTAGTATGTTCTTGTACAGAACTCAAGTCATAGCTGCTGGGTATATGAAAACATCTCCCTTCTGTTCCCCTCGCTCTTCTTTCCCACTCGTAAGAAGAGCAGTGAGAGCCTGTCATTCTCTGGGCTTCCCACAGCTGCTGTCACACCACTTGAAAACAGAGCCCAGGTGACCAGCAGTCCCAATCCGTCCCGGGACGAGGCAATATGTAAGCTGTCATATGCTCTAGCGGGTTCCGCCTGACGCTGAGCAGGTGTGTGGCATCCGGGCCAAGCATGTGGAGGGTGGCAGATTCACAGAGGGGAGGTACCGTTTTCAATTTACCAGAGGGAGACCTGGGAAATAACAGGGCTGGGTGTGTTTGCCTCTCTCATGCTTCCCAATCATTTCTTAAGATAGAAAGGATGGTTCTGGTTTTCATTCTGAAAAATCCAAGGAAACACTTGGAACATGATGCTCGTGCTGATTTAAAAACTATTCTCCGAGTTCTCCAACATTCAGAATCCATCGATTATCAAGATGCAGAAGCCTCCAAATATTTATAATGACAGCACTATCATTATGTTAAGTTATTATGACAAGAACGGGAGGAGAGCAGTTTAACCTCAGTCAAGGTGTGTGTGTCTGGGTGTGTGGGTTTTCTGTGCATCAACTTCAGATTCCTATAACAAGTCTGCAATCAATAGCAATTTCTCCAGAGACCACTGCACTTATGTACCTGAGCATCTTTATTTCTAAATACATTTGGTCTGCAAATGACTTTTTTAAATTAAATGTATCATCTCTGATGGTGGGTGAGGGGAGGAGAAGAAAAGCAAAAATTAAATGAATGGTACTTCATGAACAACCAAAGTTGAGTTAACGGACACTGGCTCCCAAGAATTCATCTTAATCAATGTTATTGCCTCGGCTCCCGTAAAAATGAGTGATTGGGCCATATAAAATATGCTATTAACTTTCACCCAAAAATAAGCAGTTTAGGTCATTTATTTCCATAAAATGGCACTATGCATCATATGTCAAGCTGGTGCATTTTCTGTGTGACTGACTTTGGAGACCAAGTTGACAATCTAAGTTCTAATTATCTGCACCCTCCTCGGTCTGTTATTGCAGGACCCGGGGACTTTCCCAGAGGAGTGTCAGAAAGAACGTTATGTGGGCTGACGGGACGCAGCTGAAAAAAGATCCACTGGGCTTTTTAATGCAGATGATGCACAATGTTGAGAGGAGCCAAAGGGAATCGAAGACCCCTGATTGGAAGCTTCGAGTGTATTCCATCTGTTACTCCTCTAGCTTTCCATTAATGCTGCATAAAGGCAAGCAGAGTCACAGCTGGTGAAAAGGTATCTGCTTGACAGGCCCAAGGCCTGACTCTCCTCTCCCCTGGTAGGGTCAGATGTTCATGAGGGCTGTGCAAATGTCCACCTTCGATTTCAGGTCAAAACGCAGTTAAGCCCTCTCGTGTGATCAGGGAATAAGCATGACCTTGCTCCATCAGATGGCCTTGGGTTTACCTCCCAGCATGCACACTTTCCTTGCTGGGGGGCCACGAGAACATTAGTTAAACTAAAGGTTAGTGTCCTTATCTGAAATAAAATGGAAATTTAATAATATCAATTCCAGTGCTATAGTGAGACGGATCTGCGGGACTTTGGTAGGTATTACATTTCTTCCTCCACATTATCTACGCTGTGTGTGGATGAAGAAAAGAAAATTAAAAAGAGGCAGCTGGTTTTATGCTTCTGGTGATTTAAACAATGGAATAGCCATGCAAAAAAAAAAAAAAGAGAGAAGACCTCACCGAGAACTTTCAAATGCACTGGGTCTTATTTCCAGGCTATTTTTCTTAACGGTTTAAAGAGCACAGATCTAGAGCCAGACTGCCTAGATTGGAATTCTATTGCTACCACTTACTACCTGTGCAATCTTGGACAAGTAATTTAGCCTCTCTGTGCTTCAGTTTCATGATCCACAACATAGATATGACAGTCATGACTTCATAGGTTTGGTAGGAGAATCAGATGAGTTAATACATGTAAAGCACTTAGAATAGTTCTTGCCACTTGGTGTCATTTACTGTTGTTATTTTCAAAAATATTTTAATATTATCATCTCTACCATCCCTCCCCTTGCCTAGCTCCACACCTAGGCCATTCACTCACTCCCACTGGAAAGGGGCTGTTTTGGAAACGAAATAAAGTCTCTTGTTGGACTTTGATTTGAAAATGCCTCGCTGTCATACGCTGTTATACGCAAACAATGAGTCATGGAACAGTACATCAAAAACTAATGATGTACTGTATGGTGACTAACATAACATAATAAAATACAATAAAATTAAAAAAAAGAAAAGAAAATGCCTCGCTGTCAGGGAAAGAGAAATGACTCAGAGCAGTGTCAAAAATACGAACACGGCTTCCTGCTGCAAGGCTAGAACAGTGTTCTTAAGGTGGAACAGAGAAGATAATGGAGGGAGAGGAGAGTGGAGCAGACGTTAGCGGGTATCTAGAACACACCCTCCCACCTGACTTCATGGACCCTGTGTGGGCTGAGGCCCAGTGATGGAAGGAATGATAGGAAATCCAAACATCTGTGGAATGCAAGAGCAGAGGAGACTTGTGCTTCCTTTCAGGGTGGAATTCTTGGAAGAAGCCAGACCCTGAAGAAGGAGCAGCTGGGCTGTGTATCCAAGCAGACAGGACTGGGAGAACTTCACAAGAATTCTCCATACCACAGCTGGGTAGAGACAATGTTTCCTTTGCATCTGACAGGGAGACCAAATTATCAACTAGAAAAAGCCAGACCTGAGGAGAGTGGAGGAGAAAAAGATGGAGAGAGAGAGAGAGAGAGAGAGAGAGAGAGAATGACTCCTGGTGATCTCTGTGGACTGAAGTTCAAGGATCAGATGGCACAACGGATGTTTCAACAGATGTCGGCAAGGACAGATGACACTGAGGACCACATGCCCCCTAATCCCAGACCACAGGGATATGGTAACTCCCCTGAACTTGGATGCACCTCAGGGAAAAAGAGTGGGTAATTCGCTGAAATTAAATTTCTACTCTTTGGATCCTTAAATAGAACCTAAATTGGGTTTCAGAAAATTTTTGAAAAAGTTCTTTCTCTTACACACTGGAGTTTATGGATTAAGATTCATACCCATTACATGTAAAAGGATTTAAATTACAGTACGGTTTTAAACTGATGACTGGATGAGCTACTTGTTTTTAATTTAAAGTGATTGTCTTAAATTATAGACATCTCTGAACCATCCACATGTGGAATTTAGTAATCCCACTTATTGAAACACATTTTTAAAAACTTATTGTGTAACAGTCCAAATATACATGTAAAGAGAAATATAATGAATCCCCACATGCCCATTTCCCATCTTCAACAAATGTCAAATCAGAGTTATTCTTGCTCTTTCAACCCTCCCACATAACTCCATGCCACAAGCCTCTATATTATTTTGAGCTAAATCCCAGACATCATATTATTTCTTTAGTTCAGTAAGTATCCCTAAAAACAAGGATTCCTCTAAAGAACACAACTATGATACCATTAATCTACATAAATATTTGTAATAATTCCTTAATTTCATTAAAAATTCAGCATCTAGTATTTCTAATTTTCTCATAAATGTATTTTTACATTTATTTTTTTGAATCAAGATCTAAACAATTTCCATACATTGCATTTTATGGGCTTCTTAGGTCTTTTTTCCCCCCATTGGTATTTTTTTTTTATTATGTTATGTTAGTCACCATACAATACATCATTAATTTTTGATGTAGTGATCCACGATTGTTTTCATATAACACCCAGTGCTCCATACAGTACGTGCCCTCCTTAATACCCATCACCGGGCTAACCCATCCCCCCCACCCCCCTCCCCTCTAAAACCCTCAGTTTGTTTTTCAGAAAACCCTCAGTTTGTTTCTCAGAGTCCGTAGTCTCTCATGGTTCGGTCTCCCCCTCCGATTTCCCCCCCTTCATTTTTCCCTTCCTTCTCCTAATGTCCTCCATGCTATTCCTTATGTTCCACAAATAAGTGAAACCATATGATAATTGACTTTCTCTGCTTGACTTATTTCACTTAGCATAATCTCCTCCAGTCCCATCCGTGTTGATGTAAAAGTTGGGTATTCATCCTCTCTGATGGCTCAGTAATATTCCATTGTATATATGGACCACATCTTCTTTATCCATTCATCTGTTGAAGGGCATCTCGGCTCTTTCCACAGTTTGGCTATTGCAGACATCGCTGCTATGAACATTGGGGTGCATATGGCCCTTCTTTTCACTACATCTGTGCCTTTGGAGTAAATACCCAGGAGTGCGATTGCTGGGTCATAGGGTAGCTCTATTTTTAATTTTTTGAGGCACCTCCACACTGTTTTCCAAAGTGGCTGTACCAACTTGCATTCCCACCAAGTGTAAGAGGGTTCCTCTTTCTCCACAACCTCTCCAACATTTGTTGTTTCTTGCCTTGTCAATTTTTGCCATTCTAACTGGTGTAAGGTGGTATCTCAATGTGGTTTTGATTTGAATTTCCCTGATGTCTAATGATGATGAACATTTTTTCATGTGTCTGTCTTCTTTGGAGAAGTGTCTGTTCAGGTCTTTGCCCATTTTTTGACTAGGAACTACAGAACACTCATGAAAGAAATTGAAGAACACGCAAAAAGATGGAAAAACATTCCATGCTCATGGATCGGGAGAGTAAACATTGTTAAAATGTCTATGCTACCCAGAGCAATCTATACCTTCAATGCCATCCTGATCAAAATTCCAATGACATTTTTCAAAGTGCTGGAACAAACAATCCTAAAATTTGTATGGAATCAGAAAAGACCCTGAATCGCCAAGGAAAGGTTGAAAAAGAAAAACAAAGCTGGGGGCATCATGTTGCCCGATTTCAAGCTATATTACAAAGCAATGATCACCAAGACAGCACGGTACTGGCACAAAAACAGACATATAGACCAATGGAACAGAACAGAGAGCCCAGTTATAGACCCTCAACTCTATGGTCAAATAATCTTCGACAAAACAGGAAAAAATATGCAATGGAAAAAAGACAGTCTCTTCAATAAATGGTGCTGCGAAAATTGGACAGCTATATACAGAAGAATGAAACTCGACCATTCTCTAACACCATACACAAAGATAAACTCAAAATGGATGAAAAGCCTCAATGTGAGACAGGAATCCATCAAAATCCTAGAGGAGAACATAGGCAGTAACCTCTTCGACATCGGCCACAGCAACTTCTTTCAAGATACATCTCCAAAGGCTAGTGAAACAAAAGCAAAAATGAACTTTTGGGACTTCACCAAGATAAAAAGCTTCTGCACAGCAAAGGAAACAGTCAACAAAACAAAGAGGCAACCCACAGAATGGGAGAAGATATTTGCAAATGACACTACAGACAAAGGGCTGGTTTCTAAGATCTGTAAATAACTTCTCAAATCCTTAGGTCTTTTTTAAACTTTAGCTTCACCTTTCTCTTTTGTTTTCCTTATAATTTATTTGTGAAGAAACCAAGTCATTTGTGCTGTTCTGCAGCATTTCTCACATTCTGGATTTTGTTGACTGACAACTCTATGGCAATATTTAACATGTCCCTCTACCACTGTATTTCTTGTAAACTGATAGTTATAGCCAGAAGTTTGACCTGACTTAGGGCCAATGCTTTGACAAAAAATACCTCATTTTTATTATTTCATAATTCCAACAGGAGGCACACAGTGTCTGCTTTTTGTGATGTTAGTAGGCATTGATTATAATTACCTAGATCCACTATTTTATTAGAGGTTTACAAAATGGTGATTTTTATAATTCTTTCCTCTTTCATCTGCTACCTGGCATACTTTTTAAAAAATAAACCTCAAGATATTTCGTTATCCTGAGGTTGTATAGGAAAAGCAGGTAGAGGGGCACCTGGGTGGCTCAGTCAGTTGAGTGTCTGACTCTTGGTTTCGGGTCAGGTCATGATCTCAGGGTTGTGAGATCGAGCCCCAAGTCAGACTCTGCACTGAGTGTGGAGCCTGCTTAAGATTCTCTCCTCTCCCTTGGTACACCTGGGTGGCTCAGTCGGCTAAGCATCTGGCTTTGGCTCAGGTCATGATCTCAGGGTCCTGGGATCGAGTCCCACATCGGGGGGTCCTTGCTCAGTGGGGAGTCTGCTTCTTCCTCTGCTTGCTGCTCCCCCTGCTTGTGCTCTCTTTCTCCCTCTAACAAATAAATAAAATCTTAAAAAAAAAAAGGATTCTCTCTCTATCTCTGTCCCTACCCCCCCACACTTCTTCATTCCCTCTCTGGCATCATCTCTCTCTCTCTGTCTCTCTCTCTCAAAAAAAGTAGTATATTTGATTCTTTCTCTATTTACCAGTTTTCAGAGAAATGAGAATTGGTTCTTTAGCATACTGCAAAGTTGCCAGTAACTTTTTTTTCCTTTTAAAGTATCATATATTACATTGTTGTTTTTTTTTTTTAACATTTTTGATGTATTTTAATCCATGAATTTATTACTCTTATAGATGCTTCATCTTGGTCCAGTGAGAGTCTCTTCACATTGGCTGCTGAGTCCTTTTGGCATGATCCCACTAGTTTCTGGTAGCTTCCTTATTTTTTGATATAAGGTGTTTCAAGCTCATCTTGTATATTTCCTATCACAGACCAGGAAGCAGCTATTTCTCCAAACAGCCCTGCTTCCTCTAGTAGAAAAAGATATTTACATAACATAATTTGGATGCTGGTGGTACTTCTTGCTACTGGATTCATTATTACTTCTAAGTCTTTTCAATGTACAATGCTCTATGTCATAAATACATACTGATATTTCTAATTACAAATTATAGGGGTTTAATTGAAATTATTTGATTTTTTGTTTTATTTTTTAGTTTTTTAATTTAAATTCAATTAACATAGAGTGTATTATTAGTTTCAGAGGTAGAGTTCAGTGATTCATCAGTCTTATATAATACCCAGTACTCATCACATCCTCCCTAATGTCCATCACCCACTTACTCCATCCCCCTACCCCACTCCCCTCCAGCAACCCTCAGTTTGTTTCCTATGATTAAGAGTCTCTTATGGTTTGTCTCCCTCTTTGATTTCATCTTGTTTTATTTTTCCCTCCCTTCTCTGTTTTGCTTCTTAAGTTCCACATGAGTGAGATCATGTGATAATGGTCTTTCTCCGATTGACTTATTTCACTTAGCGTAATACCCTCTAGTTCCATCCACGTCATCGCAAATGGCAAAATTTCATTTTTTGACTGCTGAGTAGTATTGCATTGGGTATATATATCACATCTTCTTTATCTATTCATCTGTCGATGGACATCTTGGCTCTTTCCATAGTGTGACTATTGTGGACATTGCTACTATAAACATTGGGGTGCAGGTGCCCCGTCGGATCACTACATTTATATCTTTGGGGTAAATACTTGGTAGTGCAATTACTGAGTGATAGGATAACTCTATTTTCAACTTTTTGAGGAACCTCCATACTGTTTTCCAAAGTGGCTGCACCAGCTTGCATTCCCACCAACAGTGTAAGAGGGTTCCTCTTTCTCTGCATCCTTGCCAACATCTGGTATTTCCTGATTTGTTAATTTTAGCCATCCTGACTGGTGTGAGGTGGTATCTCATTGTGGTTTTGATTTGCATGAAATTCTTTGATTTTATATATTTTCCTCCTATATTAAAAATCTTATGTCTTAATGACAATGATTATGTTAAAGTGATACTGCTTTATTATATCATATTAACTATATATATAATACATTATGTACATAATAGATTCAGAATAACAGTATCAACATTATGATTCAAAACATTACTACACCAAACAGTTTTGGATTTTATTTTTATAGTTTTGGTACATTCATTCATTCATTTATTGTACATGCCACTAAGGATGTATAGACAAATTGCTTTGTTTTAAATCACTTGAAAATGTTCCTCTCATTAAGGAGGGCACATATTGCTTGGAGCACTGGGTGTTATACACAAACAATGAATCATGGAACACTACATCAAAAACTAATGATGTACAGTATGGTAACAAACATAATAAAATAAATAAATAAAAGAAAATGTTCCTCTCTATAGGATTATGACAACAAATCTATACCAAATTTTTCAAAATTTTTTTCTGTTTCTGGGGAATTTTTTTTCTTTTTTCATTTTTTAAAATTTATTTTGCTTTATAATTGTGGAAACAAGTTTATTCAGAGAAATCTAGCTTCTTACCTCACCCTTTTTACTGTTCACTCCCTTTCTATGCTTCACTTTCTAATTTCATCTTTATATGACCAATATGATGATGAAGAATTGATTTAATGCATAGAAAGTGAAGAGTCTATATTTTAAATATTCAGTAAATGGCAGCTATTGTTACGGGAAAGGCTTATGACTAGTTATTGTCTCTGAATATTTCAAATTTGAATACTCTACTATCTCTTGAGTGGTAACTTTTGGTCTTGATTGAACACTGGTTTTGTATAGCTAAGTAATCTAAAACTGCTTCTTCAGAAACATTAAGGTTCTACTTCAGTGCAGATGTATTATGGCTTTCCACTGGTGACTTAAATAAAGTGGGCAGGAAAACTATAAAAGTAAAAATGCCCAAGCCCTGATGTTAGAAAATCCTGGGGGCATTTGGGTGGCTCAGTTAGTTAAATGTCTGACTCTTGGTTTTGGCTCAGGTCATGATCTCAGAGTCGTGAGATCAAGCCCCGTGTCAGGCTCTGCTTGAGATTCTCTCTCTCCCTCTCCCTCTCTCTCAAATAAATAAATAAATAAATAAAATCTTAAAAAAAAAAAAAAGAAAGAAAATCCTGGATTCAAAACTCAGATTTGCTATTCGCTAGCTATTTTGTGGGATAAATCTCTTATCCTCTCTGAGCCTTAATTTCCCACATATATGTGGCAGTAATATCCAATGTCACTATTGCAAGAATTTAACAAGCTGTTATACAGAAAGCAAACTACACACTACCTGGAGTATACTGGTGTTCAAGAAAAGTTCATTCCATTTTCTCTTTTTAACTTAATCTATACTATAACCATCCCAGTTATAATTGAAAGCAAATAGATTTTTCTTTGATCAGCATTTACCAAATTTCTGTTCTGTTTGCTTCTTCCAGAGAAGTCATGCCTGTACCAACTTCCATCCATTCTCATGTTAGTGCACACCTCCAGATTTGCTCTTCACCCTTCTCCACTCTGCTCTTTGCCTGTGGACACTGACCTACGTGGGATGTACCAAAGGGCTCCAGTATCCTCTACCTTTCTGTTGAATTTGGTCAATGGGAGCTGCAGCAGGATATTTGATAGTTTATCAAGAAATTTATTCTTCCAGCTCCCTTCCTGTAGGGGTGCTACTCCTTGACTGGTTCCTCTCTACAAGCCCTGCACTGTCCCTTGTTGATTTCCCTAAACTCTGCCCAGTCCTTTGTAAATAGTCCCTTTATTAAAATCATGTCAATCACCCAGTTTGAGTGGTGCCATCGGTTTCCGGCCAGGACCCTGATTGCTACAATTTCCAATCAAGAAAATACTAATGAGATTGTTAGTCTAAGGGGCATATTTTGCCTCAATTCCTTCAGTTATTCTGAAGTCTTAAACTCACATAAATTTAAATTATTGAAAAGCAAAATACCTAGACTTCAGTAAATTATTCCAAATAGCAAGTCATTCAATGAGTTTTGCTTTAACCTCTATGCCCTCAGCTTTTAACCAAGGGTCAATACAGGAAACAGTCATATGCTATCTCCATTCCTGCATCCTCAATAAGTGTACCATTGAAAACAGCATCCATTATTGTGGCCAATATCTCTGACATGGTGACATGGAAAGAGCACAAGATTTGGAGGTAAAAGATACAGGCTGTAACTCTTGGTCCATAACTTACTAGTCACAAAACCATATTTTTCTGAGCTTCAATCTACTTTTCTGTAAAATGAGACACAAATACTTATAAGACTTGTATTAATAAAAAAAAGGGGAGAAAGCTTTTCAAATTAAAGAGCTCCATAAATATTCATGCATAGTATGAGTATATTACGTTTCTTCAAAAATTTAGCACAAAGGATTTCTTTACTAAAGATGTGCTGTGCTATCTTTATTCTGTTGAAAAGAAGTATATGACTCACTGTGATTTAATTTTTTTGCTTTCACTTATAAGGAATGAACAATTAACTGTAATATTTCATTATAAGGAGTATTTGTATATATATTTTTATTTCCCTGAACATGATTTTTATTTATTTGTACTTTGTTGATATTAAGGTATATGTAATGCTATATTTTAAGGTACATCAAATTATTTTTTTGGAAGAAGGTAAGACCTAAACAAACAAACAAGCCAATATAATTTTTAAAAAAGAACAATTTGTCTACAAACATACTGCCTGTTGGGTGAAAGACTCTCATTCAATCTTTTTGCAACATTCCTCTTTAATTCTGTACCCAAACAGTGTTTAGTGATGGTTCTAACCTCCTATGTTCATGATTTATTATCTAAAAGTCAGCAATATTCCCACCTGCCTACCTATAAAAAGATAATAATAGATATGCTATATTATGTATAGCAGTCCATATACTACGGTTTCTTGGCAAAAGGACAGGAGAAAGGAAAGGAAGAAAAGGAGGAGGGGGGGAAGAGGAGAAGGTATATCTGGAGGAAGACATTACCTTCTTCCTAAGAGTTTTTGTATCCATTTCAACATTTTCTCAATGTTCCTTCCTTCATAAGGGTCAAGAATCATTCCCATCAGTACAGTACCTCTGCCCATCAATATTATTTTATTGGTTCCTGTCCACCATATGACTTTGTTCATGAATATTCTGTTCTTATTCTAAGAGAAGGGAGCTCAATTCAGATCCCTTCTAGCTAATCACCATTACTTTCAGAAGACCACAGCCTTTCTCCAAGCCAAATCCACGTCTTAGGAGACACCATCCCCTAATTTGTGAATCAACCAGATAGAAGCTAGAAAATAAGCTTTATCTGTTAGAATAAAGTGAAATTCTTGAACTATAAAACTATTACCTTATTTCAGGCAAAAGAAAGATTTTAGGTAAAGAACAAGTATAAATGTGTCTATTGTGAAAAAGAAAAATACACTTGAGACATTTATAAGTCCAAGTGGAGATTGTAGATTTTTAAACACACTCTCCAGGCCAAACAAAGATCTTATTTGTATATGATCAAGTATGATTTACCAAGGAAGGGGGCTCACTGTCCTATCTGAAACATCCTTTTCAAAGACACCTGCAGTACTATTATGCTACGTAAAGCACCAGGTCATTAAGGGCTCTGTCAATCAAGTGACTGATTCCTCCAGATACGGCTAGTGAATAAAGAAGGCACTTCTCAGTTTCAGACTGAAAGTCACACTCCACCTGCTCCAAGCCCTCGGGTTTTGAGAAAAGGAGAAGTTAACCTAATCTACTTCCAGCTAAAAGAAATATTTGGTTCTTAAAGCCAGACTTTAGGAATTCTTTTGTCCAAGCAGAAGCCAATTCTTCAAGAATAACTGAAAACACTTCTGGATTCCTTTATCTCTTCATCATAGGATGATTTGAGATAGATAAATATGGTAACCTGTACCATATTTAACGACAAATAAATAAAACTCTTATGTTTCTGAAACTGCAGCTAAATAACCAAATTCTAGAAAATTTCTGATTACTTGCTTGTCCAGTTTCCCACTCCCCAAAGTCTACTGTAAAAATTTTCAATCAGACAGAATTGAAATAATCCTACCATGAACACCTATATACCAATCACCTAGGCTATATCATTAATCTTTACAAGATTTGCATTTATTACATAGCTATCTATTCACACTTCTATACATACATCATCCTATTTTTAAGACATTTCAAAGCAAATTGCAGACATCTGACTATTTCCCTCTAAATACTTCACCATGCATATCACTAGAGTTTGATATTTGATAGTTATTTTCTTTGGATGTAAGATTTCCATACAATTAAATGCACAAATTGTGGAGTTTTGATAAAGCATGTATCTGTTGTAACCTAGGAATCTATTAAGATATAGAACATAACCCCAGAAAGTTCTCTTTTCCTTTTCCAGTCAATTCCCCTACTACTCTAGAGATAACCCTTATTGCGATTTTTCCCAGCAAAAATTAGATTTTCTATTCTAGAATATAATATAAATAGAATAATGCAGTATGTATCCTTCATATAAGACTCCTTTCACTCAGCATAGTGTTTTGGAAATTTATCCAAATTGATGCATACACATATCAGTAAGTCCTTCTACTTCATTGTTGAGTAGTATGCCATTGGATGAAGATACTAATTTACTTATCCATTCTTCTACTGATTGACATCTGGGATCTCTACATTGTGCTATCATGAATAAAACTACTATAAACATTCTTGTACAAGTTTCTTTTAATGTATTTTGGGTAAATAAGATTGGGATCACTGAGTCTTAGCTATAAATCACTGCACTTTTTTGGTGATTACCCTATGGATGACAACATTCATTCTTAATTTTTCAGTCTACTGTAGAAAATTTTCAACTGTAAAAGTCCATTTAGTCCCCTTGATCCTTTAGGCTATAGTTATCATAAACATTACATCTACATGTGTTATACAACCTGTGAAACAATGTTACAAGTTTTGCTTTAATTATTCATATATTTTTATCACATATATTTTTGTCACAGGATACAAAATAAACATACAGAAATTGGTTGTATTCCTATTAATTAATAATGAGCTATCAGAAAGAGAAATTAAGAAAATAATTTACAATTGCATCAAAAAGAATAAAATGCCTAGGAATAAATTTAACCAAGCTGGTGAAAAAACTGCACTTTGAAGACTATAAGGCACTGATGAAAGAAACTTAAGATGACATAAATAAATGGAAAGATATTTTGTGCTTATGGATTGGAAGAATTAATATTGTTAAACTGTCCATACTACACAAGCAATCTAGAGATTCAATGCAATCTGCATCAAAATACCCATGACATTTTTTCACAGAACTAAAACAAAGAATCCTAAAATTTGTATGGAATCACAAGAGACTCCAAATAGCCAAAGCAGTCTTGAGCACGAAAAAGCCAGAGGTATCACGCTTCCTGATTTCATACTATACTACAAAGCTACAGTAATCAAAACAGTATGGTACTGGGCACAAAAACAGATACACAGATCAATGAAATTGAATAGAGAGCCTGATATATATTTATGTATGTGTGGTCAATTAATCTATGACAAAAGAGGCAAGAACACACAATGGGAAAAACAGTTCTTTCAATAAATGGTGCCAGGAAAACTGGAGAGCTATCTGCAAAAGAACAAAACTGGACCACTATCTTACCTCATATATAAAAATAAATTCAAATTAAAGACTTGAATATAAGATCTGAAACCATAAAACTCCAAGAAAACATAGGCAATAAGCTCTTTGACACTGGTCTTAGTAATATTTTTTTTGGACTAGTCTCTTCAGGCAAGGGCAACAAAAGCTAAAATAAACAAATTGGATTACATCAAACTAAAGCTTTTGCACAGCAAAGGAAATTATTAACAAAACAAAAAGGCAACCTACTGAATGGGAGAAAATATTTGCAAATGATTAGATAAGGGGTTAATATCCAAAATATATAAAGAACTCACACAACTCATGAAAACAAACAACTCAATTAAAAAATGGGCAGAGGACTTGACTAGACGTTTTTCCAAAGAAATACAAATGGCTAACAGGAATGTGAAAAGACACTCAACATCACTAATCGTCAGGAATGACAAATCAAAACCATGATGAAATATCACCTCACATCTGTCAGATTGGCATTATCAAAAAGACAAAAAAATAGTAAGTGTTGGCAAGGATGTAAAGAAAAGGAGACCCTTGTGCACTGTTAGTGGGAATGCAAACTGGTATAGACATTATGAAAAACAGTATGAAGATTCCCCCCCAAATTAAAAATAAATGTACCATGGCATCCAGCAATTCCATTTCTTGGTATTTATCCAAAGAAAACAAAAACATGAATATGAAGAGATATGCACCCCTATGTTCATTGCAGCATTATTTACAATAGCCAAAATATGGAAGCAACCTAAGTGTCCATCATTAGATGAATGAATAAAGAAGATGTGGTGTATATAAACAATGGAGTATTACTCAGGCACAAAAAAGGAATGGAATCTTGCCATCTGTGACAACATGGATAGACCTAGAGGGTATTACACTAAGTGAAAAACAAAACAAAGGAACAAACAAAACAAAACAGAAACAGACTCATGGATATAGGAAACAAACTATTGGTTACCAGGGTAGAGAGTGCTTAGGAGGGTGGGCAATATAGATGAAAGGGATTAAGAGGTACAAACACCCAGTTATAAAATAAATAAAGCATGATGTAATATACAGCATAAGCAATATAGTCAATAATATTGTGATAACCTTGTATGGTGACAGATGGTAACTAGGCATATTATGGGGATAATTTTTGTAATGTATAAAAATATTGAATCACAATAATATATACCCCAAACTAATAGGATACTGGATGTCAATTATATAAACAAATATTCATATGTATGTATATATGAAGAGATTAAGAGAAAAAATGAACTTTTATATTTACCTCATATTTATAATTCCCAGTAATTTTCACTTCTCTTTAATATTTTAATAGAAAAAGTAATGTATACATCCCTAAAATAATTTCTAGATATTTAATATCTACTGTATGTGACCAATAAAGAAAAAATATTTATGTGAGAAACTCCATACGAACCCATAGTAAGATCCTTGTGCTATAGCTGCTTCCAAATATTTGAAAATATGGTTCCAATGGGATAATAATAACTTTATCTCTCTGTGATGGTTCATTTCATGTGTCAGTTTGGCTAGGCTATAATAGTTATTCAATTAGACACTAACCTAGGTGTTGCTGTAAAAATATTTTGTAGATGTGGGGCGCCTAAGTGGGCAGTTGGCTGAGCATCTGACACTGATTTTGGCTCAGGTCATGATCTCAGGGTCCTGGGATCCAGCTCTGCATCAGGTTCTGCCCTCAGTGCAGTGTCTGCTTGAGATTCTCTCTCCCTCTCCCTCTGCCCCTCCCGCTTGTGCTCTCTCATTCTCTAAAATAAATAAGTAAATCTTTAAAAAATACTTTGTAGATGTGCTTAACATCTACAATCAGTTGACTTTAACTAAAGGAGATTATCTTTGATAAGCTGGACAGGCTTCATTCAATCAGAGGAAAACATTAAGAGCAAACTGAGGTTTCACTGAAGAAAAAGAAATTCTACCTATGAACTGCAGATTCAGCTCCTGCCCAAGATTTTCTAGCCTGCCAACCTATGCTAAAAATTTAACAATCACAAATATATATATATATATAAATAAACATACAGGAGGGAGCCATTCTCTTTGGCTGTAGGTATTGAGGAAAGTTTCCAAGAAAGGTTATATTGGGACTTGATGGGATTTGAAGGTTGTAGAGGTGTTCTCCAAGCAAAAGATGGTAGAATGACAATTTACAACTAGGTACTGACATATGTAAGAAGACAAAAGTGTGTGAAAAACCGCTCTGTGTTAGGGAAACATCACTACAACATGGCTGAAACATAATGGCAGGATGAAAAGTGGCAAGAAATGAGACTGAATGATAGATGAAAACTTGGTCATAAACTGCCTCAATGGTCCTGCTAAGGATTTTGAATTTTGTTCCCAGGGTTATTAGGAAACCCTAGAAGACCTTGGAGTAGGGTGATGGTATGACCAGATCTGTGTAAATGGGTAATGGTTTCGCAGGGGCAGGAAAAAGGGTAGGGATATGGGCCATGCTCCTTATCACCGTGTATGGGTTTGTAGTTTTTCTGGACTTGTTCTTACTTTCCCTCTAGATTCAGTTTCAAGCCCTTTTGACCAGTTACATCTCCCACTAAAGCCCATCTTCTCCATCTTTTAGAAATGCAGGGCAATAGGTTGAGCCCAGAGCAACCAACAAAACTGGATGAATGTTGTTCAGGTTAGGTTTGAATAGCAGGCAGAGGCAGTCTGAGCCAGGTAGGTCCCAAAGGTAGGTCTGGGGATGGAATTTCCAGCATTTGGACAGGTCAAGGCATCAGAGATAATGATGTTTGTAGCAAGTCACACAAAAGTAACCTCTGATCCTAGAGCAAAGGCTATTCACTTCCTGCCCTCTGTTATGTTCCCAGATCTGCATGGTGAGAACACGGTTCTGGGGAATGCGTCTGCAGTCAGAATTTCTAAATTGCACTTTGCCTTTTAGTAAGAAACGTATAGAGTTACCAGGCCTTCCAGGTGGTTCTTACATTATTCATGCTTACACAGAGCATCCTAGATGATTCCAAGGCTGTGGAAATTATGCCTGAGAAGAAAGATACAGGGAAGAACACCTACCCTTTTGTAAGTTATCAACAATTATTATACAGCCCAAATAAGAGTTAGTGTGAAGTGGTAAAACAAGAACAAGTTTGAAAGTGGGACAGTACAGGAAGAAATTAAATGGACTTACACAGGAAGCATCCAAGTTTCAATATTATTGCCAATGAGAGGAATGAAGAAGGTATGAAATTTTATCTTGAGTTCCAATGAGTCATTATTCTTCCTACTGAAAGCATCATAACCCCTCAAAGACAGACAAGGTACACCTGCTTAATGAGTGAAGAACAGACATTAGAATACATACATTGTAGGTAACACACAAGCATAGAAATCAATTGATAAAGTCTATACTCAAAGTGAGCATTGAATGAAGGCTTAAGCAAAGTTTGATAAAGAGATTGACATTTCACAGTTGAATGGCAAGGGAGAAGAACAGCAAAGGGCAGATGGAAGAAAAAGAGAAGAAAGTTGACCACGTTAGCAGAAGACAGTGCACACAGATGAAGCCTCCTGTCTCTGTGCCAGTGGGAGGCTTCATCTGGCCCTCAGCCCAGTCTCTGACCTTGAAGGGTTGGTGATTCCTGCACCAGTCATTAGAACAGGCTGCCAAAATGCCAGTGCTGCCAGACCTCAAAGGCCAATGTTCTCTGTGACTCTGTAGCCAGCACATTTTACCAGCTTCCTTTAGTGGTTGTTGTCCAAAACATAAAGCCCCACAGTCATCCCTGTTTATTCATATTTGCATCTCCTTACTGCTCCAATTTTCTTAGTCCTGGTCCCAATCTCATTGTTCCTTTGTCTTTCAAACATTCCCAGTAAGACCTCTGGAACCCTTCATTATAAACAAATTCTTTCATATTAACCTTATCATATATTAATCCTTCTACTTCTCCACCCTGAAAATATGGTTTTCCTGTCAGCCCTCCCAAATGAAAGCTGTTCATTCTTTCACATTTTACCTTGTTTAACATCAGGAAGTAAGTTTGATGCTTTCTTTGTTTCTCATTGCTCATTACAGATTTTTGTTCATCCACCTTCTTGTAAAAACTCCTGTCCCTACAGTCTCTACCCTCACCCATCACTGTCTCCCAGTGGCTTCATGGTCGCTTCCCTTCATTCATTGTAGATTCTAGAACTATATCAACCTCTATCTCACAAGAGTGGCTTTCATTTCCGTGCTGATGAGCCCTTCTAACACCATCAGTCCTTGTGCCTTTCATCTCCACTCCATTCCACTCCAACCCAGTCATTCACTCTCGTGGCCACTCCTTAGACCTTATCATCACTTGGAATGTTTCCCCCTTTGAAATATTAAGATTCAGTATCTCATATAAACCACCTTCCAGATCCCTCAATATCATCCTCCCATCTTAAATGTCCTTCAACCTACTTGGTACTTAGAATTTTTCATTTCTTCTCATTCTATCAGCTGCATTCTACACTCTCATCTTTTCCTTCCAACCACAGTCCCATAATGGACCACTGAACTACTTGCTTATTAGTACTCATAGTTCTCCCCAATATTTCCACTTTATCTAACATAAACCTAACTTTAATTTAGCATCATCTTTCATTTTTTTCCCACTTCCATACCTGAATTGTTTAATGCTTCTAGAAAAAGCAAGCAACCATGCAGACTGATAACTCTACAAACTCATGCTCTCTAAATTGAACCAAGTATGGCTCATGGGTCTCTTTATCAGCTCTTGGTCATCTCCCCTTTCTGTTTCTCACTGATGTTCTTTCAGACCTTCACTGGTCTCAGTGCCCTACCCAATGCCCACATCTTCATTCTCAGCAATGATCTTGTGTCTTTCAGGAGTCCTAGAAAACTAAGTCTTTTCAATTATTCTACCTGCCTTATCTACATTCACACCAACTGCTCTCCTGCACTGTAAGAGACAGCTGTCCTTCCTCTTGACCACACTCACTCATCTGAGTCCTGAGTACATCCCCCTCGACCTTTGTTTGCACTTGAATTTTTCAATCATCCCACTTCCCTCCTGAATTCTTCATCCTGGGCCAATAAGTATTTTCAAGTTTATCCCATCTTAAAAAAATGAGAATATCTCTTCAATCTTACATATCTTTCTAGTGACTGTCCAATCTGTCTCCTCCTCTTCTAAATCCAAGCCTCTGAAACTCCTCTAAAGAGCAGTCTACACTCACTACTCACTACTACACTCACTAATATCTTTGAATTGTCAAATGCCTTGGATGTTTTTCAGTAACTCCAGAATGTGTGTGAGTGAGTGAGTGTGTGTGTGTGTGTATGTGTGTGTGTGTATCTCCTACCTACACCTCTTTACAAAGCTGCAAATTAATATCCAGACTTCTACTGGAAAACTCCTTCAGCATGTCCCACAAGCGCCTTAATGTCAACAGGTGCAAAACTGAGCTTATTAATTCTCTGTTTGAGCCAGATCTTTCTTCAGTTTTGCCCATCACAGATGCTGGCATTGCCATTCATCTAGTCATTGAACACTAAAACCTAGGAGGCATTTTGATTAATCTACAATCAAGACATGCCAAATTTATATCCCCAATATTTCTAAGATATGTTCTTTCTTTTCCATCTCGAATAGCTAGTCAAGTTTGTATCCTCATTATCTTTCACCTATAACACTGAGACAATCCATCTATGGTTTCCTTGTGTCCAATCTTGCCAGCCATAGTCCATACTGCAGAGTGAACTTCCTGAAAATACAGATGAGATAATGCCACTTCTCTGATTAAACTCTTCAGTAGTTCTTCATTTCCTACAGATAACATCTACCACATCCTTCATGATCTAGCCCTCCAACAGAATCCGCCCCCCCATTTCTAGCTTAGTACTTTATCATTCAACAATACCAAATATTTATAGCTCCCCTTACACAATGTTATTTCTCTAACTTTGGTTCTTTAATTATACTGAACTCTCTGCTGAAATGCTTCTCCCTAACACTTGTCTTTGCCTAACCACTTTGAAACTTCTAATTCCAAATTCTATATTATTCCCCTTAGGATACATTTCCAGGTAACTTATTCTTTGTATTTTCATCTATCTTTTATACATTTCCACTAAAATGGCCATGGTCAAGATTACCAATGAACTCTATCTTGTTAAATTCAGCAATAAATTATTTATCACCATTTTCCTTAAACTCTGCAGCCTTTAGAAAAGATAAACACTTCTCCTCTTTTGAAATACCTTCTCTTGGCTTCTGAAACTAAGTCTTTTGTTTTTCTTCTTACTACTGGTTGATGCCTCTTGGTTTCTTTTGTAGGTCACTCTTCCATTGCCTCCAGTATACATGTTGGAACACCTCAGAGTTCAGTCTTCAGCTTTCTTTTCTTCTATATATATTTTTGAGCAGTATCATTCACGATATTTAAATACCAAGTATAAATGATAAATCTCACACCTATATCTCCTGTGTTGACCTCTCCCCTGAGCTTCAGACCTGGATGTCTTATTACCATCTCAAATTTAACAGGTTCCTCAAGGACTCTATTCATAATCTCCTTCCTTCCCTAGTCATGCCTATCTAAGTTAATGGCAACACTATCCACCATTAGCTTGGTCCCAAACCTAGGGGCCATATTTGGATGTTCAATTTCTTATATTCTTTTCTCCAAATACATCCTAAATCTGACCCCTGCACATCATCTCCACTGCCACACACCAGCCCTAGACACCATCTTCTTGCACTTGTAATGGCCTCCTGTCTCCCTATTTCCACCTTGGCCCCTCTTGTCCATCCTCTGCCTTGCATAAAGTTAAATTACATCATACATTAAGTTGTATTAAATCCTTGCACAAAACCCTCCAATAGCTTCCAATTACATTTAGAATAAAAATCAAACTCATTAACCATGACCTACAAAACCCCAGTGATCTGCCTCTCTCCTCAACTTCATTTCATTCCACTAGTTCCCTCACTTGTTAAGCTTAAACCTCACTAGACTTCCCTCTATTCTTTTCCTCTCTCTTTCCATATCTGCCCACCTCAACTTGTTTTCATGTTCCTTCTTTCCGGCATGTTTTTTTCCTGCTTATCATTGTATTCCTGTCCTAACCACTCTTTCTAAAATACCTCAAACTTCTACTCTATCCACTTATCACTGACTCTCCCTTTTTTATTTTTTTGTCTGTATAACACCATTCTCTGAATAATCATATCTAATCACATGTATGTTTCTTTACTTAATTCCTATAAGACCTATGTAAGCAGGGCCTTTATCTGTCTGGTCACTGCTGTACCCCAGGGCCTAATACAGTGCCTGCAATATTGGAGACATATATGTTTTCCCTTCTGCCCTATCCCACAATAGATTGTGAACTTCTTGAAGTTACCCTAATGATATCTAGCACAATACCTGGCACATAAGTGTTGCTAAAAACATTAAATGAATAAATAAATGAATGAGTGAGTAAATTAATGAACTAGTGAATGAATGAACACACCAACATAGTTAAACTTAGGCTAGCTGCACTGGCTTAATATTTTCACTTGTTCCTTGAAGAAAAAAATTGAGACTTTATACGAGCACTATGTTATATATGGCATATTTTATGTAAGTATGCCCAAGTCATCTGTGAATTAGCTTTACATAGTTCTCACTCCACAGTGGGGATTCAATCATATTCAACTAATCCCTTTGTTAATCCGCTGGAACACTCTGATTTAGAAAACCTTTGCTGGCGCAGGAGCAGAGAGATGTCTGGTCTGGGAGGTTTGAGTCTTGCCTTGGTTACTCTGGGGCCCAGAGGTGAGCAGCCAGATAAATATCCTCCTTATAGAAAGCGGGGCTATGCCCATGCCTGCCAGGGGTGTCATGTCTTACAATTCACTGAAGTTATCCTTTTATGAGTCCAATGAGACAATCATATTTTTGCTATTTACTTTCCTCTGGTTGGTGCTCTTTAGTCTAAAGACCAACTATACATAACCACTGTGGTGGCTCCACACCCATCAGAGAGGTTATCCAAGGAGATGTAATTTGGAGAAAAAGAAAGAATTTGGCATCTAGGCCCATTTCTTGGATAGGGAAAAGCAGTGGTAATATATTGGAATCATTGCCAGGAAAACCCCATTTTCCATAATCAACAAGTTGACCAAGAGTTTGGCTTGGGTTTACTAGAGCACTCTAATTTCACAAGAATTTGCTTCCTAATTAGTCTGAAGGGGAAGAAAGAGAGTTGTTTTCAGAGCCCCTGGCAAGTCTTTTGTCCACACCATGTCTGCTTATGAACTGGAGTGATTTCGTCATTTTGTGGATTTTGCCCAAGTGGAAAAAGGCAGGGCTGAAAGGGGGAGAGCCTAGATGTGTGGATGTGAACAAGTTGCTAATTAGAAGATCCTTCAGTAGTCTTCTATCCCCACTGGAGACAATCCCATTCTTCCATTTCCAGTTCCAAAGGTCTTGGAGTTATCCTTGGCTCCTCTCTTTCTCTCATAGTCCTCATCCTATCCATCTGCAAATGCTGTCAGGTCTACCTTTCAAATACATCATAAATCCAACCACTTCTCACTTAGCCACCACTCAAGTCTAAGTCACTGTCCTGTCTTACCTAGATTATTGCAAAAGCTTTCTACACATTTTCTATGCTTTTAGCAGCCAGAGTGACCTTTTTCAAACATAAGTCAGATCATGTCACTCTTCTTAAAACCCTCCAGTGGCTTGTATCCCACTCAGAATAAAAGCCAACATCTTTACAATGGTCTCTGAGGCTCTACCTGATCGGGCCCCTATACTCTCTTTGATCTCATCTCCTACTGGTCTCTTGCTCATTCACTTCACTGCCGCCACTCTGCCCCCTTGTTGTTTTTCAAACGCATCAGCCATACTCCTACCTCAGGGCTTTTGCACTTGCTATTCATTTCTGCCTGAAACACTCTTTCCCAGATATCAGTCAGGGTCATTCCCTTATCTCCTTTATGTCTTTACTCAATGTCTTTGCCTCATTGAGACCCTTCCTATTCGAGACAAACCCCAACTTACCCTATCAACACTCCCCATCCTCTTTTTATGCCTTTTTCTCTCCATAGCACTTCTCTCCATCTGGAATATATATTTTACTTATTGTTTACATCTCCCAAGAGAATGTTAAATTTCTACAAAGGCATGGGTTTTGTCCGTTTTGTTTGATCCTGTACCCTCACCACCTAGAAAACTTGAAATAGAAGAGGCACCCAATATCCATTTATTGAATAAATCTGAGGACTGAATGGAATAATGTATGTAGTATATATGGCAAATGGTAGGTGTTCAATAAATATTAATTTCTATCCTCTCTCTTACATATATATTTTAAAGATTTTATTTATTTGAGAGAGAGAGAGAGAGAAAGAGAGAGAGGATGGGAGGTCAGCGGGGAAAGGGACAAGCAGACTCCCTGCTGAGCAGGGAGCTAGATGCAGGGCTTGATCCCAGGACCCTGAGATCATGACCTGAGCCGAAGTCAGATGCTTAACTGACTGAGACACCCAGACACCCCTCTCACCCATTCTTATATTGATTCAATACAATATCTGCCATAGTTAATTGTTTGGAATGGCATATCACTATGGAAACATAAGCAATTCCCAAAGGAATTTGTCTTAATTCATAGATGGATGATTCATATGGTATTATTTATAGAATCAAAGGCCATCCAAAACATATCTGGATATGTCCTTTAGTCAAAATAAGGAAACATGTGATGCTTTTATATGTAATCCAATCTGCATGAGTGTAGCAGTGGCAAATAATGATCTAAAAGTTCAGATATCTAGACTTTACATTGAATGAGAGGAGAAAACTTATGGGTAAATCTCTTACACATAAGATGGAAAATACTTGAGCTCAAATCCCAGCCTGTCCCTGATTAGCTATGTTCCCTGGGCAGGAAATTTTAGACTCTCAGAGCCTCAGCTTTCTTACCTAGAAAATGGGGATATAATATTCTCCTTTGGCTGTTTTAGGGATTACAGAAATAGCACACATGAAAAAATGTATTTCAGAGTTTAGCTGTTGCAATAGAACAAAAGTTAATTTCCACTAATCAAAAGTCTGGTCCTGATCCTGTTTTTTATCTTGAGCTGTAGACAACACGTAAAGGGAAGTATGGTCACGTGGAAGAGAGCTTGTCCTGTGGGTATGCATGTTGTTCCCTCCCTCTAGTAAAAACAGCTGCCATATGTTGAAAGCTTACTCTTGGCCAGATACTGATTCTCTTGATATCTTTAACAACCATAGGAAGTGTATATAGTTACCATTGTCTAGATGTAGAAACCAATGGCCAGAATGATTAAGTCCCTTGACTAATATCACACAGCTAGTAATTGGCTGAGTCTGTATCCTGACACTGTGCCCTGAGTTGTGTCCACTACACAGTGTTCAGTGGGAGACCTAGAATCATCCAGAAGCCTCACATGGGCTGCTCTGTCCATCATTTGGCTTATTTTCCTACTAGAATGTAAGCACCCCCAAGCAGGATCTCTGAATGATTCCTCCCTCCATTCAGAGCACCTATCATTGAACATAGCACATGGTGTTTGGAAACTGCTGATTGACTGAATGAGCATGGCCTGAATTATTCATCAGAAGACAGGTTACTGAGCCCTAGCAATGGGCTCAGGACAAGCCTCTTCAGTTGCACCAGAGCAGTCAGGGCATCTGGAGCTCTGGCTAACCTGAAAGGCCTTCTTGACGTGGTCTGGGGTCCATCTGATATGAACTTCTGTCACCTGCCCTCAAACTGCTCAGCATTTAACAGCCCAGGGCCAGGCCCTTAACCTAAGAACATTGAGTAGATGATCACATCCCTGGTAAACCCAAAGACCATTTAAATGCAAAAGAACCTATTTTAGCTCAGGGTCTGGACACATGGTTTATACATGACACCAGTTATTATGAACAACCATAACCATAAAAGCTAGCATCCATGCAGCAAATTAGTTTTCAAAGTGCCTTCACATCCATCTCTTCTAATTCTTGCAATAACTGCTCAAGGTAGTTCTGATTCACCTCCTTTCACATTTGACTGTACCAGGGCTCAGAAAGAGTAAGTGTCTTGCCAAAGAACACACAGATAAAAAAAACAGTAGCGTTGCTTATTCGGAGCCTGCTCTGGACCATACGCTCTGCTGAGCATTATCACTTGCATTATCTCTTTGAATCTTCACAAAAGCCTTATGATGTAGGTAATATTGTGTTTCATAGATTTCATATGAGAAAAGTGAAGCTTAAATTTCCCAGAGTTGCACAATTGCTAAGATACGATGCCAAGATTAACACTCAGACCAGAGCCTGCTCTCTGGCCTACTCTGCTATGCTGTCCAGTGTGATGCAGTAAGTGACCAAAGAATGGGAAGATCCCACCTCTCATATTATGACTTTACAAGCAACGAAAGCTTGGAAATACATAGATTACTCTAACAGATAATAGACTATCTATTATCCATAGAGATAGATAATAGATAGATAATAGACTTACCTATTATTAATCTAATCTAGTAATCTACAGATTAAGTACTACACTCTTTGATTTTTTTCCCTCTTAGTTGAATCTTCCATTTGGAAATTTCCTGACTACCACCTGGCCTTTAGTAACTCTGGATGGAATTTCTATAATTTTTCTTAAAATAAATAGCTAATTTCACCCTCCTCTAACTCATCGTATTTCATGAAAAACTCACCTTCCTAAATGCAGTTTTCATTATGCCACTTTCCAGTTCAAGACAATGAATGGTCCCTCACTCCTTGCTGTATGAAATCTAGCTTCCTAACCTGGCCTTTACTTAACCACCTCAACATACCACCTATTTGTTTCTGATACATTCTTTATCAGTAAGCTCCTCTTTTCCCCAGGAAGTCTCCTCCTGCCACCCCTGACACATGCACCTCTCTCTGCTTCAAACCAGTGGTTCTCAGGGACCAATGGCATTAGAAAGCCAAAGTTTTGGCAACCCACAAATTTTTTCGCCAAATATGGAACTTGAAGAAACAGTGGCTTTATAGTCTCATGATCATTTCACCAAAAAAGGAAAAGACTGAAGAAAAAAAAAAAATAAAGGAAAAATAATAGGATGAAAATTAAAAAGTCACAAGGAAAGACAGTTGGATACATATGTATAATATATGTATATAATGGAAATGAAATAGAGTATAATAATCAGATTATACATGTCCTATAACATATACATACACCTGTACATTGATGTTAAAATAGTGTCCTTATTTTTCTCTCCATTTTCAGATGGTTTTATGAATATTTCATCAGTGATCAACATCTGCTAGAACATAAGGATTTGGTCTCTTACTTCACTTATATTCAGGATCAAGAGCATACTGAATATGTCTTGTATTATTTCATAAGTTTTCCATCCTCTCTTTTTAGCTAAATAAGCTCCTTGAGAGCAGAGATCACATCTTGTGCTTCCTCTGCATTCCCCACAGGACTTAACTAGGCCAGGGCCACTCAGAGGAGAGAATACAATATACGTGAGTTCATATATAATCAAGACAATCTGAAATATTGCAGGCAATGCATTTTGGGGGACAATTACCTCTTGGGTGAAATAAGAACAACCCAATTCATCCAATATTAGCTCTCTGGAATGCAGCCCTCTAGCCTGACCTCTTAGTGACCTCCAGCTTCGTAGATCACCTGAAGCCTCCTTCACTTATCTTCCTGGTAAATCATTTCACTCACTGTTCCCACCACCCTCGCAGGGAAAGCAGGAGAGATTGTCCTAAAAGAGACACATCAAAGCAAAGCAAATACTTTAACCTCAGTAATCAGTTTGAGTTCTCTGTCAGAGCCAGCAGGTAGATTTTCCAGCAAGCCTCAAGTCTGTGTCTCTGCATAGTGACAAAGACATTTAGAGAAAGAATAAGACACTGCATAAGGTTCCTGGCAATGTGTGGAAACCCACAAAATATTCTCACCCAATTAAACATTTAATGAGGCCATCTTGGAAAAGCTGTTGTCTTCGGTTGTAGTTAGTGTTTTCCCTCATCAAAGCCTTAATTTAGGGGTCATAATGCCTGGAAACATCTCGACCACTCACCCTTTCCTTGTAGTCTTTGCACTCTGATATTACATGTTTGGTTAATGGGCCATGTCTCTCAGAGCTCTTCTCCTCAATTCTTGCCCCTCCCTCCTTCTAGCTGACCATCCAGTATCTCCAGAGCACTTAGCAAACATTATCTGATTTAACCTTCACAACAACTCAGCGAGCTAGGTTTTGTCACCCTCAAGTTGCAGATAAGTAAAGTGAGCCCCAGAGAAGTAAAGTAACTTGCCCAATGAAACACAGCCATGATGTAAAGCTGGGATTCAAACCCTGGTCTGTCTGACTCCAAACGGTATGCTCTTTTTACCTAGTCCACCATATTGTACCAGGTGGCTAGTTATTTTCCAGATACACAGAAGATTCTCATCTGAAAATGAAACATGCAAATAACCCTTCATCCCTAAGCTGACAGCCAATGTAAAGCCAAGAGAGATTAGTGGACCTGCCAGTTAAAAATGCTCCATGAGAATCAGTTGTCTTTGAAACTGGTTCACACAGGAACTGGCTCAGACTGATTAGGAAGCTCAATTACACACAGCAATAAAGCAATTCAGTTATAGTTTCAGTAAAGCCAGATCTAGGTTGGTCTTTATTCTACCAACCTTAGAGAAGAGTGGTCATGCAAATTAAAAGAAAGACTATGGACAAAAAAGTACACAGCTCAGCACCCGACCCATGGTTAGAGCTTAATACAAATTTAATCTCTGACATTCATTTACAGTCCCTCACACAGAACTGCATATATTTGGCTCATTCTATCTTTTGGATGCCATGTTGACACTATATTGATCCTATAAAATAACAGCTATTTGACGGTCTGCAAAGGTAGAAGTTCTAAGAAACCAGGACATGCTTGCATCCATGGTAGAATCATGAGAGGGTCCAGAAAGTTACGTAAGTCCAGCGGAAATGGTCTGTTGCAGTTGTCCTCCATAAAATATTTTTTCCCAGTATAGACTGAGTCAGGAGGCAGCCTCTGAACTGAGAAGAAACAGGTCTACCTGGGATTTATGGTTCTGTGTTCTCTCATCTTTTAGTCAGAGAGAAAACTGACTCACGTTTTCCTCCCACATAAATTGCCTTTGTTCTCTTTCTATTAGGAGGCCTGAATCTGTCACATAATGAGATTTGAAATGTCTCATTGTTCGCCATGAAACTCACGAAGGATGGCATCATTCCCAAAGATGAGTTTCTTGTGCAAGGAAATAAGCTGGGAATTTAGAAACTTCCTCACTGGAAATGGTCTCAAGGGTAGAGTTTAAATAGATAGCCACTGTGTCTTTTTTTTTTTTTTTAACACTGTTTCTTCCTGTTATTTCTGTGAAAGAGCACCATCCATGACCAGCTGCCATGACATTTACTGATTCTCCCAAATCATTGATAGAATTGCCTCCTTCAAAGTGAGAACCAAAGTGGTCCAGGAAGAAGAATTACAGGAGTACTGATGAGAGAAAAGTTGCTACTGCTAAGAAATGAGAGAGAATGATTCGGAATGGCAAAAAGAAAAGAGGGGGAGGTTGGGGCTTAAGAGCAAGTCACAACTCAATTCTCCCAATGGTTACATGACCTTGGGCAAATGACTTGACCTCTCTGGAGCTCGGTTTTGGAATCCCATTCCATAAAATCCATAAAAATGAATAAGATAATACATATGGAAAAACATTTATGTGAGCTATTATCCATATATTTTATAATATAATAAAAATTCAGCAACTCAAACGTATCAACCTATTTGACCTAAGTACACTGCTATTTCAAAACACAGAGCTTATGCCAAGGATCTGCTACATTAGCAGAAAACAGTTGCTTTGCCTCAGAAGCTTCTGGTTAAGAAATAGTTGGAAAGGAACAGGTGGAATAATCTAACATGATATTGGTAGACCAGTTCAGAAGATGATGCTCAGCTACAGTTAACAATATTGCATTGTATATTTGAAAGTTGCTAGGCAAGTAATTTTAAAAGTCCTCATCAGAAAAAAAAAAAAAAAGAAAGAAAGAAATCTGTAACTATGTGAGGTGATAGATGTTAACTAGACTCACAGTGGTGATCATTTCACAATATACACATATATCAAATCATTAGGTTGTACACCTTAAACTAATACAATGTTCTATGTCAATTGTATCTCAATAAAACTGAAAAAAAAAGGTTATAACATTCAGAGTTTCCCTTTTTGATCGGTTTGCTTCTATTCTGATAAGGGGAGGAAATGTTATGTGTGGTATATTTTTATACTATAAGATAGCAAATAAGAAGGTGGTGTTTCACAGTACAGGCAATTGATTTCCTGGGGTATCTTGTCTTCTCTCACATTCTGACAGTAACAAACGCTTTTTTGTTTGTTTACTTGTTTTGTCATCCCTCTGGAACAAGAGGATATTACACCGGTATGTTAAAAGGGACCTCATATTGTGGGGGTGCTTACATGCTTGTACTCTATGAAAGTGTTAATTACCCTGAGTGTAAAATTCTAATCAAATAATTTTAATCCATTTCTAGGGGGCATAGAAAAATGGAAGTAACAGGAAACAGTAGATGAGAGCAATTACTTTACCAGTGTAGAAGTTCTGCTTATATGTTAATATTACTACAGTGCTAAAGCAAAGTATAAAGTGGATTGATCCCTGAACTCTATTTATCTCCAGCAAAGAAACAGAGATTTTACACGAGACAGGGCATAGGACGTCTTTCCCATGAACCCTGGGGTTGCTTACCTAGGAGCTTACCCCTGCCACCTCCTAGGGGACTTTGTAAATTTCAAAAGATTTTCTCATATCACCTTATTTGATCTTCACCACAATTTAGAAAGAAAAGCAATTAAATTTAAAGCGATGAAAATAGAGTCACAGGGAAGTTGCTGTTTGGTCACCTTCACCCAGCCAACAAGTGGCATTCCCAAGACTAGCTTTCTGTTTCCATCCCACCCCATCCCCCACATGGGGAAGCCCAGAGGAAACAAAACATCCATCAGTTGCTTATATAAAGACTCAGGGACTGCTCTGTTGGGTAACTATGTAGCAGACACTAATGAAGAGCTTCCTGGATACCATATTTAGGAAAGAGGAGATACTGCTATGGAAAAATGTGTAGAAACTCCAAAGTTTGAACTATATATGGAGTTATAAATCTACACCCTAATCCAGTTTTCAATCCTGCTGGCAAGAATCTTATGATAAAGTTGCTACCTTCCTGGTTTTAACTTTTTCCCAATTCTTCAAATCACAGAGTTCTAGCTAGAAAAAAAAACAAACAACTTGTCAAGTTTTAGAAGAGGGGATAGCATTAAATACAGACTCATTTTGAACAAAATTAAATAATGTTTACAGTGCTGTTTGAGTGGATAGAATTTTAATGTTTTGCTTGGTGCTATCATTTTAAGTTAGCAGGGGAAAAAAAGAAGGCAAAAAGAGTACAAAGAGGCATAGTTCAATAAATCCTAAAATAATGAAACTCAAGCCCAGCATGTCTCACCATTAAATAAGCCAGGTAACAAATTTGATATAATGGCTGAAAATTATTACAAATTGAGTCTACTGGAGATAAAATTATGAGGCTCTTGACGCATGCCTCTGTTCTTCCAAGATGGCTAGAAGACCCACTTTGGGCCAAGTGACTGGGTGGGACAAAGAAGAGCACATCACTGCCTGATGTAGGGGTGAAGACAAGATACACAATTTATAGACATGGAAATTAGACATTGAATTCTACAACCAGAATGGTTCTTAAAGACCAGGAAACTCAGTTCCCACCTTTTTGAGGAGAAAAATACAAGACCTACAGTGGATAAGTTCCATGCTCAATGGCCCCCAGCTTCTAAGAAGAAGTGAAACTAGAACCTGAACATCCAGATTCCCAGTGAAAACCTTGTACACTAGACCATGTATCATATTTTCTTTTTACAATTATCTCCATTCTTGAAGTCTTATAGAATGAGTATGAGTATGTATTGCTTTCATAATCAGAAAAAATTTTTAACGAAGGAAAGCTATACTATAGGAAGCACAAAGAAGGTGGGCACCTTAGGTTGTGGAATGTTCAGAAAGGAGATGAGTTTGGACGAGAGGAGTAGAGAGGGATGAGATGATGATGGAGATGGCATTTGAGGTAAAGGAAAGGCAGAGTGAAATGAGTGGTGGGAACATACTGGACCAAAGACAATAAGACCAGAGTATATAGAATGTGTTGTGGATCTTTTCAGAAGATTATGGACTGGCGGTCTTTGAGGAATAACTCATTCCCTTTGTCTGGTATTTACTACTTTGTCTGGTGGATGTTTAATATTCTGGGAGGGAGGGAGGGAGGGAGGGAGGATGGGATAAAGGGAAGAAGGGAGAGAGGAAGAGAGGGAGAAAGCAAATGGAAAAAATATGAGGGTAAGGGAAGTTGAAAGCACATTGTGGAGATTTTGCACTATCAATTCTTGGAATTTGAACTTAATTTATGAAATTACATTAAGTCACTGAAGACTTTTGACCAGGGAAACCACTTGATTTCAGTTATATTTTAGAAAGAGCATCATGGCAGCAATAAAAAAAAGATGAGTTAGGAGATGGAAAGACTGGAAATATGGACGTTTGAGATTTCCTGAACTCCACATACTGTTGTTTCTTATCTCTTTAATTTTGATATTTTGGCTAAAGTTTCCAGTGCTGAATTAGTAAACTTTTGAACATAGGTACTCAAAAAAGATCTACAATTGCTTTTTTTTAATGTTTTATAAGCCTTGAGTTTGCAAAATGTATTAGAATTAGCTTAATTGATTATATTCAAATCTGAATCAAAACTGTGGGCTTAAAAGCTACAGTTTATTTTAACAAAAGAAGTTAAAATAAAAATACCAAATTCTAAGCAATTAAAATCTCAGTCTTTTATGATAAAAACCTGAAATATTTTAAAAGCCCTCCATATATTATTAAAATACAGAGTTCATGTAATTAAAACACACACACACACACACACAAAGTCTTCCTGCACAGAATTCTAAAAAAAAAAACAGTACTTTCCAACCAAACTAATGAATGTGAAGAACTAATAGCAGACAGGTTCTCACTCCATCCAGTAACCTGCATTTCTGCTCTCCCATCTTTCAGGATACCATAGTTCTCATGGAATGAGGTCTTCAGAGACAAAATCCTCATAAAGCCAACCCTACAAATGACCAATGGAGTGTGGAATTACATAATTCCTAGTCTCTGCTTCAGTTAACAAGAGAGGAAATGGTGTGCCATGTGTAGAGATGAAACCCCAGGCTCTTGGAGGCTAGGCTATAAAGCTCTAAAGTTGAGGAAAAGAATAAGGGATGGCCTGAATTGGGGATGGTAAATAAGGTAGAGCAAAATCTCATGAAATAATTAAGTAACAGAAAAGGAATGAGCAGACAAAAGCAAACCAGTGAGAGACAGATCTATAGAAATTACCAAATCAACCATGTGGCCTTTAGAATGGAGGGATCATTCATGTGTTGCAAAAGATTAAGAGAATCTGCAAGAGCCTTAAAACCTTACTTCACTGGAAAGAAAATTCAAAGCTGCACACTAATGCAACCAGCACACCAACAAATAGCTGGAGACACTACCAGGAGTTCAAAGATGCTCTTGGCCTAGAGTCCAGTGCATTTGGAAAAAATGGCCTTGGATTCTTTAGGAATAAGATACATCATAGCAGCCCTATAAAAATAAAAAGGCAAGTGGATGGTGAAAGACGGAGGGAAAGACACACCTGAACTACTACTAACACAAGTCATGGGAGCATAAATCGTCCAGTGTAATTAAGGATGGCTTCATACCATTCTATTGAACTCTTCAATTAGTCGACTCTAAGACTATCAGAGAATTTTTGCATGTGGCATTCTGTACCCTAAAGGAATAATCTGTTACAGGATATTTCTCACCCCACCTTTTTTTAAATTCAGTTTTCTCCTATTGGGCATTATAATTTTATTGAGAAAGTCTGCCCCACGCATCATTACACTACAGAAGCAAGGGCACTGTTCACCTCAGAACCACACACCTTCTTTCCATGTGCCTGACCTGGACTTCTAGAACTTCCAGAGGGAGGCTAGTCATGCACCAGGTTTTCCCTTAACCACTGAGATACACAACCAAAATAGGATAAATAAAGTGAAATACACACATACATACATGGACAGAGAAGTAGTGTAAAAATCCATTTGTGAAACTAAAGAACTTTGAGTCTTCTTGTTGTAAGGATTCTGGAAGTATCTCTTGAGAAAAAAAATCACACTAAAATTCATCTGCCAAATCAAGTGACTCATTATTTTGGAACACAATGAATATAATCAGTGAGGCTAGAGTTCAGACTTAAGAAAGAGAAAGGACAGGTACATTCCTAATGTCAGGAGTAAGCAAGCAACAACTCAGCAAAACAAAACAAAAAAAGAAAGAAAGAAGACAAACAACAAGAAACCATTGTGGCTACAACTCGAAAAGGCCACCCATGATGACACATCTGGAGGGGAGAAAGCAGACGATGTGAATAAAAAGTTAAGTCAAGATGATGATACAGGAGCAATAAGATTGTGTTGAAAAGGACTTAACGTTAGAATGCTAAGAAAACCCAGGAATCTCCACAACAATTTTTGCTTGTGGTCAAGGGCATTGCTATGTGTGGTGAAGATTAGACTCCCCCTCAAGTTTCTCTCAGAGCTGTCCCCTCAGTAGAAAACACAGGGTACAAACTCATCATTACAATGACCTTTCTCTGGGAGCAGATGGGGCATGGTGAAAGGTGCAGAGGGTGAGGATTCCATCTTCAGTTTTCTCCCCAACCCTCTCAGTTCAGTCATCAACAAGCAGAGACATGTCACATTTGGGAAATGCACTGAGGTTAAATAGCCTGCTACCATCTGTCCCCCATTAGGAACAATTGTTGGGGTGGAGCAACACTGAAAGCATTTCCCTAGGCTGGGCAGTGAATCCAGCCCTCTGATGCAGCTGATAGCTACTCTCCCATCTGGGTCAGTGTCCTCACTTGAGGTCCTTTCCTACAGACATTCTTAAAGGAAGGACTCCACCATCCCAGAGGTGACAATAAACCAGGAGAGAAACCAGGAGTCCTGCTGAAGGGTGATAAAGGTATTTTTTCCAAAGACATATTTAGACTATGAACAAAAAGGCCACCCACTCTTGCACACTGCCAGGCATTCAGTGCGAGGCTGATGACTCATGTGACAATTCAGACCAGAGGCAGTTTGGGGCCTCAGCAATAGAGCCCATGAACAACCAGCTGATTGCCCCCCTCTCCTTCTGAAACGCCCTTCTTGCATACTTCACCCCTTATAGCCCAATATTACCAATCCTTCAGAGCCTAGCTCAAGTGCTACTTCCAGCAGGAAGCCATCCTAGCTTTATGCAGCTGGGTGATATTTCCCTCTCCTCTTCATTTCTGTGATCTATCCTCCAGCAACCTGTGCAGCATCTTCATTAAACCCAGGAGCGTTTAAAGCTTGGATCTGGAGCCAATGTGGGTTTATAACCTTATTGTAGGTTTATTGTTTGTAAAATGGGATAGTACAGAATCTACCTTGCCAGGCTGTTAGGAGAACAAAGTAAAGTAACATTTGTAAAGTGCCTAGAACATGGTAAGAGCTACAGAGGTGCTTATACTTACAGTTACTATTACTAGTGGCATAAACCTATACATGAACCACCTCTAATAGATAGTTGCTCCTTGAGGTATTTGTCTTACTGTCCCATGCAAAGTATAGCACAGTGCTCAGAATATGAGTAAATAATGAATATGACCATCATCCTTTTTTTTTTTTTTTTTAGATGTTTGTATTTTAAGGGTTGAGGTCTTGGGCAGCAGGTAAGACCTGGCGATGGGGGATGAGAGAACTGACTATTCTCTAGATTGGCCTCTACCAAAGCAGCCAGGGGTTCAAGGAATAGATTTAAATGAATTGGCCAGATTCAGATAAATGTCACCTTCAAGGGAGTTTAATCTATTAAAAAGAGAGTAGCAGTGAGAAGCCCCTAGAAAGAGAGACTCAATGGAACACAGAGCTAAGCTATTTTGGACCTATCTACTTAAAGTCAATACAATAGTATGAACACGGTTTGTAGGGCCCAAATAGCCAATAATATCCAGAGCAATGTGACAAAGTAGACTGAGGTTTTGTGGTCAGAAAGATATGGATTAAAATCCCATCTCCACATGTGGCTAGTTATGTGACCTTGAGCCAGCGTGTAAGCTTATCTGTAAAATGGGAATAATTACACCTAACATACAGGATTGGTGGAAGGATTAGCGGTAAGTAGCCAGTTGAGTATTGGACCCACAGCATAAGCTCAACAGTTGCCATTTACTTTTGTTACTGCTATGCTTGGCAGGCTAGAGAATGGGCTGTGAGCAGAAGATCCGATTCCAAGTCCAGTGGACCGGGAACAAGCTGGGATGATGTCGGCCTGGCCAAGGATGGACTTGGTGACTAGTGCTAGCAAGGGCAGAGAAGGCAGAGGAAGTGGCTTCACTCGGCCCTTCCATCTTAACATTTTTGCATACAAATCGACCATACAAATATTCTTTGATCCATTCCCCAAGAATAGCTCCACCTTCATTACTGGAATCACCCAACCAGAAAGCATAATCCTGTGGTGCTTCCTTTGAAGGTAAATTAAGCTGGAGGCTGGGGCAAGGATAGGATGGAAAAAGGAAAGCCCGTGAAAGAGTAGAGAGATATTTGGGAGAATGAGAGAACACTTGAGTTGAAGTGATACAATTCCACAACAGCTTGCTGAAAAATGAGAAAATCATTCAATACGCTTTGCCAAATAGCTGCTTTGATTGATTTTTTTTAAAAGCCTGAACCAACTAAGTAGTCCAGTTGTCAGGAGTGTGTAGCTGAAGCCATAGATGAGGTTTCTCTAAGAAATAATGGATGGCTTGAAGCAAGCACTTCGAATAGGGCCAAAGAATGGCATTAAGAATTCTAAAAGGAAAGATGGAGGAAATGAAAATAAGCAGATTTTCTAAAGCTATTTCTACATGTGTTACTGAAGGAACCCCAAGTTCTTTAAGATGCACAGTCACAAGTAAGGAGGGATCCCAAAGAACACATCAGAATAACAATTGTTGTCTGGCAATCAGATGGCACAGAGCTGGGGCTATTTAGAGATTCTCAGAGCCAGTAATTTAAAGATATTATTCTTTTGTTTTAGGTTTTAGTAGGTGAAGGCCTTCTGGGCTTTTTCCTCTACGTTTTCTTCTAAGACACGGGGTCATGATAGAAATTAGCTGAAGACAAAAGGGATAGTTCATTGCTGCACCCAATTTTTTTTTTCTTTCTTCTAAGTTACTTTCGAGTCTTCACCTGTATGATAAAATACATCCTCATTTTGAACCAGTCTCCAAGAACTGAAACAGAAAAGGGAGGCCTAGGAGGGAGGACAAACCTTTAGGGGCCAGAAGGTCAACAGAGAGCCATCGACCAAATTAGAGCTGTCTCCTCATTCATCTGCCAGACCCTGAGGCTTTCACATGCTCTATCTTCATATGACTGCATATCCCAAGGACAATTTAAAAATATATAAATTTTACTTTTATTAAGGCAATTCATGTTCACATTTTAAAAATCAAATACCACTACAAGGGCTATAATGAAAAACTGTATTCCCCTGGCCCACCCCACAGTCTGGCCCCAGGCAACAATCTGAAACACTTCAGTTGTTTCTACTGGTATCTATTTCCACATCTTTCTTAATATACTTATAGTGCTCTTTTTCTTGGTTTATATTTTGAAGATATTATTTAGTAATTTCCTGGCATTTTAGTTGATGAGCTAGGTCTCTTATATCACCCCACTTCTTCTACCCTCACAATGGAGATACTGCTTCAGCTTTCCATTTGGGGATAACAAATTGCCCCAAAATTGGTGGCTTAAGGAAATAATGATTTATTACTCGTTGTGCTTCTCTGCATTTTCTTGGTGGTTCTTCTGCTGATCTTACTTGGCTTCACTTGTGTGTCTGGGTTCAGCGAGGGGCCTGAGTGGGAGCTGGAGTCAGTCGGGGCTTCCTTCAGAGTTCTTAGTTCTCCTCCACATGGCTCACTTGTACTTTCTGAGAGCACGGTAGCCGCAACACAGCCTTCCAAAAGGAAGCACTCCAAAATATTGCAAATGGAAGCTATAAGATCTCTTTAAAGTCCAGCCCCCAAAGGTTCCAGCATCACTTCTACCACATTGTATTAGTTAACATAAGTGACAGAGAGAGCCTACACAATAGGGAAGGGGAGATCATCTCCACCTCTTGATGCAAAGTCTCACTGCAAAAGGCATGCACGCCTGGCTCGGTCAGTGGAGCACGTGACTCTTGATCTCGGAGTTATGAGTTTGAGCCCCACGTTGCATGTAGAGATTACTTAAAAATAAGATCTTTTTTTATTTTATTTATATATTTATTTATTTTTTTTTTTAAAGATTTTATTTATTTATTTGAGACAGAGAGAATGAGAAAGAGAGAGCACATGAGAGGGGAGAGGGTCAGAGGGAGAAGCAGGCTCCTTGCTGAGCAGGGAGCCCGATGCGGGACTCGATCCAGGGACTCCAGGATCATGACCTGAGCCGAAGGCAGTCGCTTAACCAACTGAGCCACCCAGGTGCCCAAAGATCTTTTTTTAAAAGGCATGCAAAATGGGTGATATTTGGACATAATTTACCACTGCTATATCTAAATTCATTTAATCAGTATCAGCATTTCAGTTATTGTTTAAAGATTTTACATGGTAGAGCGAAGTTCAACAGGTATAGTTCCATTTCTTGACAACATATTTATTCTTCCTAGAGTTAATGATTACCTTTCAGCATGAGTAGCCTTTAATGTACCTATCCTTGGTTCTTCCATCAGATCGATCATCTGTGCACTTTTCAAATACTCCAGACTGCCAGGAGAACTTCTTTCCCAGAGATCTCTATCCTCCATCCTCTTGCTGCAATCTGAACAGGCTTCTATCTAGATGTACTATGTACCTGTCATCTTGTGACTTTGCTTCACCACTTTTCTGTGTTGGGTTTCTCTTTCCTGAATGCTTCTTTCTTTTCTTCCTTTTTCTTCAAACTCCTTTATTTTGCACATGTCCAATAGCTTGCTAATAAAGGTAGGGGAGGAATAAACATTTTGAGTCCTTTTCAAAGCATCTTTAATCTCCAAAATAAGAAATCTCCAGGGACATCAGGCACACAAAATTGAAATTATGACTTTACAACAGCAAGTTTTCATAATGCTGAAAAAAAGTGGGGACAATTTCATGAGGTCAGCATAACTACACAGGAAGCTCTAATGAGTGTAGTTTTAAAGGATATGTACAAAAGAGATAAACAATGAAGGTGACCAACTGGTCATAAAATAATAATTAGACTTATATGATTCTTGGAATAAGTGTGAAGGACAACCAAAAGGGCTTACTTAGTTTTGTAAGATGCAAGAAGGAAGTATTGGAACTAATGGCAAAAAATTTTATATGAAAATATATGATGGTATAATTTTTAATGAAAACTGAACTTCACAATCCATATTTTGTTACTATGAAGAAGAGTATTTTCAGCTCTAACAAGGGCAGAAAAAACATGGATTTGTGAAGACACTACCACGATTCACTGATAGCTTGTTCTCTCCTTCTGGATACGCTGGAGGGTTATAATTCCCCACTCTTTACAGTTTGGCTTGGCCATTGATTTGCTTTGGCCATGACATGTTGGCAGAAGTAACTGTATCTTTTTCAGTTGAAAGAGTTAATTGTGCATGACTTTCCACCATGATCCTCCAGTCACTGCAATCATGCAAACCCATTTTGATACATAAGAGCAAAACTGAAATTACTAATGTTATTTGTTACTGCAGCATAACCTAGCCTAATTCAACTAAAACAAGAAAATTGAAGTCAAAAACAGGTGAGGTGATTACAGAACACATTAGGCGTTTCTTTGCCTAGAAAAGTTATATTTTATACAATGAATATATTCATTAAAAATTCATATTCACAATCTTTAGATTCAGAGGTCTGGCTTTGCAACCTGACCATACTACTTAACCAGGGTGACCCTGAGCAAATATTTAGCTCTTTTAGTCTTGGCTTCCTGATTTATAAATTTCAGATATTCATGCCTACTTCATAGATTTGGGGGGAATTAAGTAAGATAATATAGGTCAGATGTCTATGCAGTGTTTATACATTGCAACTTTTCAAAAAAAAAAACAAAACTTGTTGTGGTTAAGAGAACTTCCCAAATGTATCATTAAAATTCTGCCAGAAATTTTATAAGAATTAAGCTAGAAAATACTATCTTGCCTCAGCAAAAGGAGTGTGCTGCAAAAATATACAATGTCTTTAATGTCTATCCCAAGTAGTTTTCTTGGACAAATAAGATTTAATATTTGTGAACTCTAAGAGAGGGAAGAAAGATGAAAGAAATAATACATTCATAAAACATAAGACATACCTTAAGCATTACTTTTTAAAATGGGACTATCAGAATTTGGGGAAAAATTATCAGATTTGGGGGAAAACTACAGATATAGTGTATTTAACCCCACCAACACATTTCACAATGTCTTTTAATAATTATAGATAAAAGTGCAGAAACAAGGATATCTTAATAATATAGTCTAGTGGATTTGTAACTGAAAGGACCAATACTACTATATGTCAATGGAGGCATGACACAGGGCTCTGTCTTGGCCCTATATTTTTCATTCATTCATTCAAAAGTTATTTATTGAACACCTATTATGTAACAGGTATTGTGCTAGGTACTGGGCATACAGCAAGGAACCAACCAACTTTTCTTAATTTTTTAAAACTGAGGACTTAGATGAAGGCATAGAATGTTGAGCCAAATCCTCTTTGACACAAAAAGCGGCCAGAGAGTAAATGCATTGAAAAGAACGATCCAAATTCAAAAGAACAGATTATAGCAGTAGATTCACTCTAACATTTAGTTGTGCTTCTCTTGAAAATTTATTTCATCTCTGAGACTCCTTGTAGATAAAATGGAGACAATGATATTTGCTGTTTGACTTGTTTTGAGCTTTAAAGATAATGTAAGTAAAGAATATAGCACAATGCTTGTAATATACTAGATGCTCAAAATATAATAGCTTTTATTATTATGGGAATTACCTTACCTCAAAGAGTCATTTTTCATGCATGCAAGGATTCTCAGAATGTACCAGAAGGCCGAGAGAGGTAAAGTGAATGGTTCAAGGTCAAATAATGAGAAATCGACAGGATCAGAACTTATACACATTGTTCCCTATTTCGATTAAAATTTTAACATTCTGGGGCACCTGGGTGGCTGAGTCGTTAAGCATCTGCCTTCAGCTCAGGTCGTGATCCCAGCATCCTGGGATCGAGCCCCACATCGGGTTCCCTGCTCAGCAGGGAGCCTGCTTGTGTTCCCTCTCTCTGTCAAATAAATAAATAAAATCTTAAAAAAAGAATTTAACATTCTATCTGGTAGTGACCAATATTTGACATTGAAACTCTTGTCATATAGAATGCAGTTATTTAAACAACTTCAAGGTACAATAACATGACAGTACAGGGAGGTCTTTTGGAGCTCAAGAAATCCTTTATATCCACATAGGAATTTCTGCTTCTGTCATTTTAGGCTAATTATAATCATTGTGAACCAATTTTGTTTTTTTAAATTTGGTGATACTCCTTTCATCAAATAATTGTCCTAACCTATTAAAAAGGTCCTTCTCTGTGAGTGAATATAGGTTAGATGAAGAAGGGAAGTTGGTACAGCACAAGCAGCCTTTCTCTTGGCAATCAAAAGGGTGAATAGGCTGGATGAAGTGAAATAAAATAAGACTGAGCATTTGCTCTGTGGTAAGTAATAGAAATAGTATCTCACATGATCCTCACAGCAGCCCAATGATGAAAGTATTTAGTGTCCTCATTTCTATAGTGAGGAAATAGGCTCAGAAGGGTTAAGTGACTTTTCAAGTCACACAACTGGTAAATACCAAAAAGGAGACTCAAATACAGGTCTTTGTGATTCCATTTCCCATGCTCTTTCTCCTCCACCACATTGCCTCTGGCATGTTTTTCTGTCTCTGATGAGCCACAGAGTCCTTAGCATTACCTCAAAACTAACTGCTTACTTAGGTATGTCATACTTGGCTAATTCCCACTCCCCAGAGAACAGCCATTTTCTTTGTTATGTCAGTATAACAACAGCGCAAAGTTTAGGAAGTAGATTTTTAAGCTACTAAAATCTTACCACCTTAACAATACCATTTTAATTGTGTTTCCATGCATTCATACTTTCATGTTATTTTAGTTTAGTTTTTATGGTGGTAACTATAAGCCACTAGGTAGGGGCACCTGGGTGGCTCAGTCATTAAGCGTCTGCCTTTGGCTCAGGTCATGATCCCAGGGTCCTGGGATCGAGCCCCGCATCGGGCTCCCTGCTCAGCGGGAAGCCTGCTTCTCCCTCTCTCACTTCCCCCTGCTTGTACTCCCTCTCTCGCTGTGTCTCTCTCTGTCAAATAAATAAAATAAAATCTTAAAAAAAAAAAATAAGCCACTAGGTATAGCCACCAGGGTGCAAAGAAGCTCTCAGTTTTGGGGTCACAGGGACCCACGAGCTGACTCCATGCAACCCATGACAGGATGGTGATACTTCTAAAACAACTGACTCTGGAGAAAGCACGACCCCATATATTTTTAAGTAATTGTAATCATACTTTACATGTAATTTTGTATCATTTATTTATTCACTCATTAAATGTATATTTGGTGAGTGTCTGCTATAGTCCAAGCACCATCCTAGCAGCAAAAACTACAGCAAAGAACAACAGAGTCCCTGATCTCATTGAGATTACATATGCTGGAGGAGACAGATAAAAAAACAACATAAATAAGTAAAATATATTGTATGTTAGAGGGTAAGTGCTAAAGAGAGGTGAAAAAAAAAAAAAAACAGGCAAAGGGGGTAGACATTTGGGTGAGGATTACAGGTACAATTGAAATTTTAGATAGATTCCAGGAAACATTTGGCTGAAAAGTTAACTAAGTAAAGACCTGAAGGAAGGGAGAGTGGGAGCTGTGGCTATCTGTGATGTGGCAGGCAGAATTCTAAGATGACCCCGAGACTCTATTTTTGCCCCTTAGTTTGATTTCCATGATTATGTTAAGTTACATGGCAAAAGGGATTTGTAGACATTAACCTTAAGATAGGGAGATTATGCATATGGACCTAACCTAATCACACTAACCGCATAGAAGCAGAGAGTTTTCTCCAGTCGGTAGCAAAAGAGAAAATCAGATTTAATGTGTGAGAAGAACATAACACAAGGGAGAATCTCCAACACTGAGATGGAAGGAGCCACATGAAAGGATCTGAGGAAAGCTTCTAGGAGATGAGAGTGAAGCCCAGCCCACAGCCAGCAAGAATATGGCAACCCCCGTCGTACAACTGCCAAGAACTAAATTCTGCCAACAACTTGAATAAGCCTGGAAGCACATTCTTCCCAGAGTCCCCAGATAAGAGTCCAGCTGGCCTTCACTCTGATTTCAGTGTGTACGGAGCCAACTGAGCCACGTATAGACACGTGAGGACACAGAAGTAAGGGCATTGTTTCACACTTGTATTCCTAATGATAATGGTATTTTCATTAGCTATACAATACTCCCATGTGTGCCACAATTTACTTAGACCCTCCCCTCTGATTAATTCTGTTGCTCAAGTCTTTTATTAGATACTGCTGCAATAAATACCTTCATACATATAGCATTTTCCCTTAGTTTGCTAATTTGTCATTCCAAGGATTATTACTTTATAATAGTATATGAGCCCCAATTTTCCTGGACCCTTGCAAGCATTGCATATTATCATTCTTTTTATTTTTCCTATTTTAATAAGTAAAAGGGTAACAACAACTAAAGATCTTTTCTATGAATACTTACAAGAATGACGATTTCTCCCAATTTGTTTCTTCATAGCACTTCTGTTTGCTGAGCTTTGAAAGAAGTAGTGTTGTTTATTGAGATACTGACAGGGGAAGCAATCAATTGAAAGAAGTTCCAGACTTGATTTGGATCATAACTTGTTCTTTAATCTCCTGGTGTTTGGGGTTCTTCACTTGGAAATGAAGATGGAGTCTGGCATCATATCAAAAAAAATATGTATGAAACATTTATAGAAGTGCCTCTTTGCATTTCTTCCTATTAACCTACATCTACATATTTTCTTTTAAAACAAAAAAAAGTGTTGATAGTGGGGTGCCTGGGTGGCTAAGTTGGTTGAGCGACTGCCTTCGGCTCAGGTCATGATCCTGGAGTCCTGGGATCGAGTCCCACATCGGGCTCTCTGCACAGCAGTGAGTCTGCTTCTCCCTCTGACCCTCCTCCCTCTCATGCTCTCTGTCTCTCATTCTCTCTCTGGCAAAAAAAAAAAAAAAAAAGTGTTGTATAGTACAAAGAACTCTATTGGATTAAGTAGTCCTCAAACATCTTACTGGCATGCTGTGCAACCTTTAGTAAGTCACTTCAACTCTTTGTGGCTCAGTTTCTGCATCAATACAATGAGAAACTTGAAATAATGCTTTGGTCAATTCCTGCATACTGTAAGTGTCTATGATCTTATATAATAGATCCTACCAAGTCAGACATGCGATCTGGTAAATGCCATCCTATGCACAGATACAATGGATCTACATTTGACCCCCAAATTATTTGTTTCTGACCAACTCTGTCAGAAACCCCCTTTCATAGTTCCTATTACATCTTGTTTTGTTCTGTCATCTCCTCAAATAGTTACACTTTAGCTTCTACTTTTAAGATAGAAAATCAGACCCAAGTGTCTTCCTCTTGTCTACCAAAAATACCATCGATCAAAGAATTATAGACATTGAAAATGTGTATTTTACCCCTGAAAAGCATAACCACAATAAATAGCCTTTTGAAAAATTTAACTAAGTTCCAAAGGATTAAAACACAAATAAATGAATGAGAAGAGTGATAAAATCACAGATCCAGAAGGCACTTAAAAACTCACAACTGAATAATAAATGTTACTTTATTCCAATACATTTGATAAAATAGATGGATGACTTTTAAGGAAAAAGTTCCCAAACTGGTTCTTAAAAAACAAAAAATGAGCAGACTAATACCCATATATAAAAGACTGAACAGGTATCAACAGAACATCAGTAAAGAAATCTAGCTAATTTTGTCTGTGAATTCTTTCAAACTTTTCAAAGGCAAGAAAAATTACTGTGCTTTTAAAAATGTTTCTTAACATAAAAAGCTATGGAAAACTTCCCATTTACTTTGAGGTTAGTATAATCCTAATATCAAACATCAGAAAAGATCACAAAGGAAAACTATAGATCATATTTTTATTCCTACAAATGTAAGATTCTTAAAGGAAACATGATTAGATTATGTCAAGCAGGATAAAAATAGAACACTCTTTAATTATCAAGTGGGGTTTATTCCAGTAATTCAAGGATGGTTTAACAAGTTAATTACATTAGCAATTAAATGGACTTCAGTGAAATTTAACATTATTTGTGTTACAAACCTTTCATAAATACAATACAGAAGGAAATTCCTAAACATCACTGAGTTTTTTAAAAACCAGAATTGAGTAGCAAACATTATACCTACTGGTGAAATTTATTCAAATGCTATAAAATTTACTCAAATATTTATTCAAATGTTATAAACAAGATAAAGATGAAGCTTATCTTTATTGGTTTTCAATATTGGATTAGAGATCTTAATCAATAGGAAAATAAAAATAAATAAGAATATATACTGGAAAGGAAAAAGTGTTATCATTATTTGCAAATGATATAATTATTTACCCAAGGGCAGGCACCGTGTCTCTTCTTATTTAACATTATGTCCTCAGTGCCTAATACTTTAGAACATAACAGGAGTTGAAATAGTTATTGAACAGAAATCAAAATATGAAAGAATTAACTAAAATTGTTTAAAAATAATAGAATGATAGAAAAAGGTAAGCAAATTTGAGATTAACACATGAAAATCTATGGTATTCATTTATAGCAACAATAGCTGGAATGAAATTAAGAAATGTACACTTTTCTATAAAGAAAACTATGAATAAAAATTTGAATATCTTTGGTATTCAGGTTTCTAGATAAGAAGACTCAAATAATTAAGAATGTGAATTGTCTCCCAATTTAATCTAAAATTTTATACAGACCATAAAAATTTCAATGAAATTTTTTTCAAAGTTGAAAATTGACTCAAATTTCATTTCAAATATTATAGTTGGGAGCCACAAAAAGAACATAAGGTAGAGAGGACCAAGAAGTGAGGACATTTGCCATTAAAAATATCAAAATGTACTACAAAACTAATATAATATTTAAAGTGTAGTACAGGTCCAGCAATGGGCATGGCTATTAGAGACAAAATAGAGAATCTAGAAATGGATCCACAGATATATAAGAATATAAAATATGATACAGATGTAATACGAGCTTAGTTAGGAAAAAACTGCCAGGAGTCACTTTAATAATTTTCATTTTATGAAAAAATAAATTGATATCCATATCTCAATATAAACAAAGTTATATTCAAAGTTAAAATTCAATCATTAGAAATACGATAAAAGGAATAGAAAAACATGTTGCAGAATATTTTAGAAGGAGGAAGTTTTATTTATTTATTTATTTAAAAGATTTTATTTACTTATTCGACAGAGAGAGAAAGAGAGCACAAGCAGGGGGAGGGACAGAGGGAGAAGCAGACTCCCTGCTGAGCAGGGAGCCCAATGTGGGGCTCCATCCCAGGACCCTGGGATCATGACATCATGACCTGAGCTGAAGGCAGATGCTTAACCAATTGAGCCACCCAGGCAACCCTGTTTTTCCTAAACATGATATATACTTGAGAAATTTGACTACACAAGGATTAAAATTTTTTGCAAACAGAAGTAAATAAGAGCAAATAAAAATAAGAGAATAAAATCAAACATATTTAAGCAAATATTTTTACTATAGATAGATTTATTAAAATGACAAACATCTCAAAGGGGAAAAAAATGGGTATAGATTTCCAGTTAGGCATCACAGCTTGAATGTATACATTTATCTTGGTTCCCGTCAGGAATTCCAGTATAATGACAGTAAAAGAGTGATAAAGTATAGACCTGAAGACAAAAAGAATAACAGAAGAGAAAATACAAATGGGAGATGTCCATAACATTTTTAAAAATCTTAGTGTAGAGAACAGAAAACTGAGTGACTCTGGTGCGTTACTAATGGCCCACAGTTCCATAGGCATACTGACGCCCTATCCCTACACATGGCTTTCAATTAGATTCTAGTGCCTGATTCCAAAATATAAAGATCACAAGATATATGTGGAAAGCCTCCAAAATGAAAGACAGAAAGCAAAATTAACACAGAAGGAAAGCTATAACACAAGGAGAAAAAGAAAGCTTAAAAATATAATATCTTCATAACAATAAGAGAAGACATGACATCCATGAAGAAAAAGGAAAGGGACATTATAAAAAGAGAGCATGCAGGGAATAAAAAAGAAACACTAGAACATAATAATACAACAGCTAAAATAAAACATCCAGTAAAAATTGGAACATCTCAGAGTCCGGAAAGTCTAAAAGAATCTCCTAGAAAAAAGAACAATAAGCTAATGAGAGATAATGGGAGCTAACATAATGAGAAATTAGAAGAATAATTTAAGAGATCTAACCAATAAGAGTTTCAGAAAGAGGGAGTGAGAAAGTGTGTGTGTCTGAAAAACAGAGACCGACAACAGAAACTACCAAAGAAATAATACAAAAAATTTCCTAAAACCAATGGACACAAATTTACTTAAAGGCTATTCCTACCAATCAGTCCAAGTAATGGAAAAGGGTTTCAAAATACATCAAGAAATTTTAGTGTCTTAAAAATAAAGAAGATTCTGAAAACTTCCCGGAAGAAAAACAAAAACACAACAGATCAAGAATCAAAACAGATTGGACTCTCCAGCACCACCATGAATGCACGAAAAATACCCTTAAAATTCTGAGGGAAAAAATGGTTTCCAACCAAAAATTATATATAGAAGTAAATTCTCAATCAAATACAAGAGGAAAAAAAAAAACAACCCTCTTTCAGAAATACAAGTTTTGTTTTTTTTAAAAGATTTTATTATTTATTTGACAGAGAGAGACAGAGAGAGAGAGGGAACACAAGCAGGGGGAGTGGGAGAGGGAGAAGCAGGCTTCCCGCGGGGCAGGGAGCCCAATGTGGGGCTGATCCCAGGACCCTGGGATCATGACCTGAGCCGAAGGCAGACGCTTAACCAACTGAGCCACCCAGGCACCCCAGAAATACAAGTTTTCAAAAATAAAATGGTTTCACGTACTCTTTGTCAGTATTATACTGGAGTTATGTCCTACAGCAAAATTAGGGAAAAGGATGAAATGAGGTCCAGGAAAATGGGCTGAAACACAAGGGACCTGCAAAAGGAATTTCAGAATAGCAAGAAGTCATAGGATGTTTCTGCAGCAGGTTAAACATCAACTACTTGAGATTGGAGCAAGATGATGGAGACATATTTTTTTTTTTTAAAGATTTTACTTATTTATTTGACAGATAGAGACATAGTGAGAGAGGGAACACAAGCAGGGGGAGTGGGAGAGGAAGAAGCAGGCTTCCGGCCGAGCAGGTAGCCCAATGCGGGGCTCGATCCCAGGACCCTGGGACCATGACCCGAGCTGAAGGCAGACATTTAACGACTGAGCCACCCAGGTGCCCCAATGGAGACATATTTTTAGAAAGGAAATTATAGATCACCTAAAGTGTTCAAACCATTAAGAGTTTTATCACTCTGGCAGAGAATTTGGTCATAGAGACTTCTGTACATAGAATATTAAGCAAACCCCCAAAGGAGGTAATTAACTCCAGGGAAAACAAAAAGTCGAACCAGAAAGAAAATCTAAACTATGTACAATACTTACTGAGTTGTGGGTAATATTTATGTAATATTGATGTAAAAGTGAATACAAATTTAGCCCAGACTTATTATATATCTATACTGAAAGGATGATCAAAGAGAACTGAATGGGTCTGTAGAGACAGGGTGGAATGGGGGAATATGGAACAAGACCTAAATCTTCCTCTTATCTCATAGGAAATTGAGAATAATTCCTGAAATTAAAAAATGAAGAAGTAGTAAAGAAGCATATAATTTAGAAACACAAAATTAAATAAACTAAATATTAGAAGAAACCATTTAAAAAGTTGAGCACAGTTACCTTTGCATACCAGGTTTGGGAGGGGAAGAAAGAGAGAGAAATTCTATTTTTTGCTAATAATCCTTGTTGTCATAGTGGAACTTTTAAACTGTGCATATGTATCATTTTGCTAAAAAGTAAAATAAATACTCAAAAGATATGAACTAGAAAAGCAAAAGAAATTCGAAAGATTAATAAGCATATGAAAAGATGCAAAACATCAATAAATCAAGTATTCAAATCTAAACAAGGAAATGTTTTTCACCTATTATATTGGTAACAATTTACAAAATTTATAATATCAAGAGTTAGTAAAATGCAGAAAAATGAGCACTCTTACAAAATGCTGGTAGAAGTATATAAATCAGCCTACTTCTTCTGAAAGAAAAATGGCAATTCATATCAAAATTTAAAACATGACTCTGATCCAGCAAATCTGTTTCTAAGGAAATCATGAGAAAACTTCAAAAATATGAATAGAAAGACAATTATTAAAGCATTGCTTATAATAGTGAATCTGGGAAACAAGCTAAATATTCATTCCATAGAGCATTTTTAAAACTAAGTAGAACATTTGTAAAATAGAAACTATGCACAATTAAAATGATATGTAGATTCACATTTATTGTCATTGAAAAGTGTTGGCAATATACTAAATTTTATGAAAAATGCAGGTAATAATCAGGTAATATCTCAATATTTAAATTTATTATCATTATTTTAGTTTCTAGAAGGCCCCTTCCTCCTCCATTATATTTTCTTTTAAAAGTTTTCTAACTGTTCCGTTTATTCTATTAGAATAACTTTAGAATTATTTTTTTATCACAGTCCTAAGTATAATGTATGATTCCATTTATCCCCAAACTAACTGTTTGTCCATCCATCCATCTTTCTACCTACTAACCTATCTACTTACTAATATAGAGTGCGGGATTATGTCTGAAGAGCGAGACAAAGAAGAGATATTTGCTTCCTGTTTTCTAACGTCTTCAATTGTCTTAATTTTTCTTTTTACAATGATAAAAAATTATTTTTGGAATCCTCTCCAAAAACAAAATTCTTTTCACTTAATTAAAACAAAACACAATGGGTATTTGATGATGGAGGCCTCTCGCACCCTGATTTCAAACTATGTAACAAAGCTATAGTAATCAAAACAGAATGGTATTGGCATAAAGACAGACACATAGATCGATGGAATGACAAGCCCAGATACAAACCCACACAAATATGGTCAATTAACTTACAATGAAGGAAGCAAGAATATACAATGGGAAAAGATAGTCTCTTTATTTATTTATATATTTATTTTTAATTTTTAATACATTCAATATTAATAAATATTTATATATTTATATAGTGTTGGGAGAACTGGACAGCCACATACAAATGAATGAAAACTGATCATCATCTTACACCATATACAAAAATGAACTCAGAATGGATTAAAGACTTGAATGTAAGACCTAAAACCATGAAACTTCTAGAAGAAAACATAGGGAGTAAGCTCCTGGACATCAGTCTTGGCAACGAATTTTTGGATCTGACTCCAAAAGCAAAGACAACAAAAGCAAAAATAAATAAGTGGGACTACATCAAACTAAAAGGCTTTCACACAGCAAAGGAAATCATCAACTGAATGAAAAGGCAACCTAGTGAATGGGGGAAGATATGTGCCAGTGATATATCTGTTAAGGAGTTAATATCCAAAAATATATAAAGAATTCATACAACTCAATAGAAAAAAAAATCAGATAAAAAGTGGGTAGAAGATCTGAATAGACATTTTTCCAAGGAAAACATACAGATGGTCAACAGGTACATGAAAAGATGGCCAACATCACTCATCATCAGGGAAATGCAAATCAAACCCAAGGAGATATCACCTCACACCTGTTGGAATGGCTATTATCAAAAAGATAGGAAATAACAAGTGCTGGCGAGGATGTGGAGAAAAAGGAACCCTTGTGCCCTGCTGGTGGGAATGTAAATTGGTGCAGCCGCTATTGAAAACAGTATGGTGGTTCTTTATTTTTTTTTTTTAAGATTTTATTTATTTATTTAATTGACAGAGAGAGAAAGAGAGAGAGACAGCAAGAGAGGGAACAAGCAGGAGGAGTGGGAGAGGGAGAAGCAGGCTTCCCGCCGAGCAGGGAGCCTGACGTGGGGCTCGATCCCAGGACCCTGAAATCATGACCTGAGCTGAAGGCAGACCCTTAATGACTGAGCCACCCAGGCGCCCCAGTATGGTGGTTCTTTAAAAATTAAGAACAGAACTACCATATGATCCAGCAATTCCACTTTTAAAAATCTACCTGAAGAAAACAAAAACATGAATTTAAAAAAGTTTATGTATCCCAAGGTTCACTGCAGCATTATTTACAATAGCCAAGATATGGAAACACACTAAATGTCCACTGATGGATGAATGGATAAAGATGAGGTAGGTACATACAATGGAATACTACTCTGCCATCAAAAAGAATGAAATCTTGCCATTTGTAACAACATGATGGATCTTGAGGGCATTTTGTTAAGTGAAATAAGTCAGAGACAGGAAGACAAATACCATATGATTTCATTTATATGTGGAATCTAAAAACGAAAAACAAAACAAAACTCAAAAATACAGAGGACAGACTGGTGGTTGCCAGAGGGGAGGAGAGTTAGGGGATAGGTGAAAGCTGTGAAAAGGATCAAGAGGTACAAAGTTCCAGTCATAACATAAACCACAGGGGTGTAATAAGCCGTAGTACGGTGACTATAGTCAACAACATTGCAGTGCATATTTCAAAGTTGCTAAGAGAGTAAATCTTCAAAGTTCTCATCACAAGGAAAACAAAATTTGTTACTTTGTGTGGTGATGAATGGTGGGTAACTAGATTTATTTCAGATAAGTGATCATTTTGCAGTGTATACAAATATCAAATCATTATATTGTACACCTGAAACTCGTATAATGTCATAAGTCAATTATATCTCAATTTGCAAAAAGACATTTGGGGGACAATAGAGAAAACTCAAAAAAATGTTTCTAAAAATATTATCTCTTTATATATAAAAGACATTCATGGGGCACCTGGGTGGCTTTCTCAGTTAAGCGTCAGACTCTTGATCTCAGCTCATGTCTTGATCTCAGGGTTGTGAGTTTGAGCCCTGTGTCAGGCTCTACGCTGGGTATGGAGCCTACTTATAAACAAACAAATAAATAAAAGCTTTCATTAAAAAAAAGACATTCATGCTCTGTGTAATTTGGGAAATATATATTATATCCTGAGCACTTCCCTATGTCTTCAGTATTTAAAACATAATTTAATGTCTATAAATTACTCCATTATGTTTAATTGTTTTATCCCCTTATTTTCAGATACTTAGATTTTTTAAATTAATTATAAATATTTTTTAGGAATATCATATAAAACTCTGCACAGCTGATAATTCTTTGGAATACATTTTTACAAGTGGAATTACTGGGACCAGGGGTATAAACTATTTTAGGCATTGTAATGTATCTAGCCAAATTGGTTTTCAAGAAATTTATACCAATTTATACTCCCAAAAGTGTCAGATGAGTGTCCATCTGATGACACCTTTGCTAGCATAGGTTATTTTCTTTTCTTTTTTTTTCTTTAAGTGTTTATTTATTTATTTGACAGAGAGAGCACAAGCCGGGGAAACAGCAGGCAGAGGGAGAGGGAGAAGCAGGGAGCCCGATGTGGGGCTCAATCCCAGGACCCTGGGATCATGACCTGAGCCGAAGGCAGATGCTTAACGACTGAGCCACCCAGGTCCCCCGCTAGCATAGGTTATGTTAAAAACCTTTGCTAATTTGATAAATTAAAATTAATTTATCTTTTTGGCTTTTTTTTTGATTGCCAGTAGAGAAGAATTTGTTTTCATATTTTTATTGTCATCTGTATTTCCTCTACTCTTTTTTATATACTGAGTAATTTTGGATTATATCATGGATACTATGAATGTCATACTATAGAGACTCTAGATTCTCTTGTGCTCTTCCAAAAAGTGTTGACTTCTTGGGGCTCCTGGGTAGCTCAGTTGGTTAAGCGTCTGCCTTCTGCTCAGGTCATGGTCCCAGGGTCCTCGGATCAAGCCCCGCATCGGGCTCCCTGCTCAGCGGGAAGCCTGCTTCTCCCTCTCCCACTCCCCCTGCCTGTGTTCCCTCTCTCGCTGTCTCTCTCTCTCTGCCAAATAAATACATAAAATCTTAAAAAAAAAAAAAAAAAGAGTGTTGACTTCTTTAAGCAGGCAATTAACATGGCCTCAAACTGCAACTCTGTCCTTGGGCTGTAACTTAAATCAAGTCCAGTTATTTAGCCTTAACTAGTTGGCTTATAATCTGTTTTGTGCATGCATGGTTCAAAAGTCAACCAGATATCTGGGTAAAGTTATGCACAGAACTTAGGGCTTCCTTCCCTGGTTCTCTCCTTTCTAATATTCCCCCTAACCCTCACTTTCTAGCACCCATGGTTGCCTTAAACTCTGTTTACTGGTTATTCAAGAAAGATCAATTCCAGCTGTTATATCTGCATTTTAGCCAACCTGAATGACACAGACTAGGACCTGTCGTTTGGTTAAAAACCATACATACAGAGATACACACAAAAGGAAGAAAAATCACCAAGTGCTATTCTCTTTTTCCAGATATGAACTTTCCTTTAAAATCTGCCTGTTTGTTTACTCTTAAGCCTTTAGATTGTTACTTTTTATATTTTTATTTTGGAATTTATAGTTGCTATCTGCAGAAAAGTAGTCTGATATTAGCTTACTTGGACATTACTGGAAGGAAAACCCCAGGACTACAGATCATTAATTTTCACTTCCACAAAGGTTTTCTTCCTCTTTTTTTAAAAAAAATATTTTTTAAGATGTGATAATTCCCAAGCATACCTCAAGAAAGCTAAGTTTCTCAAAATTCCAATCCTTCTCTTTGAACATATTTGGGGAATGTTTCCTACAAAAGTTGCTTCTGGTAACTAGAGCTGTGTAGTTAGCTTCAAGCATACACAGAAAACTACACCTGAGCTCATACTGAACAAGATAACAATGGCACTGGGGGACTACGGTGCCCAGAAACCAATTAAATCTGAGGTAGGAAAGGGATTTTCTTCAACTGGCTAATGGAGACCATAAGCAGAGGCTCTGACCACAGAGAATTCAATGCTGGCTTCACACTTTCTTCTAGAATTTGAACAAGGATCAATGACTGGGAGGACTAATCTAATCTGACTCCTTGATGGCTTTTCCATTTGCACTACTTCATGCTTAGCAATAATCACTCATCTATGATTCCCCAGCACAAGGAAATATGATACTTTGCAGCTAACAGGTATTTGTCAAGATTTCCATATTCCTTTCCACCTTGAAAGGATGTTAGAACTTATGTTTTTTTTTAACTCATCACTTTATTCATTAGAAACCCATAGTCCAAAATGGGGAAGAACCACTTAGGATAACCTAGGAAAGGGCAAAGCTGTAACTAAAATGCAGTTAAGTTGATTCTCATTCTTGCAAGCTGACTCAGCTACACATTCAGTGCTTCTTAGACACTGTGTTATATGGCATGTCCTCAACCTTTCTCAAGGTTAGACTCTACAGTGTTCTGAGTCGAAGAAAACAGTTTGTTCAGTGATGTGATCACAATCTCCTGAATTCAGCAGTATGACAGTGTGATCATTGCATTTAATGGTTGGCTGTTCTCCAAAATCAGATTGGCAAGTAAGGGCATGTGGTCTCTCTTGTAACTCTGCTCTCCTGGCATCCCCATCTTCTTCTTTCCCATTCCCATCTATGTGGCTCTGTGCTCTTGATCTGTGTGTATTTCATAGGATTCAGATGCAAAGGGACTAGTCAAGATGTAAGTCAAATTGCAAAAGGATCTGGCCGGGCCAAAATCAGGTTGGGTCTGAATGATAAACTTCCTTCCCTTTGAAGCGTTTTGGTTTTCCATATGCAATAATTTCAATCATTTCCTTGTCATCTAAAAATACAAGAACATGTTTTTACTCATCAGCCTTCCTTAATCATGCTACAGGAAATGGAACTGAGCCATTCAGTGAAGAAAAGCTTCTCCATGTTCAGAAATCCTTCCTTAAGACTTAGCTACCAGCTAGGTGGGACATCAAAGTCCTCAGCATGGAAAAGTCAGAGTAGATGTAGTTTCACATTTTAAGAGTTGAAAAAAAAATTAATAAATAAATAAAAACCCCTGCCTGTCTTCAATAGCCTGTAAGATCTCTCTTGTCTCCAGGCAGGGGAGACTCCTCAGGTGTTACCCACTCTATCATAGCATTCCTCATCTCTTCTTTTATCTTGTGCCCTTCTCCTCTTTCCAAGATCATAAATCAACAGAGACAGGTCCTCATTCTTCTTTAAAAGAAAAGGGGGAAAGTCTCGACTTCTCCTATTCTGTGGCAAAGTGAACAACCTGATAAATTGAACTACCTGCTTCTCAGGTAAAAACTGGAAAGATTTCAAAGCCCAAGTGGGCAATCTGCAGCCAGGAACCTCTGCAGCACCAGGACAAAGTCTTTTGTGCTCCTCTCCAGGAAGGAAGCCCATGTGGTAAAATGGCAGATTGGTTCAAGAGACTTCAGATTCCAGAGAGGGGTCAGAGTCAAATCCAAGACTGTGTGACAGCTGAAACTGTCCATGATTTACTAATTGCTGAAGGCAGTGACCAGGCCATAAGGAGCAAAGGCCAAAGGGAAGGCTTGGTACCCACTGCTGGCATTAGGTTTCTGTCTAGAGGAGAAGACAGAAAATTGAAGAACATTTGGAACTAATTAGCAGGAGTAAGAAAACTTAAGGCTAAGAGGTGGGGGTGGAGTCAGGACTGTACTGTTCCTTAAAATAAAAAAATAGTTGGTCAACTTCACCAAAGGCTCTGCTTCTCCTTATCTTTCTTGTCCTTAACATAACTTATGCATAGCTGATTAAAGTTCAGCCTCATCTCTCAGCTTCCTGCAATATTAAGAATCTTATCTGCAGAATAAAACAGCTTAAAAAAATGAAAGGAATCAGCAGATATTACTGTTTTCCTTACGGATGGTCTGAACCTGGGAATGTGGGAGATGTCAAGGAAAGGGTTGAATTTTAGAGTCAGACTGACATGAACTCAAATCTTCACTACCTACAAGCTATGTGACCCTGAGAAAGTTAGGTATCTTCACTGAACTTCTGTCTTCTCATCTTCAAGTCAGTCAATACCACTTCCTTCACAGGGCTGACATGAGGATAAAATGAGATAAAATATGAAAAGGCCTCCCACTGTGCTCAGCACACAGCTGCGCTCATTAACTTTTCTTTCTGCCTATAAAAAACATTACAAATACAATAAAAGTCATGTTTATCATTTCTGTCAGCCCAGAAACCAAGGCATACCATGAAGCCACAGTACTTAAAACAGTGTGGTACTGTTCCGAGAATAGGCAGGTAGATCAATGGTATAGAATGGGAATCCAAAAGATTGTCTTATGCACAGGCAAAAATAAGATCGAGTAGAATTAAAGGCCCATATTTAGGAAAATAATTCTAATTTTATGCCAAGATAATGAAGGACAATAACAAGATGCTGGAGTTGAGAAGAGTTTCTTAAAATCAGTTATGTGCAGCAAAAATAGAAAAAGACTGAAATTTGAAAATGAACAAAGGTAAAAGATAGCTGACAATCTGGGAGGAAATAGTCACAGCTGTAAAATATTCAGATACAAAACAGACCAAGGATAAACATCTAAAGCCTTCAAATAATTCTTACATATCTATTAAAAAAGTCTAAAAACCAGTGATAGAGTTTATGGGATGCAAATAGGTAATTACAGAAGATGAAATCAGAATTGCCCTATGAAAAACAGATCTGCCTCATTAGTAATCAGAAAATATAAATTAAAATAGCAATGAATTACTATTTTGCTACCAGTTTGACAAAGATTAAAGTTTGATAATATCAAGTGTACACAAGCAAGGGCAGGGCTGGGGGTGGGGAGAGTAAAATTAAATGTAGCTGCTCACGACCTTGAAATTAGTACAATCAATCTGAAGGGCAAGATGGTGGTATCTATTAGATTACCCCGCAATTTCTTTCTACGTATCTGTTCTGGATAAAGACTTGCACATACACACAAAAGATATGATGTAATATTGTTTGTAATATGAAAAAAAATTTTTAATACTTATCCACAGATAAATAGATGAAAGCAATTCCACGAACACAAAGAATTACTACAAAATGTTCAAAGGAATCAAGTAGATTTCCACATATTAACATGAATCACAAAAAAAAATGAGAAACCAGTATTTTATATTTCTTCCAATACATAGATATGTATGAAAATTATAAAGAATTTTGGAAACTCTTTCATTAGACAGATTCATCAGAGTATGCTCTTAGCACTGTTTGGTGGGAGGACATCAATATGGAGACAGGAGATTTCAGGAGACTATAGTTTCTTCTATAATGGTCTAAAAGTTTTAAGTTACAACTGATTTATTGTTTGCATAAATTTAAAAATCAATACATAAAAATACTTTAAAAAGATGCAAATATCCCAAAAATGTTCACAGGGATTAATTTTGAGGAGGCAAGGAGAGAGTATGGATTATTGTTTCTTCTTTGAACATCCCTTATACCTTAAAAAAAATTTCCCAAAGAGGAAAATGATCACCACTATTTATGAGTATCATTATACAATGATACTCATAAAATCCCTGATAATGGCACTAGACACCAAGCTAAACTGGTTTAGCAAAAACTGTTCTTGCCCAGTTTTGCAAGTACGATCTCATTTAACTCTGTGTTAACCCTGTGAAGTAGGTAGATACCTACTATTGATAGATAAGGAAATTGAGACTCCAAGAAGCTAGGCAATTTGCCCAAGCTCATGCAACTACAAAGTCACGGAGCCAATAGTCAATCATATATCTTTGAATACCAAAGATAATACTTCTCTCACCATATTAAAGTTACCTTAACACAAGTGTTACATGCTATTTTTTTTTCACAAATTATAAAGTTGCTTCACTATGAAATGAATTTGAAATCTAGGGAAGAGATAAATAAAAACAAGTTCTAAAAATATGTAAACATTTTAAAGACATTTGTGCATTTAAATATAGGAGTTAGACTAACCTATTTAGGAGAAGAATATTACTGATCCCCAATAAGGCTAGTGTATAGAAAAGCCATTTGCACAAAAAGGAAATATCCTTTGTTCAAACATAATATTCTTACACAGTGTTATAAAGCAGCATGGGATTCCACAGAACCAACTGTTAGCTAGAACTGTATTAGGATTTCAACTTAAACTAGCCCAAGACAATGAGAATTTATTGCCTTACATAACTAGTTTCACGCACATCTGCATCCAGGGGTTTCAAAGACGTTATTAAATCTCAGTCTCTCTTTTTCTCTCCTTTTCTGTGTTGTCTTTATTTTTTTTTTAAAGATTTTTATTATTATTATTATTTATTTATTTGACAGAGAGAGAGACAGTGGAGAGGGAACACAAGCAGGAGGAGTGGGAGAGGGAGTAGCAGGCTTCCCGCCGAGCAGGGAGCCCGATGCGGGGCCCGATCCCAGGACCCTGGGATCATGACCCGAGCCGAAGGCAGATGCCCAACGACTGAGCCACTCAGGCACCCCTGTGTTGTCTTTATTTTTAAGTATGCTCTAGGCAAGTGGTAAATATATATAACTTTCAAGTTCTCAAGTTTCCATGAATATACTTCCTGCAATCTCAAGAAAAAAAGAGACCCTCTTTCCCTCAATGTGAATCTCTGAGAAATAAGTTGGCCATACCACAGCAATCTCTGTATCTAGTCCTGAATCTTTATTACCTCCCTTTAGCCCCAGGAATGATGGACTCAGTCCTACTCAAACCGAAGGGGCTGAATTGGATTATTGTAGAATGGGTAAAGAGAGATTAACCAACCAAAGAGTTCTGGGCAAAAAAAAAACATATTAACACAATATAGTCACTGCTTTGATGGTATTAGAAGTGTGTGGCCACTGAAAAGCCAGCAAGCTAACCTACGGAAGAGGGGAGACATTCACAAACAGCTACCTCATAGGGTTCCCCTGAGGATAAACAATAGTTGGAGAGAAAATGTACCTAACGCAGCTAGCAGATAGAAAGTGTCTTATATATTTGTTTCCTAATTGATTAATCAAAGGTAGGTGCTTCCGAGTTACTTCTATCATCTCATCCCAGAGACTTTATCAGTTAGCAAGTCCAATGGAATAATACAGCAATTCTATTGAATGTGAAATAGAATTGGGAGCCTGTTTCCAGTCATCCCTTGTAAGTCTACTGAAAGCAGGGGGCTGTGTGACCTGGGAGTCTTCACAACCACAGTAACAAAAACCATAGTAACTAACGTTTATTGCATGCCAACCATGTGCCAAGTGGTCTGCTAAGTGTATAACATGCATTTTTTCATGTAATCTTCACTATAACTAATGAAGTAGGTATTATTATCATTTCCATTTTACAGATGAAGAAACAGATGTAGCGAGGCCAAGTAATTTGCCCAAGGTCAAGAGAGTGACAAGGCTTGGACTCCCACTTGGTTGTGTTTGACTCGAGAGCCTGAGCTCTTAACCATGCATTGTTCTGTCTCACACTGCCCTGCGCGGCCTCATAATACCCTGAGGAGAAGACTCAACATGAAATAGCATTTGGCTGCATTCCAATCAGTCAACACATTCATCACTAGATGCACAAAGAGAGCAGGTAGGTTGGATTCCCTGTGAACAAAACAATTCAGGCATATACATGCACTGACCTCTAACTCAATTTGGAGATTTAGAATCTCCATCTTGAAGACTTTCCTAACATCTCAGCTGCTGTATTTAATGGGACCTTTTGTCGATGTGGTCAAGAGGGATCAAAGAGAATTTATCTTTTTAGTTTGTTTTCCTTTCATTTAAAAAATTATTTAACCATAATGGTTCTGGAGCTATTTCTTGTTGGCAAAATTATGGAGCTGCGTACTGATTCAGAGACGTGTTGGGACGCTGGGCACAGATGGCTTTAATTATTTGGGCAGCCATTGACAGATGTGACGGTCTAGGTTTCTGCTGCCTTGGACAGGTGTAAGCTATAGGATTGACCCAGAGGGAGTTGTGGGGAGCCAGAATTGGATAGAGCCCTGTGATGGCCCTTTATTTGGTCTTAATCCACCCCTAGGTACGTAGTTATCATATTTCTTTGCCTCAAGGCATGGCCAAGTCAGTCAAAACCATCAAACCAAGTTTGTGTGCAGAAAAGAAACTCTCAAAGAGAGAAATACACTGTTAGCAATTGGTCCCAAACTCTGCTCAATATTTTTACTCAGAAACCTTTCTTTTCATTAATCATGGTTTCATAATCAAAAGGATCTATGTATATATCCTTCCTTCTGGATCATAACAAGCATGTTCACTTCTCTGATTATAGTCCACACAAATAATTTCGAAGACCTGAATGTCAGCCTGGGAAAACCTTCATAATTTTGTTCAGTGAATTTACTAAGTTATGAAGAGTAGGAAGATAAAGCTGACATATTCCCTGCTTACTTAAGAAGCTATTGAGCATTTAGGAGGGGGCTTCTGACCTTTGAGCTAATAAGAATAAGAGACAGCACTTACTGTGTCAAGCCACTGTTCTAGGCTCTGGAGATGCAGTAGTGATCAAAACAGCCATTTTCCCCATGGAGCTTCCATTCTAACTGGGTATATGGACTATTAAAAAGCCATTTCTTTCTCTCTCCATATATGTATATACATACATACACATATTGTGTGTGTACACATATATATGTATTACATGGGGTGGATTGTGGTATACTAACTTTTACAACAGATTATATCTAAGAAATTATGTCTAGCTGTGTATGTGAATTCAACAGGAACTCTGTAGAGGAAAAACTATTTAAGCAGGGCTGAATATAAGGGAGAGATCACCAAGTGGAAAAGTAGAAGAAAGTATTCTAGGTCCTCATAATTCTTCGTTTGAAAAAGCAGAGTTCTGACTTAGTACCTATAATGGGCTGAAATGTGTCTCCCTAAATTCATACGTGGAAAGCCCAACCCCCAATACCTCAGAATGTAAGCGTATTTTGAAATAAGATCTTTAAAGAAGGAAATGAATTAAAATGAGACCATTGGGAGCTTTGCGCAGTGGCAGTATCGTAGTCATTGAGGTTTATCCAAGGCATGATTATTGCTAATTGAAAATGAGACCATTGGGGAGGGACCTAATTCAATAGGACTGGTGTCCTTAGTAACAAACTATAGAAATGATCCCTGTGTCCTTAGAAGACGAAGAGATGCCCTGGATACTTGGCACAGAGAAAGGGCCATGTGAGGACACAGTGACAATGGGGCCATCTGCAAGTCAGAGAGAGAGAGAGCCCTCAGGAGAAATCATCAACCCTGCCAGCGCCCTGGATCTTGGATTGACGGCCTCCAGAACTGTGAGAAAATAAGTAAATAAATCTGTTGCTTAAGCCACTCAGTCTGTGTGTCATTTTGTTACAGCAGCCCCACCAAACTAATACAGCACCTGATGTTCAGATTGGAAGAACGGTGTATACCTAGCACACAGAAAGCTTTCAAAGAATATCGACCAAATTAAAATGTCTGTGAGTTGTAGAGCTGACCCATACTGAACGTTTAACACGTGTGACAATCTAATTTAATCCAGCAACACTATGATGTAGATATTATGATTCTTATTTTACTTATGAGGAAACTGGGACTTGGCATGGTTCACTAAGGTACCCAGCGTCACATGGCTGGTAAGTCAGCCTGTGTTTGAACCCAGACAGTGTGATCTGATGGCACTTAGCTCCAGCACTCTGAGGAGCTGAAGGAGGAGAAGAGAATCCAACTCATGGAGGGCCTTGGTTATAGCTACAGAAGCTGAATATTCAAGGAACCAAAAATGCACGTCAGTACCCAGAAAACCTGTTATGCAATTACCTGTATTTACTCAGACCAACTCTAAAGATAATCACAATCCATGCATACAACTCATCACCCAGTACCTCATGTAGGCATGGCCCTCCCAACCACTAATCTCCCCCTTGTATAACACACACACACACACACACTCACACACTCCCACTCACCCCAAACTCCTCAGACAATACAACTTTTTAAGAAGTCCTTTGAAGAATGCCTTAAAGGATTTGAATCAATAATCTCCTCAGATCCAAAACTGGAGCTCCCCAGTTTGCTTTTTAATGATATCTCCCAGCTCGGCAATCACAACCACTTCTTACTGTTCGCTCCTACCTAGTCTACTCCATTCTTCCCTCAGCCCACAGAGCATTTTTTTTTTTTTTTAATAAAGAAACATACATGGAATTAAGTCTCAGTGTCCCATGTGCTTCATTATCCTGGCTTGTTGGGAATGTGTTAAACATACAGTGTGAGTTTTCATAAGTAGCAGAAAAGGATCAAAGGAACCTACTTTATCAAAGGTTTTTCTTTTCTCTATCTCTCTCTCTCTCTTTTTTTTTTTTTAAAGTAAGGTTTGGGCGATTCAAATCACACTAGGTAGTTGAGCTGATAAGATATGGGAGGAGAGGTCTCCAGCAGTAGTTTTTATTTCAAGAAAAGAAAACTTTTTAAGTCATAAATGTTCTTAGGTGGCTTTTTTTTTTTTCAGTTGAATTGCAAACCTGGAATTAGAAGACGTTTTGAAAAAATATGCTTGATGTTAACCCTAGGTAGTTATATAGCCCAAAGATTACAGTTTGCTATGCTGCTGAGATTTTTACATACCAAAAACTTTAAAACTTTAAATGGACTACTTAAAATTAAACACACACACACACATCTCCCTTAATAACATTTTCATTTTGCTCTTCTGTAAAACTGTACAGTGTTTGTTCCTATGTGCAGTAAGCAAGAGACCCTGGATTGGGAGGATTTGAATAAATCACCCTGAGATGAGATATAATGTGAAATGTGACTTTCCTGGGGAAACAAACTTGCTTATTTGATCCTATCTTTGCAATACAGAGGGATCTTGTTTCTCAACTTTTGGATGTCCCTAAGCTATTTGGGTTTCTAAAGACAAGACCAAAATCCATTAAGATCTCAAACTGACTCAAGAGGACACATTTGTAATCATGATTCGTAAGAATCTGGTTTATACAGGACTCTGAGACATTTTTCTCAGTAATAGTTTTATAAAAATGTTTTCAAAGTCCAGTTTTGCTGAATAAAAATCTGTTTCTTCTGTTCTTTAATTTTGCAGCTACTATTGTGGTGTCACTACTATAGGTCTATTCTTATGTTAACATCATACTGTCTTGATGGCTGTAGTTTTATAAGAAGTCTTGAAATCAGCTAGTGTAAGCCCTCCAACTTCTTTCAAATTGCTTTGGCTATTCTGTTTTCTGCATTTCCATGTAAATTTTAAATCAATCATAGTACTAATTTATTTTTTTTTAAGTCTGCCAGGATTTTGATTGGGATTTCATTGACTCTACTGACCAACTTTGAGAAATTTACATAGCAACAATAATATTGAATCTTCTGATACCAAGATGGTAGATCTCTCCTTGATTTTGTTATTTAATTGATCTCAGCAATGTCTTGTAGGTCTCAGTATATAGATCTTTCTTTTTTTAAAGATTTATTTGAGAGAGAGAGAGAGAGCGCACGCGTGCAATCACGAGCAGGGTAGGGGCACAGGGAGAGAATCTTTAAGCAGACTTCCCACTGAGCACAGAGCCTGACGATGCGGGGCTTGATCCCATGACCCGTGAGATCATGACCTGAGCCAAAACCAAGAGTCTCCCACCTAACTGACTGAGCCACCCAGGTTCCCCTCAGTATATAGATCTTGAACGTATTTGTTAATTTTATCCATATTTCATATATAAAATCAATTTTAATTGCTATATAATATTCCACTGAGCTAAAGGGCTATGATTACTCAACCATTCTACCTAATGTTTACTATACAGGTGGTTTACAGTTTTTATTCTAATATAAATAACACGGTGATAAACATTTGTGCATAAATCACTTTTTGTATTTAAAATTAGTTTCTTTATATAAATTTCCAGAAGAGAAGTTACTGGGTCAAAAGCCATGAAAATTTTTCGGGTTCTTGATACATACTGAGTGACTGTTTTTCCTTAAAGATGAATTACAAATATCTTTTTCAGATATTCCGCTTTTTTCTCTTCTGTGGCCTAGGCAAACAGTCATTATTATATAATCTCCAAGAAAAATAGAGAAAGGAAAAAAGATTTTTAAATCCCTTATGAAGAGAAATAGAACACATCAATTTTTCTATCACCTTGCTCTACAGTTGAATATAAGATCAAGCCAAGCTATTACAGATGATGCCTTGATTTTGGTTGGATTATTTCTAGTAAGTAACTCTTCCTGGGCCTCATCTATAGAGTAAGATTGTTGGATGTATCAGTGCTTTTCAAACACTGCTCTGAAAAACCTCAGAGTTTTGGAGGGGGAAGCTTTGTGATGAGCATCTGAGCTGACCAGCTCTGGGCTTCCTTGCATCTCTCCACGTAGAGAAACTCCTTTTGTCAGTTTTGCATAATGTGATTCTTTTTCAGATTTGTTTTAAAAATAGGAATCCAGTAATAAAAACAATTGGGAAAACCACTGAACTAGATGAACTCTGAGGTATTTTTCAGTGAAGCGTTTTATTTGAAGCTACACCATCTTCTAGCAGACTTGTCTACATATGAAGCCCTGGGGAAGCTAGGAGTCCATGACGCCAAACATGTCACAAAACAACCTTCAGTTCACAGGACACAACTAGTTCTGGACCAATATCAAAAGAGACTGGAATCAAAATTCAGATTCAAATGGAGATTTCTGGGTACCTACTAACATAGGGCAGGTGCCCTGACTGCATTCTAACATACATTCTCTTAATAAATCCTCAAAAGAGATCCATGTGATTACCACCATTTTGAAAATGAGAAAAGGAGGGCTCAGCTTAGTAAGTGCTAGAGTTAAGACTTGAACTCAAGTCACCTGACCCTTTAGTCACACCCCACAAGTATCCCAGAGCCTGGTTTGAGATTGGGCAACAGACATACATTATTAAATAGGTCAAGGAATAAGAACAGGTGAGAGGCTCAGAGATTCACAGGAAGAACCCAGGACTGGAACATGCTTTCATGTCTACTTGAAGAAAATCAAAACCAAAGCAGACAATTTGAAATCCAACCCCACTCTTTAGTAGCTTATGATCTTGATCTTGGAACAATTCCTTAACTTCTCTGTTTCCTTTTACATAAAATGAGAGCAGTATTACTTCATAGGGTTTGTGAGAGGATTAAATGAGATGATGAATATGAAAATGCCTAGCTCTAAGTCGGCACATAGAGGGTGCTCATACCCAAAGTGCCACATAGACCACAGACACATCTTCAGCTACGGCAGTTTTGAATCAGGCCCCCAAAAGGCAGAGGAGAAGACAAAAGAGTGAGGGCCAGGAAAATCAGATTATTATTGTTTCTAGGCAACCACAGAAAAGGAATACTGCAAGGGGCATTTCTCATAAGAGTACTACACTGGTTACCTCACAAAAAGACTCCCTTGTCCGGTTTTAAAAGTAGGATGCAACTATCAACGACCACAGAGAACCTTTTAATAATTCAAAATTATTCAAAATTCTTCCCAACACCCCCTCCTCTTTCTCTTCTTTCCTCCCCCCCTCCCCCAATTCTCAAAGTACCCAGGGAGGAAGATAAGAGATGTTTTCATTCCAATGTTATAAATGATCAAACTGAGGGTCAGAGGAAGCTGAGAAAAGGAAGCACAGTTATCCACCTTAAAATCAAAGCCCCTTGGGCTGTAACCTCCTTGAGGCCAGCCTCTATACCTTGTTTTCTTATATATCTTTCCAAAAGGTTCTCAAAAATGTGTTGAGTGAGGTGCATTAGTCTGAGGTCTGCTCATTCAGGAGGCTCATTTTGTTCAAAGCAGACTCTCAGATTAAATTTCAAGGTCCCAGGTGCTATGGAAAGCTTCTTCAGTTGAAACATTTCCATTTAGGAAAAACTTATTTTAAGTGTCTTGGTACACTGTCATGTTCCACTGCTAATCCATTCTTTCTTTTCTTTCTAATTTTTGAATAATGCATGCACTTTTTTTTAGAGACAACATAGGAGAAAAAAAACACTAACTGAGGATAAATTTTCATTTTGAAAAAAAAAAAAACCCTTGATGTTAGCTCGTCCTCCTGATTGGCTTTAAGTTGCAAGTACAATTAATTGACCTTGGACATGACATGTTTTAAAGCCACAATGAGTGAAATTTTACTGGAGGCATATTTATCTTAAGTTGAAATGCAACTTGCTGTCTCAGAATATTATCTCAGTCTGGTATTATCTCTGACTGAAGGCAGGAAGTGTTGTCCTGCCTATTTAAAAATATACTTCACTTGGACCCAAAATAAAAACATGTCAAATGCAAAGAGACCCACACTTGAAACTTGACTCCCCAGACTTACAATTTCCATTATGAATATCACAAAAAAAACTGCTCTGGGTCTCCAAATAAAATAACTACTTTTCCTCCTTCCCCAGCTTGTAAAAATTAAGATAATGCTGCAGTGTTGATTTCCTTAAAAGAAAGGGTCCACTAGGTAAATGTTGAGACTCCCCTGGATTCTTAGTACCACCGGTTGTCACTATTAAAGTCATAAAAATAGGACAGAGAAGACATGTTTTGCTTCCGACAATTTGAGGATTGGATTTTCCAACCACCTTTGAACCTTTTGATGTTCAAATTCCTCACTGGCAGGCATTCCAAAGCCTTGCAGGGCTCCTGAAATCTGAGAAGTCTCCTCACCAGAGACATGTTGAGCTGAGCTGAAGGCTCGCAGATGTGGCTGCCGCCTGGCTCCCAGAACCGAAAGGGGAGAACCACAGTCAATTATCTGGATGGTGCTTCCTGCTCTGCCCATCCCGAGATCCCCTTCTATTCAAGGCCCCCTTCAGTTTGTTTTTTTGGGGAAGGGGTTTGGCAGCCAAGAGGGCTCTCTCACCTCTAGCACTTTCTGATGGAGGCTATGTCTTCCCGCCCCCTGCCCCACCTTGGGGGAGGCACTGACAGCCTTTCTTTGACTGTGTCACTCACAGCTGGAGGAGGGTCCGGCCTGAAGATAAATCTCTCACAGCTTGCTCATTCTTCTCCTGGAGGCTGTGAGGAGAATGATCTAATGCTGTGCTTCAAGGCTAGCTTGCTCAGTGAACCACAGAGAAAGAGAGATTACAAAGAGCCCATTTAAATACCTAAGGCCCCTCAGCTCCCTTCCTCCTCAGGCATAGACTTGCTCTTAAAATTTCAATGAATATACCTACAAATGGTGGCCTCAATGAGATGGCTGGCAAAGCCAAAAATATAACCTAAGGAGATGACCCGGGGAGCTTCCTGAAAATGAAGCCCTGTATGTATTTCGAAGAGGGTGCCTCTCCATCCTAATGGCCTGAGCTGCCAGTTGTTGCATCCGATGGAAAGCAAGCCGCAGGACAAATGAGACTGAGAGATTAGCAGGACATTACTGGGACACTGACAGGTGCAAGACGACAAAAATTCATTTGCCAAGATGCTGAACGGTTGCTGCAGGCCCCCGGCTGGCCACAGTTCTCTCTCTCCAAGAACCCGAAAATATTTCGGGGGTGGTGGGTCATTTTACACAAGCCAGAAGTCTTGTTGGGTTTTGTGTTGTGCCCTGCATTCACCGTGCAGTCCAGGAGTTAGCCTGTCTCTACGGCAACTGGTCACTAAGCTGGACTGCCTTTTCTCTCTTTAATAGACCGTCTGGGAGTAAGGGTGCGAATTCTTTCCTCTCCCTGCCCGCAGCCTGGTTCCTCCATCGTGCCACAGACAACCTTTAGCAGATACCATTACTACACACCCTGTCCACAACACTTGGTACATGCCTTATAATTGGTTCCACTGCTACCAGATTCGTTCTATGCATGTTCTTTCCATCCCAGCATAAGAGTGATCATTTCAAGCTCAGACTTAACAATGTTATTCTCCTGCTTTAAAACACTCAATGGCTCCCAATCAACTACAGGATGACTCTAATTGTTTGGCAGGTGCCAGACAGGGGCTGCTCCATCGTCCTGGGTCCTGGTGTGATGTAGACATGGAGTCCCAGCCAACCCATGATGGACACGTGAAACCGTCATTTATTACCTCAGTCAAACTTAGCCAAAACGAGTGAAACTCTGAAGTTTCTCTGAAGTCATCTTGTTTGAGACATAACATGACATTTTGAGAACAATTAAGGGCCAATTGCGTCTTCAAGAAGAAATATTTTTAAACAATCCTCTCTTAGGTTCAAGCCTATTGTAAGCCTTCTCAGAACTAGTAACTAGGGCAATTAAGCATGAAAATCTAACCCCTTCACCATGATTCAAAACACTGTAGTTAAAACAAAAAAACAAAAAAACAAAAAAACTTTAGCTTGAGAATTCCCTTACATCTGAGAGAAAGAAATAACTTGAAAATCTGAAAAAACTTCCATGATCCCAACGTATGATGTGGTTTCAGGACAAGGAAAGATATCTACATTTTAAAAGTTTCTACTGTGCACCAAACACTGTAAGAGCTTTATAAATATATAACATGGGTCTCAGCATGAGCCTAAATGTGCATTCAGACATGTCCAGATACGTCTGACAAATATGGGGCAGGCCAGCCAGATGCCTTTTTATACAAAGGCATGAGGAGTTTCCCTGCAGAGGCCTCAGGGAAGAACGGAAGAAGGAGCAGCCCAATGGAGGGCACTATCACTCTGGGACCGCTGTGGTGGCCGTTGGATTTATCTCCAACCACAGCCCCCACAGGATTCATTATATCCGAGTCCTATGGAACAAGGAGGCTAAAGGAAACCCCTAATGAACTGCCTTCATAAAGGTTTATGAAACATCGAGTCTCACGCAGTCCTGCAAGGGGACCCCTATAATAGAATGTGACACCAAGCAGGGAGAGGGGCCTTCTTCTCTATCTGCCCTACAATGTCTCATAGGCCCCAGGCCCTGTTTGGTTCTAGGAGTTATTCTCCTGTTGCTAGTGGCCCTGAGCAAATGCCCTGCTAGAGACAGGGCAGCAAATATGGCACTAGGAAGGAGTACTCTTGGAAATTGCTATCAACACTTGTAAAGTAACTACATGGAGATGAGGTCATGGGCACACGAGAGGCCCAACACTACAGAACCAGCATTACTACTGCTGATGTATCCCCATTAGTATTTACCTGATCAATCGACAATTACGCGTCCAGCACCCACTCTACGCAAATAACTCCGTTACATGCTGAGCAATGTTGTGAGCAACAATCCTTGATCCTAAGGGGCTAGTCTCTAGTGCGCCACAGGCTGGCAGTGCTGGAAAAACTATTATCTTTATCATCACAGTAACTCCATGAAGGAGATTTTATCTTCCCTTTAAAAAGAAGGGAACCTGAAGTCCAGAGAGGTTAAGGAACTTGCCTAAGGTCACAGAGCTTGTAAGCAGTGAAGACAAGCTAAGCAAGTGAGATAAGATGACAGGAACAACTAATGAGCAATGCAATGGCAGCATTGTTCCTTATTACAAATAAAACAAAAAGATGAAGAACGAACAAAAGAAGTTCTACAGACCTTTTTTTCTGTGATTCTTTGGTGGAGCTATGTCACCAGCTTTTACCCCCCAGGGAGAAAATAGCGGCTGTCAGAAGCTGCCCACTTTGCATTGCCTCCAGCTTGCTCTCCAGCTTCTGCAATTTCTCCCCATGCTGACCTGAGCCTCAGGAGTAATCAAATCAGTAACTGATATTCAGAAAGTAGGGATAGGCTTAGCTGAAGTGGCTTTTGTATGTTAATTAAGTGTTTTATGGAACCTCTGAGATCTCAGATGACACTCGGTAAATATTCCTTACTGAGTCCATGGAATCTGTGAGCGGGTTCTGTATAATAAAGCAATTTCAATGTCCTGACAGATGGGCCATAGAAATTGACTGTGTGGCTATGATTCCAACAGATTATATACAATGAAAAATCTGGACAATAAGTGCTTTCTCTGCTTGTTGCCTATGTACTGGTCACTTTCTAGAAGGGAAGAACTCAACTGTTTTCAGTTAGTATTACAGACAGAAGAGGGGTTCTGAGATGTTTGCAGTTCTTTTGTCCTGGCATTTAAAAAAAGAAAAAAAATCTTCCAGTTCTGCTTCCTGGTTCTTAAATGAACTATTCAACCCATGAAAAGCCATTCGTAAAACATTTATCAAAAGGATGGAAGTGATAAATCCCCCCCCTTCTCTTCTTGAATTCAGAGCCCTCTTTTTCTCTATGATTTCTCTCTTGAGAGCCTGATCTAGCTTCTGTTGCACCTTCAGTTCTTTCAGACCAGGGATGCAAATTCTTGAAATGAGTTCACGTACATAAACCCTTAACACGTGCGAGGACACGCATGCGCTCACTTCCGCTCTCTCTCTCTCTCCAGGAATTCTCTAAGCTTGTAACGTGAGACAAGATGTTAGCTAGCTAAATACCCATTAAGCAAAATATTTTTAAAACATCTACATAGAGATCTTTTTAATTTGCACAGAGCAAGTTCCAGGTTTTTAATCTGTGAATTTTGCTTACCTTGGATAACTGTATTAGAGAATAAAATTTCAAAATTTCCTAAGCCCGTCACAAAGAGACAAATACTATATGATTCCACTTATATGAGATGCTTAGAGTCGTCAAAATCATAGGGACAGAAAGTAGAATGGTGGTTGCCAGGGTCTGGGGGGAGGTGGGGAATGGTAAGCTACCCTTTAATGGCAGAGTTTCAGTTTTATAAGATGAAAGAGTTACGGACATGGACGGTGGTGATAGTTGCACAACGTCATGAATGTATTTAATACCATTGAACTGTACACTTCAAAATAGATAAGATGATAAATTTTATATGTATTTTACCACAATTTTAAAAATTGAAAAAAAAACCCATATGAGGAAATTAAAAACAAAACAAAAAATTTTTAATTTCCCTTTTTTGCAACCGTACCATCATCAAGAGTCATCTTCTGCCTACACTGGCTGGTAGATGCTCACATGATGAAAGGAATCTTACACAGCCCCACAATTAGATAAAGGCAAAATTGCCTATGGAAATGACCAAACCCTTAATTAGCTAATTGCAGGTGCAATTGGCCACTTGCACCATCAGATGAAGGGCAAGTGGTTAATTGAACCCACAAGTGACCTACTCAATCAGAACTAACAAATGGCTCATCAGATGAAGTCCTAGCCAAAATGTGTCTGCAAACAATAGCATGTGCAAAAACTGCACAAATCAGAAGCGGCAGTCGGGCTGCTATCTAAAAATGAAACCCACAAAACACAAGATAATTAGGAAAATGATCAAAACAAGAAAATTTCAGTAATGAGCCATGATCATGGGGGAAGTGAGAAGATGGGCGACGTGGCGATTTTGGGAATCAAAGGCCAAAAGATTTCCAGTCATCCTTATTTCAAACTTTCAGGAAAACTTGTCATTTTTCTCCCCTTGTATGTGCTTTTTCACAGAGGCTATTACAAGAGCTCAGCATAAAATCCTGTATGGAACAGGGGCCTGGGAAAGGTAAATGAATGAGCGAATGGAAGACACTCTATCTGCATACAGAGGACTAAGAACACGAGGACAGCCACTGCAGCAAACTGATAGTACTGAGAAGTTTCTGTTACATTTCCCCAATACAGAACATTTTTGTTTGACTATGTTGCTACCACATGCAAGTTAACTAACAGGAAGCTGTACTGATGGTTATGAGGATGTTGATGGAAGCAAAAATAATAGTTTGTTTTCATCAGGTTAAGCCAGGTCTACGCTGAGGTAGAAACCCCAAAACCTCAATGGCCCCAAACAACAAAAGTATATTTCTTACTCACACAAAATCCATCGTAGGTTATTTCTCTTTCTCACTAGTAAAGATCCTTTCATCCTATGATTCAGCCATCTCAGCAAAGGCTTCCACCTTTATCACTCAAGAGGACAAGAAGAACTGTGCAACGAAATAGGGCTTTTCACGGCCTCAGCCTGGGCGTGTCACATGTCACTCCTGTGCACATTTCGTTGGCCGTAATTAGTCATGTGGTCCTGCCTAACTGCGAGGATTGTGGAGTGCAGGCTCCCATCTGCTCAGAATAGAGGAGAGCTGAGACAGGGTTGAGTCAATCTATGGCATTTTTTCTGCCACACACTCCAAAAACAAAGAATATAAAATAATCTACTCATTTGGAAGTCTAGAATGTCTCTTCATATAATGCTATTAAAGAAGTCATCGAAATTAAACATACAATGGTGACACATGGTAGCCATACTTGTGGTGAGCACAGCGTAACATATAGAGAAGTTGAATCACCACATTGCACTCTTTAAACTAATGTAATATCGTGTGTCAGTTATACTCAAAAAACAGTTTTAAACATACAAATGATTCAGAAATGGAAAAAGAAAGCCAAACACAAAAGCCAAAAAAATAAATATTTTTTATGTTTTCATTCAAAAAACACAAACAAACATATAAGCCAAAGTGGTATTCATAAGGAAATCCAAAGGCATAAAACTCTTTATAAGAGGTAGACTAAAAATAAATAACCCAGACCTTCACTTGAGAATCTTAAAGATAAGAAATAACAAGCGTAGGCAAGGATGTAGAGAAAAGGAAACACTTGTGCATTGTTGGTGGGAATGTAAATTGGTATAGCCACTACGGAAAACAGTATGGAGGTTCCTTAAAAAATTAAAAATAGGACCACCATATGATTCAGCAATTTCACTTCTGGGTATTTATCTGAAGAAAATAAAAATACTAATTCAAAAAGATATATGCACCCCCATGTTCACAGCAGCATTATTTATAATAGCCAAGATATGGAAACAACTTAAGTGTCTATTGACGGATGAATGAATAAAGATGTGGTGTATTTATACATATATATATATATATATATATATATATACATTGTATATATATGTGTGTGTGTGTATATATACACACACAATGTAATACTATTCAGCCATAAAGGGAAGGAAATCTTGTCATTTGTGACATGTGTAGACCTTGAAGATAATAAGTCAATTGAAATAAGTCAGACACAGAAAGACAAATAAGATGATCTCACTTATATGTGGAATCTAAAACAAACAAAAGCTTATAGATAAAAAAACACATTGCTGATCAGCAGAGGTAGAGTGGGGGCAGGTAGGAGAAATGGATGAAGTGGATCAAAAGGTACAAACTTCCAGTTATAAAATAAATAAGTCATGGGGAAGTGACGGACAGCATGGTGACTATAGTTAATAATACTGTACGGCATATTTGAAAGTTGCTAAGGGAGTAGATCTTTAAAGTCCTCATCCCAAGAAAAAAAAATTGTAACTATGTATGGGGACAGCTGTAAACTAGACTTACTGTGGTGATCATTTTGCAATTTGTACAGATATTCAATCATTATGCTGTATACTTGAAACTAATATATTATATGTCAATTATACCTCAATAAAAAAAGAAAAAAAAAACTTACGCAGCAAAATAACACAACAGAGATGTGATCTAGGAATTACTGAAGATTTAAAGAAATAAAATGTATTTTTAAAGCAGATCATACTAATAATTTTCAATGTGTTCTTTGTAAAGATTGATAAAATAGACAGATTTGGGGCCAGTAGGATTATAGGGAAGAAAGAATGGATTCCTATGAACAATATTATGAACAACATAGGAGGCACACACATAGATGTTGAGGGACTAGAAAATGTCATACGAGCCAGGTCACTTTGGCCCAGTTATTTAACCTCTTAGCGTTGTATGGTGACAGATGGTAGCTACACCTGCCATGAGCATGGACAGCATAACGTGTAGCATCTCTATATTGTATACCTGAAACTAATGTAACATCACGTATAAACTGAACCTCAATAAAAACAAATATTTATTCTCTCTGTGATACCAGTTCTCAATCTAAAGTGACTCACAAGATTATTGTGAGGACCTGGCCTGTAGTAAGCTATTAATAAACACATTTTTTTTGGTAAAGTTTTTAAAATTTTAATCCCAGTATAATTAACATACAATATTATATTGGTTTCAGGTGAACAATATAGTGATTCAACACTTCTATACTTTACTCAGTGCTCATCATGAAAAGTGTACTCTTAATCCTCTTCACCTGTTTCATTTCACTCATTTCCCCCACCACCTCCCCTCTGGTAACCATCAGCTTGTTCTCTATAGTTAAGAGTTTAGTTGTTTGTTGCTTTGTTTGTTTGTTTCTTAAATTTCACATGAGTGAAATAATATGCTATTTGTCTGTTTCTGACTGACTTATTTCACTTAGAATTATACCCTCTAGATCCAACCATTTTCTTGCCAATTGCAAGATTTCATTCTTTTTAATGGCTTACTAATATTCCAAATGCTGTTATTACTCTTTAAATGGGACTACGAGTATAGGATTTTTAAGTGGGTTGAGAAAAAAAAGTTAAAAATAGATAATCTATATTTACATTTGTTATTGCAGAGCAAAGAAAATACTCTATAACACTGTGGTAATTCAAGGATGTGATATGGGCTCAGGAATAGACATACAGATCAATGCATCAAAAATTCAGATGATGCTGTGAAGAGCCACATGGCAACATACATGAGAAAAGTAGGCTTGGTGTAATAAAGTCCAGTTTTACATTCTTTTTGGGGGTCCATCTTTGATATTTTCAGTTTCAATAGAGACATGGGACAAGGAAGTGGTTCCAAAGAATATGGTCCAGAGGGCACCATTCGTAAGAGTCACAGGTGAATGGCACCCACTGGAGTTGTGGAGTCTATCACCCATGTGGTCCCACATGTAAACAATTTCTGCATTTTTCAATGATACAAATGGTGTTGTGATGAACGTACTTGTCCATCTCTGTGCCAGTATTTCTAAAGTCAGATACCCAGAACTTGAATTGTAGAGAAAAGGGTACAGATGGTTTAAATGGTGACAGATACTGCCAGAGGGACTCAAAAAGACCCTATCATTATTCTCCCACCAAGAGTGTATGAGAGAACTCATTTTCTTCCACCCTCACTAAAACATATTGCCAACCTCTACGTTTCTTGTCAATCCAAAGGGTGAAACACCATACCTGATTTTGGACTGCTGTTGAGCTTCAGCATCTCTTCTTCTATTGTATTATATTATGAATGTATAGAAGCATAGATAGTCCACATGTGCACTGTCCAACACACAGATATTAGGAAAATGTGGCCATTTGAATGTAAATTAATTAAAATTAAAGTAGTTTCTCTGTCACACTAGCCACATTTCAAATGCGTATGTTCTCTGATAGAAAGTAGGCAGTGGAGAAGAGACTAATGATATGAGAGAATAAACAGGCAATTAGAAACTAGAAAGAAAATTGAGAAAGTAATATGATTACAGAAAAACCACCACAAAGTTAGGGCTGAAAGGAAACTTGGAAATGATTGGATGTCAAAGTTTCCAAATTCTATTTTGTGAAGCCCTGGAATTCTGTACAGATGCTCAAATCTAGATATTTTAAGGTATAATAAATCTGTTTTGAACGCATTTTAAGTGTTACAAGTAAAAATGCACAGACTCAAATTTCAACACATTGTAGGTCATTGGAACTTTAAACCTGTTTCACCATTTTAACTTCTTTTGAGGCAGATCCCAACATTTTTCCAATACGTAGGAGTGTGTGTGTGTGTGCGCGCGCGTGCATGCACGTGTGTGTGTGTGTGTGAGAGAGAGAGAGAGAGAGACGGGGGGGGAAGAGGACTTATGGTAAATGTGTCACTGGACAGGAAAGTTATAGCTTGGCACTGAACGTTTTAAAAAATTCAAGACTGAATATGTCAATTCTCATAAATTTGAACAAAAGCAAGCCTGCTACCTCAGCTCATGTACACAATGCCCATGCAGGGCAGGACTCTGTTACCTCTGCTTGGCACATGCTCCCATCTTCAATTAATAGTCGATAGTGCAGTAAGAAGGGAGCACAAAATGCATAGAGTCAAACTATTATGTGATAGTTTCAGTGCTAATTTTAGATCTTGGGGACTTCTGGTTTGAATTTCTATTGATAAAGTAAACTAAAAAATATTGAGTTATTCTGTCTTATTTTTATATTTATAAATGTTTTCTTTTTTTTTTTCAGGAGGTGTAAAAAATACCCTTAAAACTAGAAGGAGATATCTCATAAAAGAGGGGGGGAGGAAGGAAAGGAAAGGGGAAGGGGAAGGGAAGGAAAGAAAGAAAGAATTAAAAGGTAAATTAGATATGGCATATTAGCATTTACTGATGTATCAACTAATGCCAGCCCATTGAGAATAACATAAGGAATGAAGTCAAGTGCTGACAACACATGAACTCACTCAAAATCAAGAAACTAAATGATGGATAGAAAAACTGGAGGAATCCATGTTTATGATCATAAATTCATCCCATGTCTGCAGTATGTTCTATGCAACCAACTACTCCACATAGTGTTATCATCACTGACAGGTTAGTCTTACCTAAGTAAAAAACAATAAGCAATTGTTTTTTAAAAACAATAGGTCTTTCTACTTGCTTTTTTCAATATTAATTCAACAGTTTTAATGTTTCCAAATCTGACACAAAGTGCCTGTTAGTGATATGAACACGCACTGCCTCCCATGACAGAATCAGGTTCTATGGAGGGAAAGTACTTAAATCCAGTACTTTACAAAAATCTAACTCAAATGTAAGAGGGGAAACTATTGTAAAAATAAAAATATGTATACACCCTTTCCAATTTCTGATGATATGTCTAGAGAGAAGTGAAATTTTTTAACACCCAAGATACACAGTGGGTTAGTGACAAGTGGTCAGTTTGTGAACTCTTTAATGAGCTTCATTACTAATAATGTGCCTCTCCACATATTTCTTATTTTTCTATGCTAGGGTTCATGCAGAAGAAATTTAAAAAAATATATATTATCTCAAACTGGCCAAATTGTAGTAATGTCTATACAAGTGATGTGAAAGTAGTATCTGGGAAAAGTATAGAAGTAATGGCTCCATGTGTTCAGCTGTCTAATGAAGCTTTAATAATACTGTAGAGTCAAATATCAGGTGTTAACGTCTTAGAAACATGCAAATGTCTTTCTAAATAGTGTTGTATCAGGCCATAGAAATAATCGATTATATTAAGGTGCAGCCTTAAAACGGCAAACTTTCAGAGTTGTTGGTAATTATATTGGCAGTATGTTCCAGAATTGCCTTTTTTACAGGAAACTTATATGATGAACTGAAGGCAAGGCGCTAGTACAACTATTTCAAAGATTTTAAGAGAGGAGAAAAAATTGTGTTTGTCAGTGAAGAGATTCCATTTATTAAGTAGCTAACAAAAATACAACAGCTTTTCAGAATTCTGGTATTTTCAGGTTTATAATTGCAAATAAAGTGTCAGCAAGGAAACTGAAACTTCAGATTTCTACTGAATAAAAAACAAACTAGATTTTTACACCCTTGAAAAATGACACACGGAGGTGTGCTAAGACATCTGAGATTTTTTTTTAATGAAATCACCGAGACATCTTATATTGTTATCAGATATATTTGAAAAGTATTTCCTGCCAAAGACATTTCAACCAGCTAGATAGGAGCCAGTTTATTAACAGTCCCCAAACGAGACACTTACCAAGTCACAAAAGTAAGCAGCTATCAGATCATGTTAGTGATTCAATCTTGAAATAAAAGTATCTATTTCTTCTCTTTCAATCTTCTCTAATTGTTAATGGAAAAATAAGCTTATCCACTGAAAAACTGTTATCTTTCGAAAAAACTTCTCTATGTGAGAAATATTTTAGTGCCTTTATAATAATAATAAGCATGCATTAAATAAATACATGTGTACATACAAATATATATAAATAATATATTGGAACTAAAAAAATACACTAAAAACTGCTTTTTCTTTGTATATATTTGGGTTCCTCATATAGTTTCGTTTGAAAAGAAAATGCCACTAGAAAGGAAAGCTGATGGATTCAACTCCATTTTACAGAAAAGGGATTGCAACCAAGGAGACAATGAGCACCCTACTTCAGAGCATGGTCTCTGGGTTCTAACAGATTTGGGACTAAATCCTGACTCCACCACTTACTTTCTGTGTGCCACTGACTATCTTTCTTCTTTGCTCACCAAGTTTCAGTTTCATCATTTATCTGGTAAAGATAATAATAGTATCTATCTCAAAAGCTGTTATTATGGTTAAATTAGATAGAGCAAATTCTCTTAAAAAGAAAAAAAGAAAGAAAGAAAGAAAAATGCCCTGCATGGGAAAGTGGTCCAGTACACCCCCTCTGACAGAAGTCAGCAGCACAGCCCAAGCGCTAGTTCTAATGTTCTCTCCATTCCACTAGCAAGCCATGAACCCGATGGGCAAGCTCACGTTGGGATAAGGACGCATATGGCTTCTTCCCCTACGAGGAGGGGAAAGAGACAGGAGCCCAGCGTGGGTGAAGAAAAAGAAATTATGAGATGGAATGTGGAGAGTGGTCAGAAATTGTTATGGGTTTGGTTTTTTTTTTTTTAAGTAGGGGTTACTTTATTTAATTGAAAATGTGGGGTTTTGAGTTGCATGGGAAAAGGTGGGAAAAGCCTTTGTAGGCAAAGAGAGTCTATCAAGTATGACAATATAATTCAGTGAGATACATTTTGGGCTAAGTCTACAGACTTTGGAAGAGTATGAAGTTTTGAATTCCAACAGAATTGCTACAAATTCAAGCTTTGCTACCTAGTAACTATGTGCTTTTAGCAAATCTTTACTATCTCCATACTTTTCTGGTGAGGTTACTGTGGCCATTACACTAGATATTCCAGATCATCCCAGACCATGAGCTGGTCTCCCTGAGACCAGAAACAGGGTCAAACTCATGTTTGTTGAGTATTGAACAAGCCCTGAACTCTTGTTTCTTATATTCTTTGATTTGAATAGCTGACTCTTTATTCTGTTGGTGATAGCCCAATTTATTAAGACCTCCTGCTTCACCACTTGGGCTACATTACTACTCTCAGCCTCTGCTTCCTGGCAATCAAATGAGAATGAGAACTACTTTGTACAGGTACTATGAGACTTAGCAGTAATGGATCTAAAGTCTTCAGTGCAGTTCCGGCACATTGATGCACATTCAACTTTTACTGTCTTTTATTCTCTAAGTGTCCTTCCCCTATGAACTGGGGTAATGCAGTTTTTCTGAAGTCTAAATAAAAATTTCTAAATGTGAAGACTTTTCAAATTATAAAGTGCTAAATAAATGTTAACATCTTCATTAGAAAACAATGCATTTACGTAACTTCAACAAAAGATACAATAGAAACATTAAGTGCTGGACCTTGAAGTTTTCTCAGTTCTCAAAATGAAGAATGTCCTTTCATTTTAATTTGTTTTGGTTAAATGTGGTTCTTCCACCTGCACTCTGGAAATCATTCCCTTTACCCTGTGCAGGAAATTTGTTCCATAAATCAATGAATTGCCACCTATAGAAGATCAAACTACAGCAAGGAGCGTGCACACTTAACAAGTACTCAAAAAAATTTGGCTGGAAGGCTCCATTTTCTAAAGAAAATGCCTATGCTGGGTGGAAGATAGGACTAAAGTGATAGGAATGTTGAATTGGAAAGGATTTATATGCCAGTTCCTCACCACACCAAGTGGATATTTATCTACTTGCTGCTCAAGTACTTCCAGTCATTCCATTTTCCAGGCACCTTCATTTTTGGAAAGATCCTCTTTATATTGTGCGAAAACCTACCTCTGCTTGGCCCACATTCTCTCCTCTGGAGCCATCAAAACCAGCCTCTTCCATCCTAAATGTAAGGCTTTCAAATATTTAGAGACAGAGGTCAAGCTTCTCATCATTGGAGCATGTTATTTCTCATCACACAAGGGAGCACGAGGGAAAGGTGGTCAGGGGTTTGAGGGGCATCTCAGACAGACTTTGTCAAAACCCTCTGGAGCCATAGGCTATTTCTTGATTGGCCACACAAAGTCCAAAGAAGCCACAGGATGACACAAAACCACCCAAGTCTGCCCCTTCTCTTGAAATTCTCTTGATCTTACTCATACTTATGAATCCCACTCATTTTCTATGGCGTATTAAGTAACACTTCGGAAAAGGCTTGCTTTTTGTGGGAAAAAACCTCCTACATATTGAATGGCTAGCTATAGGGATTATGACTCCATCTCATTTTTTCCCTCTCAGGCTCAAGTGTCTGTCTGTCAACATTTTGGTATTCATCGCCAATCCCTTCTCATTCCTCATTTTCTCACTGTATAATTTCTTCCTTCCTTTCTAATAAACCATTTGAGAGGTTCCCAAACCATTTTATCTTTTCCTCATATCAGCTGAGAAAATGGCATGGAACACACACATAATCAAGATGGCCTCAGGAAGAAAACCATAACTGGACAGTAGAACCCCTCTTCTTCTGTGCTTCTTGATCATGGGAAGGCTGTTGGATTCTGCAGTGAACCACAATCCTGTTGTCTAATTCCAGGTACTTCTAACTAACTGCTATTAATAAGTGGACTATGGCTTCCTGTTACTTTTAAGCCTGCCCATCTATTCTCTCATTTGGGTATCTCATTCTTAGTTGCTCGCATATGAAATAGTAGTCATTTCCATCAAGTCTTTGCATACCTATTTCCAGATGCTCACATTTGCCTCATCTTCAGGAATTTCTCATTAGCTTGTAAACTGATAGCAATAACATATTTTGTGTGAATGAGTTTTAATTGTTTTATATACATAGTGAAGATCCTTTAAAACTTCCATGATGTATGGGGAGCAGTTATTATTAACTATCTTTCTACAGATGGAGGAACCATAGCTCTGAAAGATTATGTTTTCCCACACGGATTGTGTGCAGTAGGGGGAAGACTCCATGTGAGTCTTCAGATCCAAACTTGCTTCACTTACCTCACACGGTATTACTTGTACTACTCATTCTCAAAAAGAAACAGACAAAATAATCTAGTATGGAAATTACTACTCTCTAAGTACAAAGTTTTCTTCTCCTAAATTCTTCACCCTTGGCTTAAAGAATGTAACATCATAAATTAGCCCTGAATACTTCTGTCCAAAAGTATCTCTCACGCTTCTAAATCCAAGTAAAATGTATTGTATATTTCCACTTTGATTTTAACTCATGCTCATTCATTCAACACTTTTAAAAATATCTTTCTGGTACCAAAGTACCAAGCATTGGGAATTCAGAGTTGAGTAAGATATGGCTCTTGCTTTTGAAGAATCTACTGTGCAGTACAGGGCATAGGGAAATTTTTTAAATGGTATAAAAATAGTATTGTTTATAACACTAATGTCTAACATTTACTGAGTACATACTATGTGCCAGGCACCATTATAAGCACTTCACATGTATGGTAAAAGAATGCACAGAGTACATGATGAATATTTTCTTATGAATGCATAGTACCTGCCCAAATGCTCTGCAAACTCTTTGAGAATAGGAACCTTCCTCCTTAGTGTTTTGTTTTCCTTATGTATATGCCCAATTAAACCAAAATGAACCAGTTCATGGTAGCAAGCCTGGAATTGTAAATAAACTAAACTGGGATACGATAAAAAAATTTCCTACTTATTTTAATGACAACTGTTACCAAGGGACACATATATTATTAGAAATCATTTTGACTAGGTTGAGTGGGGACCATGAAAGGACAAATTTTAATTGCGTTTGAACTGAATAGCTTTAAATACATTAAAAAGTTAAAAAAAAATTGTGAGGATATAAAATACAATGTTCTACAGATCAAAAGTATATATGGAGAATTACAAGGGAAGGAGTAAAGATGAAAACAAGAGTGTGGGGTATGTGCCAATCTTAGCTACATTATACAGCACTAATGAATAAAAACTTCAGCAGCTTAAAACAGTGGTTCTCAACCAGGAGCAATTTTCTCCATAGGGAACATTTGACAATGTTGGACAGTTTGGGTTGTCAAAACTGGGGGAGGGGTGCTACTGACATCTAGTGAGTAGAGGTCAGGATTACTGCTCAATATTAGAATCAAGAATCACTCAAAGTGTCCCCAGAGCCAAAGTTGAGAAACTCTAGATTCAAGTAACAAAGGCTTATTACTCACTCTTACAACCTGTCCACCATGTATAAGCTTACGCCTTTGCTCTGGGGTCATCAGCATCCTCAGTCCAGAATTCAGGCTAACAGAGGAACATGGCTAAGAGAAGAGAGAGCTTGGAGTGTCTCACACTGGCAATTAAATGATCCAGCTTTGAAGTGATGTGTTTCAATTGCACTCAACCTCATTTACCCAAACTACTCACATGGCCCCACCCAAGCAAAAAGGAGCTAAGAAGTGTAATTCTAACATATGCCCCAAACCGGGATGAACTGGTACATATGATGAATACCACAAATGAATAGTTTGCGGAGTGGAGGGCAGGATATAAGAATAATATTGGGCAGAATTATTGCTATTCTAATGACATTCCAAAGTTCTGAAATCAATGCTGTTTCCGCTTTCAGAAAATCTTTATGCTGGAGGAAATATAGTCACAAAAAATGTGATGCAGGGGTTTTTCAGCTAGAAATGGTTAGAAATAATGCCTACTCCACAATGTTATTAATATGTGAAAGCAATTGGCACAGTGCTTAATTTCTAAGAAATACTTTTTAAATAATTATTTTCCTTCTTTCCTTTGCAGAGTGGCTAGAAGAACAATGGCATAGCTGAAGAATAAGCCTATCAAAAATGGGATACTTTTTTTGCATTAGGTAAGAGAAGAAAACACTACGTTATATAGGATACCTGAGACCTCTGCTCATCCTTGCCAGGCCTGCGTCAATCACCTTATGAATACCATAACTCCACGACCTCTCCTTTCCTCTTCTTCCCTAAAACTATTATTAGACTGGGCTTTCAAAACTGCAAATCAGTTCATAGTTTCCTAAATGAAAACCCTTCAATGGCTTTTTATGATCCTTCACTGTAAAAGTATAACTCCTTATCACGGCATCCTCACATTTATGATTTCATCTGCTCACCTGTCTTTCCTCATCTTTCTCCCTGTTGCCCAACCACCTATATTTTCCCAAACACGACAATGCTCTTCCATGATTCATGCCTTCTTGCCAACTGACTTCCTCTACCCATTGGCCTAGCAAACCATACTTTGTCCTTAAAATGCTCTCAGCCATCACCTTCCTCAGGAATGTGTCTATTTACTTGACTGTCTCCTCCGTTTTATATAAACTGCTCTATCAGGGGCTACATTTCATGTCTGTATCCACAGAGCCTAGAACAGAGTGAGATCTCAACAAATATTTTTTGAATGAATCTTTAAAATATAAATTTCATTTTGCTATGCCTTCATAATAACAATTTTAATAATTACATATTATTCATACAAGAGGATACCCAACTTTTAAAAACTAAAATAATTTATCATTTTCTTTTAAAAAACTAGAAAAAAAATTCATACAAAGAAGAAAAATGTCAAATACACAGATGTTTCCTACAGCATTATATGAAAGCAAAATTGTTGTCTTCCTTTCTCAGAAGTAGCTCTTAGGAAGAGACTAAGGTATAAATGACTAAATAAAGTTAGATAAATAAGCAAGAAAGGGGTTTCATCTTTTTTTGTTCCTAAGAGTTTCCAACTCTTTCACTACAAAATTCTACTTTTATTATTATTTGTTCTTGTATGTTCCATCCTAGACTTGAATCCCATTTTTGCCCTGATCAGCACCCCTTGAAGACTCTTGTAAGATACAAGGGATTCCAAGCACAGTACCCACTGGTTTAGTCCAAATCTGTCATTTTACAAAATCCTTTAAGATGGATTCTACTATAACCCTATTTTGCAGATGAGGAAATGCAGCCATAGAAAAGCTAAATAAAACCAGCTCATACATCATCAGATTTGAACCCAAGAAGTCCGATTCAGAGATACACAACTCTTATACCGCAATATCTCCTATAACAAAACATATGTATTTTTTCTTTTTTCCCCAAAAACGTATGTATTCTAATGGCTTGAAAAGCTTTAGCCCTGAAAGAATGGCTCTTATGAGTCTGAAAATCATTGGGAAAGTAGAAGAACTTCAGTGAACATATGTCTATTATTTTATCCCCTTCCCATCTGAGCCCTCATCTTTGTTTAGAGAATTCCTCTCGTAAAAAACTTGGTGGATGGCAAAGATTGCCTTCACTATAGTGAAAATACTTCCCTTTTCTTTCTAGGGCGACGGAGGGCACAGAATGCAACAAGGTTCACCCTAGAATAATGATCTGTATAATGTTCCAAGGATCTAAGCTTTCTGACTTTTATATACAGAGAGAAAAAGCCATAAGTCAGCTGAGGTCATTCCTTTACAAACATGACTCATATGCCATCCAAACCATAAGTTATAAAATTGAAATCTAAGAGGAAGTGGCCCATTTGTCAGCTCTACCTAAAGAAAAATTTCTTTTCAGTAAGCACCATCCTTGCGTACTTATTGGCTGAACTGAATCTACTCTAAAGATCTAGCCTCTTTTTAGTAAAACAGATTGAGGAAGGTCTGTTATTTAAATAGGGTATGATTCAACAGGGGCATTAGAGGAATCTCCTGAAACACCCTTTCTTTCTCAGTCATATTGGTTGTAGGTGTTTGCTAGTAACTAGCTGACCCTGGGGGAAAAGCATCAGAGTTTTTTTTTGTTTTTTTTTTTAAAGATTTTATTTATTTATTTGACAGAGAGAGACACAGCGAGAAAGGGAACACAAGCAGAGGTGGTGGGAGAGAGAGAAGCAGGCTTCCCGCCGAGCAGGGAGCCCGATGTGGCGCTTGATCCCAGGACCCCGGGATCATGACCTGAGCTGAAGGCAGACGCTTAACGACTGAGCCACCCAGGTGCCCCAAAAGCATCGGAGTTCTTATAAAGCCCAGAACAAAGGCAAGTGGAGCATTATCTGAAAGATGAGAAGAGCTAAGGATGTAAAAGGCAGGGAGTAGAAGTGACAGGGAGGTGGGTGCAGAGGGAACGGCATGAGCCAAGGCCTTGAAGTAGGTAGGGATTAGGACATACTCAAGAAATGGAAAGAAGGTCAATGATCCTGATGCACACGGGATAAAGGAGAGGTGGTGGACCAGGCTGGAGAGATCACTGGGGCCAGACAGTGCACATTTTTGTGAGCATGTTCATCATATAAAACAACGAAAGTGAGTGCTTGCTTCAGGCTGCTCTGCAGCTAACTTTCTGGTCCTTCCAGAGACACACACACCTTCTCCCCTGATACTAGGGATGCACAGATAGAAAATGTGAAGCATTGGTTTGTTACAGATCTCGCACTGCCCCTAATTTGCAGATTAGGAAACTGAGGCTCAGAGAAGTGAAGTGAACAAGGTGGCCTAAGTTGTAATGAACAGATAGGACATCAATGTTGGTCTAATGGACTCTGTCTCTGTGGGGAGACTTCGTCCAACTTTGTCTCCTCCACAGTTTTGCCTGTGACCAGTCAGGGCTATGTATATTGATTCTGTGCGCAATAGTTTCCATCTGTATTGCTTTTTAAAATTGACAGCATGATTTCCTTTAGGCCCAGGTTCTCTGCAGATCTCTAATCCAGGACCAAAGCAAATTTGCATGGTTGGTTTAAAATGGTCTTCTGGTCACCCCCATCTATTACAGGTATATTCAACACTCAAGTACAGACAGCTTGCTTTCTTTTGGCTCAATTGGGAGGTGAATTACTCGTCCCCCACCAGTCACATTTTGCCTAGTAAGTTCACTGCTCTCTCTCCTCAGCAGGTTATTCTTATCCTAGCTCACTTCTCTGGGATTTACTGAGAACTCAACATTTGTCAGAGTTGAAACGGACTTGCTGCAACTTCTCACGAAAAGAGATTTTGTTAAAATAAATCCTTGATACATCTAAGGTCTTCGTGAATCAGCACACTCACAAGTATTGCCCTAATTTAATTTCTCTTGGGGGGGAAAATAATGAAAAACTGAAACATTTAAGTTGCACTTTGATAATTTACTTAACGAGCAGTATTTGCACAGAGTAGTGTGCTGCGTCAAGTGGAGTCACAAATAGCTCTCACTTAATGCTGTGCAGAGCGTATGGTGGACTTGTTGATGTCATGGAGCCAGAGCACTGCCAAGTGCGACATTTTCCATTCCTTAATGAATCCAAGGGTTCAGCTTTCTGGCAAGGGACTATCACTTTCTGGGGCTTCTTATTTTCTATTCGCTTTCAGCACCAGCTCGTACAGTTGATGTTCTTCTCTTATCTAGTTTTTTTTCACAAAGAAATACAATTTATCACATTATGAGAATTGCTAAGTTCTCGTCAAGGAGCGCGAAGCCACAAAACTGATTAAAACACAAAAGCTGGCTGGTTAGCTAGGTTCATAGACTGAGTGGCTTGGTCAAAACGCAAGCTTTACAAACCCATGTGATTTAAAAGTGCTCTTGCAGCAAAATGATAAATCACCCCCATCCTGGCCTTGCAAAGTCCCTTGTGAATAGCTGAATTCATGGATACTAAATTCACAAATGCTAATGATCTACTCTGTTCCCTTAAGTTTTCACCTAACTTGCGTTCTGCTTTTTATGTAATAATATCCAAAGCTCTAAGTCCTTTGTGTATACTATGTTCCCAACTCAGCCTGTCCTGGGTCTCTCGTTGAGCTTCTGCCTTTGACTGTGAACTTGCCACATGACCTAAATCAATTTATCATTGATACTGACCTTAAATAGCACCCCCCCAAAAAAAATCCCTGTAGCCATTTCTGATTATTCTGTTCATCTGTTTCTACCACACAAATTTTATCTGACCAAGGACATAAACAAAACCCAGGATCTAGTTTATATTATTCTGGGTGAAACAAATGCCCACTAAAATATATGGTTTTAATTTTTTCAGGTGATTCATAAATGCAATGAACTATTATATATTCATGAAAATTATGAATAAAATGTGATATGGGGAATGGTTATGATGTACTATTAAGTAACAATGCAAGATATAAAATGACAAGTATAGCGAGACTTCAATGGTGTACTAAAAATACTAAAGTTCAATATATCAACAAATTAATAGCAATCATTTCTAGGTATATGAATAATTTTCATTCTCCTTTTCTAGGACCCTGGATCCCCAATTTTCTTACAAGCCAAAAAAAGATTATTCAAAAGCTCAGTAGTACCTATGAAGTACCTTAGTCTTAAAAGAATTGTAGACCAGCTCCTTAAAACACTGCTCAAATTCCTCCACAGTTTCAGAGGCTAAAAATCAGGGCCAGCAACTTGAGGAATTTAATAAAGAACAAGAAACTAATCCCAACTTCAATTCCCCTGCAAATATGACAGGATTTTAAAATGTGCCTGGAAAACTGCATCTGGGGTTTTGCCAATCCCATAACGTTTGGGACGTTTGCTGAACCCAAAACACAGCCGGGCCCACCCATCCATAATTAAAGCCCTCCCCCCAAATGAATTCATTGCTTTGTGGCACCATCTGTCTCATTCCCTTATTTACATAATAGGGAACCCTGCTCAGACTGCAGCAAACGAGGAATGACAAAAGGATGGCGAGTAGAGATGAAATGTATACATGTATACATCAGATTATGTATAATATGGTCAAATCCCTCCAATCTAAAATTTTAAAAATATTCAAAACCCTTCCCAGTCTTCACAGGGGCCTCTTTCCAGCTCTCGGGACCTCCTTCCTCCTTCTGCTGCATCGGCAACTCTCACTAATATGGCTTGTTTCACTCAAAGAGTTCGTTTGTCACATTTTATTTTATTAAATATTTTATTTTCCTCTTGTGGACCCATTAGAACGCCAGTTAGAGAAAGTGGCATAAATCAATTGCGTTTGGTAGTCACTAAGGATGCAGAGGAGAAATAAGCAGGTTCATATTAACTTGAAATTTAAAAAGAAAAAAAAAATTGTCCTCCATGCAGAGCTTCCGTGAATCCTTCTCATTTTCCTCTTGTCTGTCTCCTGGGAAGTTTCTGTCCTAATAATGGCAGCATGAGCAGTGGATCTGTTCAAAGACAGACAAAGGGCTGATTTTTTAATATGCAGCAGTCACTCTAATCCCATGTTTTCTGTCCCTTCCTACAGGAGCTGGGGCAGGGACAGTTTTCCAATGTCCATGGCAGCCCCGGGCTGTGGTGGGGCAGGCACTGGTCTAAGAGTTCAGTGACTCCGATCGCTATGCAGCCTCTACCACTAACTCTCGGTGACCTTGGGCAAGTCTACTTTTGAGGAATTCAGGCCCCCAGTCAGTGCTCTGCAGACCCATACATGCCTGCTTGGAAACAGAGATGACGCTCTTCCCTGTGGACCTCGAGGCCCCATTGCCGTGTCGGTAGACACAGAAGCAAGGCGGGGAGAGCTCCTTCAGCCCTGGGGCTCCACCTTTCACCAGAACTGAGTCGTGCCCTCAGGCTAGAGCAGAAAATCTACCAAGGTTCTGAGGCATACATTGCCTTCTGTACCAAGTGGAACACTTTACAGCCAGAGATCAGGAAGGAGCCTCCTCAGCTCAGCACCGACAGCCCTGGGAGCAGCCGCGCCTCAGGTTGGAATTGTTGGAGGCCCACGCTGAGAACAGGGGCTTCGTCAGTGCACCGCAGAGAGCTGGGGAATCTGCACCGACCAGATTCCTCAGCCCTCTCCGGGTCTCTCAGTCAGAACTTCTGGGGATGGAATTGAGGAATCAGTATATTTGTTATGCTCCCACAGAATTCTGAGTTAGTCCGTTTGGGCTCTACTGGTTTCTGTAACTATTGCTGCCATAAAAAGAAGTTGAGTACCTCTTTAGGAGAAACAATTCCTTAGTTCTGAAATCCAGGAGGACCACATATGTGTCTTTCTTCAGGGGCATTCAATCAGCACAGTAGATAAAACTGGCAGCAGTTTTCTTCCTTAGATGCAGAAATGTTTAGGTGGACACATCTTCCGTCCACCTGCCAACAGCCTGAGGCCAGCACCCGAAGCATGTACCTGGTGAAAGCATTTCTTCTGGGACTACACTCAGGGGGTTTGGGCTGAACTTCTTTCTAATCTATGCCCGGCAATGCGCTAAGGGTGACAGCAGCCCTACTAGAGCCCCTCCCCACAATCTCATGCAGTAGCTAAAACATCCTTCCCCAAAAAAGAGTACAATGATGATAGTATTTCTCAATATAGACAACTTGGATTTTCTCAATCTTATACCATGTATGAAATAAAAATGGCTTCAGAAACCATTACAATTTTTAATGATGTATAACACAATCCAAACACAACCTCTGTTCTATCTGCAAATGCAGCTTTAAGGTAAGTCAGCTAGACATTTTCCAGCCAGATGCCCCCTAAGCCCCTGGTATCTACATGAGAGAAGCTACTGCTGTTGTGACAAACAGCTATCTCCCATATCCATAGTAAATTTGGTTTGAGATCTGCTGAGTTTAAAAGTATCTGTGAGAATCCATAATGTCCAGTAACTATGGACATGTATGCCTCCCAATTTATTGGGGAAAAACTCGGGAGAAAAGAATCTCATTATGTGGAAGCTAAGAGTAGTGACTTGATGTCAGGATGTTCTCAGAAGTTTGTTAATAGCAAATACAGTGGTTATTTCCAGGACTGCTTTGAGGACCATGTTTCTTTCCTCATTAACTAAGCTCGGTGTTCAGATCCACACACCCAGTGATGCTCAACCACATTCTGGAGGCTCCAAACAAAACTCAAAGGCATTTCAGCTATGCCATGTCCAAAGTAAAATGGTAAAGGATACAGACATAGTCAAATGAGACAGTGTACATGAAATTGCTTTGAAGATCCTCAAGAAACAGGAGTTTCTTCTCTCTTTCCTGGTTTCCTTATAGAAGAGCAGCCCACAGCAATATGACTAGAAGTTGAGTGGCCTACCGAGAGTCATACCCAGCACAGTGTCAGAGAGTAGTTATGCAATTAATGTTTAATTAATAATAATAATTAATAAAGACACACATAAATTAAACAGAATAAACATCCCAACAGACCTAGAAGAGGCTGAAAGAACTTTTACTCTCTAGGTAGAAGTGATTTCCAAAGGTGAGACATTCAGATTTTAGTCAATGGTCGCATTTCAACCTGGCCACATCCCAAGGTAACCGCTAGGGGCATTGAGAGAGGGAAACAAATTTTCTTTCCTTTCAAGAAGAAAGCTAAACGTTCAAAGAAGGGGTGAGTGGGTGCGGCTTCTTTTAAACGGTGGTGAAATGCTATATCAGGTCATAAACCTGTGGGATAGTTTAGTGACTGAGTTTAAATGGATGCTTCTCATTGCCTTATGAGATCTGGAAAAGCCATAAAAATTCATGGCCTACTTGTGGCTGAGCTCTAATAAAGGAATAATCAGGCTTTAAGTAAGGGGTAATGGGAGGTACAGTAGGAGATTTACTGAAGCAGTAAGGCCTGCAGAGAGAGAGAGAGTAGGTTTTTCATGCCAATTACACTGACAGACAACAGAGCAAGACTTTCCTGACACACACGTGTAATCTTGTTCTGTTAAGTGACAAGACGGGGTCCTTAGTTCTTCCTTCTTTTGCACTTCCGGAATCAAAGCCTTGGATTTTCCTCAGGTCTCCCATTACCAAAGTTTGTAAACCTTCTGCAAGGTTCCAGTAGTAGACTACTTGGTAAGGTGGAAAGAACCTGGATTTCAGATTAGGAAGAACTTCAGTTCTTTGGGTGTTGAGTTTAAGAAGTTCTTTATAGATTTTGGATACTAGCTCTTTTGCAAATATCTTCTCCCATTCTGTCGGTTGTCTTTTCGTTTTGTTGACTGTTTCTTTTGCTGTGCAAAAGCTTTTTATCTTGATGAGGTCCCAATAGTTCATTTTTGCCCTTGCTTCCCTTGCCTTTGGCAATGTTTCTAGGAAGAAGTTGCTGTGGCTGAGGTTGAAGAGGTTGCTGCCTGTGTTCTCCTTTAGGATTTTGATGGACTCCTGTCTCACATTTAGGTCTTTCAACCATTTGGAGTCTATTTTTGTGTGTGGTGTAAGGAAACGGTCCAGTTTCATTCTTCTGCATGTGGCTGTCCAATTTTCCCAACACCATTTGTTGAAGAGACTGTCTTTTTGCCATTGGACATTTTTTCCTGCTTTGTCAAAGATTAGTTGACCATAGAGTTGAGGGTCCATTTCTGGGCTCTCTATTCTGTTCCACTGATCTATGTGTCTGTTTTTGTGCCAGTACCATATCAAGAAATGGGCAGAAGACATGAACAGACATTTTTCCAAAGAAGACATCCAAATGGCCAACAGACACATGAAAAAGTGCTCAACATCACTCGGAATCAGGGAAATCCAAATCAAAACCTCAATGAGCTATCACCTTCACACCAGTCAAAATGGCTAAAATTAACAAGTCAGGAAATGACAGATGTTGGCGGGGATGCAGAGAAAGGGGAACCCTCCTACATTGTTGGTGGGAATGCAAGCTGGTGCAGCCACCCTGGAAAACAGTATGGAGGTTCTTCAAAAAGTTGAAAATAGAGCTACCATATGATCCAGCAATTGCACTACTGGGTATTTACCCCAAAGATACAAATGTAGGGATCTGAAGGGGTACGTGCACCCCGATGTTTATAGCAGCAATGTCCACAATAGCTAAACTGTGGAGAGAGCCAAGATGTGCATCGACAGATGAATGGATAAAGAAGAGGTGGTATATATATACAATGGAATATTATGCAGCCATCAAAAGGAATGAGATCTTGCCATTTGCAACGACGTGGATGGAACTGGAGGGTATTATGCTGAGCAAGATAAGTTAATCAGAGAAAGACATGTATCATATGACCTCACTGATATGAGGAATTCTTAATCTCAGGAAACAAACTGAGGGTTGCTGGAGTGGTGGGGGGGTGGGAGGGATGGGGCGGCTGGGTGATAGACATTGGGGAGGGTATGTGCTATGGTGAGCACTGTGAATTGTGCAAGACTGTTGAATCATAGATCTGTACCTCTGAAACAAATAATACATTATATGTTAAAAAAAAAGAAGAAGAAGAAGATAGCAGGAGGGGAAGAATGAAGGGGGGGAAATCGGAGGGGGAGATGAACCATGAGAGACAATGGACTCTGAAAAACAAACTGAGGGTTCTAGAGGAGGGGGGTGGGAGGATGGGTTAGCCTGGTGATGGGTATTAAAGAGGACACATTCTGCATGGAGCACTGGGTGTTATACGCAAATAACAAATCATGGAACACTACATCAAAAACTAATGATGTAATGTATGGTGATTAACATACTAAAAAAAACTAAAAAAAAAAAAAGGAAGAACTTCAGTTTAAATCCCAACTCATCACTTACTAGGTGATTTTACTATTCCCCCTAATTATTCCTTCCCAATTATTCATCCCTGCTCATTGCCATGGGACTTGAGATGTCTCTCTACGGGAAAAGCACTCACTCCAATCCCCTTGACTTCAAGCTTGGCCATATGACTTGCTTTGGCCAATGAAATGTGAGTTGAAGTAATGTATGCCACAATCCAGAAGAGCTTTAAGAGTCTCTGGAAGGTTGGCCATTGCTCTTTTCTCTCTTTCATGAGAATAACATACCCCCAATACAGACTGTTTTTCAGCTTGGGTTCTGAAATAAAGAAGACACATGGAGCTGAGCCAGAGCTGACATCAGGCACTGCACTGGACATTTAATATGATTAAGAATTAAAGTCTTGTTGTTCCAAGACACTGAGACATTGGAGGTGTTTGTTACCTCAGTATAATAATAATGAAAGCTGACTGAGACCCAGAGTGATTCTGGAAAAAAAACCCTTAACCCGACTGAGCTTTGTGTTCCCCAAAATGGTGACAATACACCCACTTGTATGATTGTGTAGAGATCAAATGAGATGCTAGCACTACACGTGACACAGAGAAGTTGTTTCATTAATGGCAGTTCTTATTATTCAAATTTGCTACTCAATTAGGGTGATAAAAGAGGTTAAGTTATTTTCTCAACATGAGCACTTCTGGTTAGCTATGTTTCAATGGGGAGTCCCTGGGCCAATGTGGCAATCAGTGGTAAATTGGACATTTATGACACTCTTCTTCCAGGACCAGGGAGAAAGAGTCTCTCAGATCTTTTCATTACAGCCTTCACAAGCTGTGAAAGATATAGCAGCAGGTTCACTTTCACCCCATTACACGTCCAGTCGATGGAACACTGCCTTTTCCTTACCTGGGGTGACAGTCAGGCAGCTGAAAGCTGCCTCCTAAGGCCCTCTGCACATGGCCACCCTGCTATGAAAGCTAGGGGACTGTGCTCATTGCAATCATAGTAATAGTTCCTCAAGCCCAGCCATTCATAGTTCATAAAGCCTCCATAGTTTTCATTTTGATTTTCACAATAGCTCTATGAGGTTTTCGCTCACTCACTCATTTATTCAACTAAGAGAGTGCCAGCTATATGATCTCTGCCTCCATGGAGGTAGGTGTTACTGTATTATTGCCAATTTATGAACTAGTGATTATGTTTATTCAGTAAATAATATTTTGCATCAACTGTGTGCTGGGCACCGAACAAGTCAATGAAGATACCCAAATGAACAAAGCCTAATCCCTACCCACAATTTGCTCACAGTTGCAAAGAGGATGCCGACATGTGAACTGCCATGTCTGAAAGGTTATAGCAGAAGTGTGACCGGAGAGACTGAACCAATTGTGTAGGGGACACAAGGGAGAGAGACAGAGTTTGCCTGAAGAATCCAGAAAGGCTGATTCTGAGAGGTGACTGGGAATGTACCAGGTAGTTGAAAGCAGAGCAGAAGGAGCAGCGGTAGAAACAATGTAGGGGCTGGAAGGAGTATTTTTTGTGCCCAGCTGAAGCACTGGGTTGGTTAGAGCAATGAAGAGGGATGAAAGTCAGTAGGTAGGAAGTGCACTGTAAAGAAACTTAAGGTACAAAGGAGTTTACCTTTATTCTGCAGGCAATGGTGAGGTTTTACATAAAGTGTTACAGAGGACTATCATGATCACATTTTTTTAAAGACATCACTCTGGCAACAATATAAAGAGTCTATTGGAAGTAAATAAGACTAAAGGAAATCAGTTAAGAGGTTAATTCGATCCAGAATTCTGAATTAATGTGCACTTACTCCAATATTGTATGTGTGCTATTACTGCTGAGGACTTGTACTCCTAGGGAGGCATCACTCCTACGTCCTCTGTCAACTCTGCCTTTCCTCTGGGAAAAGCAAACACTCCACAAATGATCCACTCATTTAGTTAATTATATTCTTTTATCAGTGGGACAATCACTTCCCAGATCTCTCAGATACTCTCTCTGTATGGCAATCCCTAGGTCAGGATCACCAGGATAACTAGCCCAGGCTTGATCATCCATGGCAAACTAACATGTGTTCTGAGCACCAAAAAGCCGGGGGTTTAAAAAAAAAAATGTATTTTTAAATCATCACGGAAAAATCAGAACTTTGTTGGACTTGGCCACACTTACTTTGTAATCTACCTTTGTTTTCAATTGCATATAATGTGGAGAATAGCGACGGAGGTGGAGGTGGGACACTGTAATCTTTTCAGCACTTAAAGTCTTCCAAAGATCTCGGTCTGGCCCTGATGATACCCTCTTTTATCTGGTATTGCTGGTTGCCATAGGCATTTCCTTCCTTGGAACTCCTTTATAAAGAGTTTTTAGACACTGCAATTAATTGGATTCATCATTCACAGCAACCCCGAGGACATCACCTCTCCCCTTAGTGAGGTTGCACAAGGGAATATTGCGAGCAAAACTCTTACTAATCCAGGTTTGAACCAAGTTTACTTGAGCAACAGAATTGGAACCTCAGTATATCAGACTCTGATTCCCCAACAGCAGGATTAAACTGTGGTCCTCTATACTTTCAGTGCTGGAAGGTCGTGGTGATTATTGTAGGGCAGTTTTCTTAAGCTATAGGCAAACTACTCCAAACCAGAGCAAACCCAACACTCTTCCATCAGGTTGTGATTGGAGGCCCTTTTCTTCCAGGGGAAGGTCAACTCCATAAAGAGAGGCTCGGAGGAGTGAGCAGTTCCAGGAACAACGTAAGTTCTTGCCATTCCCAAAATGGTTCTCAAACACTGGGACAACCCAGTAGTCTACACTCCACTGTGGAACAGAAATCTGAAAGATGTATTCAGGGTCTCTAAGCCAGAGTAGCTCAAAATCACACTTTAAGATTTCTCTGTTAATTCAATTTTTCTTCTCTGGTCACAAGCAGTGAGGTTTCCAACAAAACTGCCTGACTAACTAAAGATATGCATTGAGCATTTACTAGGTGCTAGGTATATGCTAAGTATTCTATATACATTATTTCATTTACTCTTCATATCTATAGGGCGAATGCTATTATTATTATTATTATTCAACAGATAAGAAAACTGAGACACAATGATCTTGGGTAACTAGATCTAAGTCACATAGCAAGTAAATTTTGGAGCCCAGGAGGCAACTTAGGAAGCTGAACTCCAAAGCACCTTCTTGACCATTTTTGTTAGCTGTGTCTTCCTATGTAAGAGCTTAAGTCTTTTATCCCAATTTACAAATATTTGTAAACTGCAATCCCATCCTCAATTCGTAGGTGAGGAAACAGAGGTGAGAGAGGGTCAGTGACTCGCCTCAGGTCCTATGACGAGTTGTGGCAGAGCTGGAAGTGGGATCCAAATCACCACCTCCTTGATTTCTTAACTTGAAATCCTCACTTTAACCTAAACTCGTCCTAAGATTATTTTATCCTCTCAAGGGAAAGAAAACAGAGAGACAAAGGTGAGGAGGGGTAACATTTTTTGAGCTCTTTTTAAGCGTTCAGTAGTTTGCTAGGTACTTTATGTCCAACATCCATTTATTTAAGCAACAATCTGTTGAGCTTGGTGTTACTGGTTCCACTTTCCAAATGAGAAAACAGAGGCTTACAGAAGTTAGGGAGCCCTGTCTGAGCTTACCCAGAGAGTAAGTGATGGAGCTGGGGCTCTAGACCCTATCTGTGTGAAGGTGACACCCAGGCTCCTCTGCCAAAAATTTAATAGTGGGCTTGCCCCTTGCAGGTGTGGATTTTATTCTGTACCTGCTTTTACCAGGTCTTCGATAGGATTAAGGAGTGAAATGAGTCTTGAATCAGCACAGGAAATCTTCCATCATCCTCTCACTAGATCCTGGCCACTGTGATTTAAATTGAATTTTTAAGCAGGTTCCCCAAGGCCCGGGGTCAAATGGCTTCTGATGTTCTGGGAAGATTTCTCCCCCTGCTTCTATTCCCTGACTTCTCACCTGGGCACAGCAGTGAGAAGCCTCACAATTTATTTAAAGGTCACCCACCAGAGAAAACATCTTCTAGACCTTGGTTTGAAATTGCTGGGTGAGCCAGGTCACACTTTCGGTACAGTGAATGTGTTAAATTATTTCCCAAGTATTTGGGGTTTAATACAGCAACAGAAGCCTCTCACCAGAAACCTTCCCCCTAACTTTGAAATTTGTGTGTACAGCAGAGAAATTTTTCTGGTTTTGATGCCCTTACACAAATTGTCAACATACTGTATCTTTTTTCACAGCTCTTTGATGTACTTGAAGGGGTTTTCTTCCTTGAACAAGAAGCCACAACTCCAAATGTGTTTAAAACAGAAGCCCCTAAACATTTGAAGTTCAGTTCAGAATTCCTAAGCAGAAACTTGGCAAGAAGTCCTAACTTAAATTAGGAAAAAAACAAAACAAAGCAAAACAAAACCTTCTTCCATCCATGAAGTATCAAATGTATACTTCCCAATACAAAACAGATTTCACATCCATGTCATGCTGGTCTTCCGTTTACTCAATGCTTTTCCCCCACAAAACTTAGATTTTTTACTCATTTCAAAAGCACAGTAAAGACCATTTGGATGTCTCGCTCTCATCTCAAACTTGACAAGCCCGAGTCTTGACCTTTAATCTTTTTCTCCACCCAGTGCCCTCTGCTTTCTTCTTCATTTCTGCCAACAGCCTTAGACATTGATTCCCTCATGGGCAGGAAGGGTGCCTTAATTATCTTTATAGGCTTAGTACCTGGGCAGGGCTGGTAGAGAGGAGATGCTCAATAAACATCTGTTCCGTGAATAGATTTACAAGTTTTCTCGTCTTCCCTCTCCTTTACCCATGTACAACATCTCTTCAAAGTGCTTGCCATTTGAGTTGTACAATATGAGGGCCCAAGGGCCAAATATGACCCATCTGATCACAGTGCAGCCTATTTAAGACTTTTACGGGGAAAAAAGAACAACAACACATATAATCAGCCAGAAATAGAAACTAAGAGGCCAGTGGTTCCCAATAATTATGTGTCTGTGTGCAGACAAGGGTCACATTACAAGAAGTGAACCAGGAGTAATTGTCATTGACTCTAGGTATAATTTTAATCTGTGCATATTAAATTCCTGTGCAAGATCAAGATAAAGTCTGATGAATCATTCCAAAGGATTTCTTACCATATCATTAACATAAACTTCTTTTTTCTTTTTTGAGAGAGAGAGGCCAGGGTGGGGGGCAGGATGGAGGACAGAGGGAGAGAGAGAATCTTAAGCAGACTCCATGCTCAGCACAGAGCCCGATGCAGGGCTCGATCTCATAACCCTGAGATCATGACCTGAGCCGAAATCAAGAGTCAGACACTCACCCAACTAAGCCACCCAGGCATCCCTAACATAATTCTTAACAGTAGAATCCACAAAGCCCCTTTTCAAGTTCCTACCATGTTTTATACATGGAAGCTACTTACCAAAGTATCTCACTTGAGTCACATGGCCAAACTAAACCTAAGTCATTAGCCCTCTTTTCAACTAAAATTTATTATCAATAACAAATTAATAAGCTTCATGCAGCTCTATTTCTGATTATGAGGTCCTCTATAAAAAACACATGCCTTTACTTTTTTTCCTTCGGTTGTTTATCTCTTCCTTTTCTTTCAATATATGTCATTAATTTTATGGCTACCATTGTGGCTCAGACCTTTCTGTTCCACTAGATCAGACGCTCTTAACGCAAGGTCTACAGTATAAAGAGAGACTGTGGGCTTCCTACAAGTAGAGCTAAGGGCCCAGAAGAAAGCAAGCAGCATTGATTTCAAGCTGGCATGAGTCTAGAGAAACCTTAAACACACTGATGAGAGTAAGCAGATGCTGGAAGAATGACACACAAAGGTTACTATGCACCAGGCTTAGTCCTAGGCACTGGGGAGAAAGCAATGAACAAACACCCTTCCCTCCTGGGCTTCCATTCTGATGGGGGCAACAAATGGCTAGTAAATAAATACATGCATATTATGTCAGCTGGTCCTGAGTACTATGGAGAAAAATGAAAAGAGATGAGGAAAGAAGTTCTACAAAATTGCCATTTTCTACAGAGTATTAGAGAAGGCCTCACTGAGCAGAGATTTGGTGGAAGTGAGAGAATGGCACATGCCACAATCTGGGGAAGAAGAGCCTTTGGGGCAGGGGAAACAATTTGTGTTATAAATTCAGTCAAAAACTTTCAGAGATTATATAGGCCCTTAGAGTTAATCTGTTACAAACCTGCTCCTTTGCCCCCCAACACTGCATTGATGAGGAGAGTGAATCCTAAGGGTTTAACAGGTAATAAAGGTCATGCTTCTAACAAGCGATGAATGAAGACTTGGACTAACATCCTTTATCTTCCTACCACATTTCTCTACCCACCTCGCCCAGTCCTTTCCAATACTGTGCCAACATAAGGCGGGAGCGACACACATTTAGTGCTTCAAGCCAGAGCTCTGGCTGTATTATTGTAATATACCGATGATATTAATGACCCACCTGATATTCCTCCCCCATCTGAGCCCCATCTACCTGCCCAGAATTCTTCTCACACTGCCAATGGTGACTTAGCTATGTGGCTATACATGAGGCCTTCCAAATACCCAGTTTTGGCATCTTCCGCTCCCACTTAAACTCCTATGCAGGACAAAAAAAAAAAAAAAAAGAGTTCCCTCCACCAAAAGAGATTTACTGCCACCACACCATTAAAAAGTTTTGTTTCCTTTTCATTTATTTGCTCAGTACTTCATATGAGAAGATCTTGACTTATCCTTTTTCAATAATTGAGCTTAGCAACCAGCTCAAGACACTTTGGGATTTATTTTCAAATTTTCAAATTTATTTCTAATGAAAAGCAGAGTTGACAGATAGAGAGCAAGAGGGGATGATCCAACTTAGCCACAAAAGTAAATTTTAGCTCTTTGCTTCTACCGTAAAGAAAGACTAGAAAGCTTGGAAAAATCTTCCTATAGCTTGATGTTTCATTTAAATTCTGAAAATGATAAGCTAGCTTCAAGACTCAACCTAGTTACTACTTCTTTCAGGAAACCCTCTGTGAACAAACCCACTCCCCAAATCTGTGCTCCTGTGGTATTCCATACATACCTTCAAGATAGCACTAACCATACAGTATTCTGATAATCGTTTTACATGTCTCTCCTTTCCCACCAGGTTCTCAGTACCCATCACAGTGGGGAGGTAGGAAGTATTTGATGCACATAGTTTCCAAACTAACTGAAGACACAAAGTATAGCAAAACATTTCTTTGCTGCTAATTGGTTAAGAGTAACCTAAAGACAAATAGCTTGGGTGTCAAAACTAGGTTTCCATGCACACTGCTGGTTTATGAGGACACCAGAGAAGAATGTTCTAAATTGAGACTGAAAATGTATGATGCTAACTTAACTACACACACATTACACCTCAAGCCTGGACAAATAAAAATAAGCATTTCATGGATCTACAACAATTTTCATAAAAGTTTATATGGGCACTCCTGGTTCTAGGTACATTCGTTTTACTATTTGATACAGCACATAATTTTACTTAGGGCTTTAAGTGAAATAATACAGTAATGTAACGTGTGGCAAGTACCATAACAGGTGGGCACCATACTACCTGGGGCCCTAACTGCCCGTGAATGACAATGTTCCGGTGTCTACCGTCCGCCCCCTCTAGTTACTCCATTGCCCACCAAGTGAGACGAATTTGTGCTGTTTGCATTTTTCTGCATTGCAGTTTCCTTTCTCTATATTAGCTGCTTGTGATTCCATAGCTACACAAGAGCCTGGGGTACATAATTCAGGGTTAACGATTTTTAATTTATTTAAGCAGAGAAAGAAAACCCTATGAGGAGATGTGACCCATAGCCAACACCCCTGTGGCAGTATCAGGGAAGCTGATTTATCATCTCCAACTCTTTCTCTACTCACTCCACCTCTCACCCTAGATACTTATTACATGAGTTCAGCTTTAAGTAACTATAGAGTAGAGGTAGTGATAGCCCCCTAGAGTAGTTGAAATAGCCTAAACCTCTTCCATGGCATTACTCTATTGGAAAACTGCTTTTGACATATTTGGTTTTGGCTGGCACAATTTTCAAAGAATTCAGCCACCAGTCCTGTCAAGGAATGGTTGTACCCCTGAGTTTTTGATCTCCAATGCATAGGACACCAGAAGTATACTTAGACGCTTGAGGAACATTAATCGGTGATGAGCCTCACCTTGCCAAATGGCTTTAAGAATACTTGGTATGAAACATTAATATCCGAAGCTCAACTTCGGATATTAATTGTCACTAATATTTTATCAGGACATTGACAGATTTCTGCAAATGGAGATACAAAGAAGGAATGTCCCCTGGGCAGAAGAACATATGATGAAGGTGTCATGGAGTACACAAGGAAGCCACAGAATTTAAACAATTCAGAACCTCAATCCATGAATATTTTTTGAGCACCCACTATATGCTCGAACTTGTGCATGTATAAAATCATATAGTAGCCTATATAAACATGGGATTATAATTATGAGTTCTTTTGGAGTAACTTAAAGTGTGGGAGATCCAAATGAATGCTTGGCCACCTCTCAGAGGGGCTGAACTGTGGCTGAACAACATTTTCCAGGAAACTTTTGGGTGAGGGCAGAAGAATCAGGTGCTTTTCACACTGACTGCATTTACCCAGATCATCTATTTCACAAAGTTTTCAGTTTCACCTTAAACCATCCTTCTACTCAAGCGTTGGACTTTCCATTATGAAGTTAAATGACATCCTTCTAGTTTGAGATTTTTTTATATCTAATGTTGTTAGAAAACATAGTCTTTCGGGCACCTGGGTGGCTCAGATGGTTAAGCGTCTGCCTTCGGCTCAGGTCATGATCTCAGGGTCCTGGGATCGAGTCCCACATCGGGTTCCCTGCTCAGTGCAGAGCCTGCTTCTCCCTCTCCCTCTGCCACTCCCTCTGCTTGTGCTCTTCTGTCTATCTCTCTGTCAAATAAATAAATAAAATCTTTAAAAAAAAAAAAAAAGAAAACATAGTCTTTCTTATTCCTTCAAGATCTGTGTCATCAGCAACTTTAACAAATGAGTCATAACCTACCTCTTAACAAAAAAGATGTTGGCCCAGGCCAGCTCAAGGACCCGCAGCTTCACCATTTCATCAGAGATGCCCCTCCCAACAGCCACTACAATACTCTTCGGGGCTATCCATTATACATCCACCAAATTGAAAATCATTGAGCTCTGTTTTCATCCTCACTCTAGGATTTTACAAAGCACCTAGGTCAAATATTCTACTATTGTGACTACAGAACTTTAGAAGTGGCCCAGTTTTTATCTGCAAAATGAAACGGAGGTGATATGGCATAATGTATTCTTAGAGATTACTGCTACGCCCAGGGATCACCATACCTTTTTTAATGGCTTACAATTTTTCTTTTAATCTATTTAAACATCAGAAGCATCCTCAAGCATTCTAAAGCTTTTGGAAATCAAGCTATTGGCTCGGTCACCTAGTACCTCTGTGCTGTGCACATTCCTCAAAAGTGGCTGACAGCGTCTCAGCAATCTCATCCGCAGTCTTGCCCAGCTCAGCCGTCAGGCAGGCCTGCAGTTCCATCTGGGCAGAGGGCTCCATGTCCTTTCTAGAAAGCTAATATTTCTTTGGAATCACTTTATCTTGATTGGGCTTCCAGATCCTCCCCTTAATGTTTATTCCTCTCTTTTCTGACTTTTTTTTTTTTAAACTACTGATTTGGAAAGAAGTTGAGGGAGCATTTTATGATTTATTCAGTTGACACCTTACTCTTTAAAAAAAAAAAAAAAAAGAATAAATGACACCAAAACTAATGTACCTAAAAAACAAGGTGATTCCACTAATCCAGACAAGGGAACTTATTTGAGTAAGAAGATGGGAAGGGGAATATATTTTTAGAGAGAGTACTTCCATTTGCAAGAAAATTCCCTCTGCAGTTAGTTGGTGAACCTGTCAACGTAACAAGAAGGGTGGAGGCCATCTCTCCCAAGATGATCTGAGGAATAATGGTAAGCAACCAGGTAGCTGATGCAGTGTGAGAAGGCCTGTCGTCCACGCTTCTTCCTCCTCGGAAGGATCTGCCCTGTTCATCTGTCAGTTCAGCAGAAGCCTGGCGGTAAGTCAATATGTTCCCCTTGAGACAAGGAAAATTCCGTAGGTCAGACTTGCTAGGCCAGTAGACTACAAAAAGCGCCGAGTGCATACAAATGCTGTAGTAAATTAAGATAATGATATTGGCTGTTTATTGTAGATAAAACATAAATCTGTAATAGAAGCATCTAGGAGATTCCAGCGCCCAGTGTATCAACATCAGAAAGAGCAGTTATGATTGTTGTCAAGGGAAGAAAAAAAAAAAAAAAAATCCAGGGCCTGACTAACATTTAGAGATATAAAGCTTTCATATCCTTCAGTCTTCTTTCCTTTGTGATTTCCACAGGATTTTCATTTCCAGAGATATTATACTACTTGCTTTCAAAGGAATTCAATATTTTCATTCAGAAAAGTAATTTCACAGAAAGTAACACAGAGTGATGTCCTGGGTATTCATTTTCAGAGCCAATCTTACAAAGTCAATTTGTGCTGCTAGGAGCTGGGGCAACATAAAAAGGTGCAGACCCTGTGTATCTGGGTTTCCATGGTCTTCCACTTCCTTCCTGTTTCCCCCCCATGCAGAATGCCTTGGACACCCCATAAGCATTTGAAAAGGACTGTCTGGCGTTAAAAACAAAACGCACTGCCGACTCCCTTAATAACATCACCCGCCGTAACCCAAAGACATTGATCCCAAGCCCAGGACTAGATTATGGCTTCGTCCCTTCTGCCCTGTAGTAAAAGTCATATCGCCATCACCATCTCAATCATTCTGTTTATTTTCTCCACGTTGTTTGAGAAATTAGAGGAGAAAGCAGCAAGTCTAAGGTGAAAGACGAGGAGATGAGTTACTTGCTCGGGCACTTCTGTGCAGATAAAAAGCTAATCCTGATAAAACCAAGACTGAAATCCTTCCAGCCCACATAAAGTCAAGGTCAGACAACGTTACCCAATCAAGTTGAAAGCTGATCGGTTTTCTGAAGTGAGTCAGAGCCTGACAGAAGGACAGAGGTAGACGGAGGAAGGATGGGGGGGGGGGGGGAAGGTGTTCCTTTTCCTATTCCTGCTTCTTGACATATTTGAGGATCAAAAGGAATAAAAAAAAATCTTCAAGTTTCTCATCAGGCATTGGGATGATGGAAGCACACAAGGTCCAGCTGCCAATGGGTGTTTTTCCTAGGGTTTTTCAAGTCAGCCGCATGCCCTAACCTTGAGGACGTTGTTTATTCCTGGTGGAAAGATAAGCCAGCCAGACCCGCCCCCCCGCCGGAGCAGAGTGGGCATTACCAGGGAACAAAGAAAGAGTGCTGTACAGCAACAAGCATTTGGTTTTGATTAGAGGATATTCAGGGACTGTGCAAGTTCTATTAAAATAAGCACAAAACCATTTTAAAGGGCTTTTTCTTTTCTTTCTCTTTCCCCCCTCGGTTTATATTGTTAATCTTTCTTCCTGGACGGCTCCTCACAAATGCCTTTTGTTTTCTTGTGTGATTCTACGTGCCAGGACTCTAAGAAGGGAGGACGGAGGTCCTGTTTTGGCATGCTTTCAAGTCTCTTCCATAGGAGATGAAGGCTTGTTGCTGTGCCTTCAAGGGTATAAATTTAGAGGCCGCCAAACCATCCGGAGGTAATTCAAATGCTGGTAAATGTTGGAATCCACCCTGGCCCCCTGCTCATATGAATACCCTGGCACTTACCCCACTCAGAGGAAACGAAACCAATTTGGGAAAGCGAAGAGAGAATAAACATGCAATTAAAATGGTCATTTCTCCTGGTTTCTTCCTTTAGTTCTTTTTTTAACACTGCATCCCATTCTATAATCTGATGATGAATCGGGCCTGGTTAATTATAACAACATACAAAAGATCGCTGTCTTTTCCCCACAGTGACTATACTAGCTTTGAATATTTGGGGGGTGGGGGGACGTTGGGGTGGGGCGCAGGGGGGTGACAAGGAATGGAGAGGTGGATAAACTTCCAGTGAAGCCATCATTTTGGAAGAGCCGCTATTTTTATATTGTTTGCAAACCCTTTGCCACAGTGAACATTACAGAAATGGCACTTTTCCTGTCAATTTATCTATCTTCCTCCTTTATACATAGATAAATAAAAATGAATCTTTCCAAAGGCCGCATGCATGCCACTTCTATATATTCTCCAGATAGCTTATTTTTATTCAGCTTAAAGCATAACCTATCATTTGTATTCAAGATTCCATCCAGCCTCTCTCTCTCTCTCCAAGCAAGTCTTCAAGAAGCCCTGCTGCCCTGCTTTGTTCCAGAGACTCTGCTAAAGGCCAAAAGATGGAGATAGCACACCCATCTGGTTTGTTTTCACATCCTAAGAGAAGGGCTTGAGAGAGCCCCCTCCAGTGGAAGGAACAAGGTGGTTGGGGATAAGCATTGTCAGTCTTCTCTTTGTTTGTCTGTGATTAGCTTCTTGTGCTCCTCTCAGGAAGACTCTTAATATCCATGGGGAAATAACACCACTAAATGAAGCTCACCCAGCAAACGGGAGAATTCGTGTCAGTGCTTTGAAAGACTTACACCTAAAGATTCCATTTCAGCGTCAAAAAACAAAAACAAAAACAAAAAACAAAAACACAGAAGCATCTCACTTCTCCCTTCGTCCTTTTTTGTTGTCATTGTTGTTCCCCTGTCCCCCTCTACTTAATTCTAAACAGGGTGTGAATTTTATATGTATCAACCTGAAAGCATCTGCTAGAAAGTAACAGCCAACCTGTGTATGAAATAGGAATAGATTCCATGTCAGAACAAAATTAAGATCTTGATGCCTCACCGTTTCCATAATATTACCATCATGCCTGGTGAATAAATACCACAGGAATACCAAACAGCGGCCGAGCCAAAATGAATATTGAAATTTATAAAATGGCCAGTGTCCAAAGCAGTAATGCTCACAGGGAAGTGTTTTGACATCTGAGATAACCTCCATTTTCCTTCGGAGCCGGGGATGCCTGATTTGGTGGGACTGATGTGAACAAATGCAGTATTACAATGAATTTCAAACTGTTTTCTTCTTTCTTTTTTTTTACCCCTTCAATTTTTACAGTTACCCATCACCCCAAGAGTAGAATAAGAAGGGGCTTAAAGCACAAAATTTGAAGTCAGATAATTCGGGGCTAGAATCCCTGTCTCTCACTCTCTAAATGTGTAGCTTTAGGAACCTGAAATAATCTTTCTGAGCTTCAGCTAGTATCTATAGAGAAACCAACATACCCATTCGTACAGGGCAGTGGTGAGGATTAAATAATAATATGCATTATCGATGACATAAAAAGTAATGATAATTATCATAGCTAACATTTATTGCATACTTTAAAATGTATCAGTCACTGTTTTAAGAGTCTTACACATATTAGCTTATTAACTATGAGATAGGGTTATTGGAAGATTACATGAGTTAATTCACGTAAATGAAGAATTATGTGTATGCCTAGCACATGGTAAATGCACTATAAATGGTAATTATAATGATAATAATGTAATCCCCACAACAACCCTCCAAAAATGGAATTGTGATGAGGCCTTTTACCCAGATGAGAAAATGGAGGTACAGAAATGGGAAGCGACTTATCCATTGTTGTGGATTAGCAAACACTGGAAAGATTCAGAGAGTCTGGCCCCAAAGCCGGTAATGTTAACCACTGTGTTATATGTAAAAGCTCTTGATGTAATATAAAATGTGATATATAGAGATACGTATTATGTATTTTTGTGCCTCTATGTATGTGTATAATATATACATAAACATACAGCTGATTTCCCATATTAAACAATGGAACATTCTGAATAAGTTTCTACTACCAAGTCCAACCCCGCAAGTCACGAATGAAAGTTGTGACTGGTGCCTGGCCCGATTTATATTCCAAAATCATCATATTCCCTTCGCAGTACCATTCCTGCCCAGATTTTCCCTTCTAGCTGATGGGGGTTGTTCGGCTGGGCTTTGTGTGAGTTACAAAGCAGCAACAATTACATGAGGGAGTCCAGGAGCATGTTAACCACAAAAAAACAGTTGTCATAAACACTGCGCATCTTAATGCAGTGCTTCAGTCTTTACGTAAGATTAATTAAAGAGCAGATGTTCTGTCATACCCTGCGTTAGGTATGGTTATCTTTGAGATTCCAGCTCCTCTGTTTGCGGGGTTTTAATTTGCATCGTTATGCATTTTGAGCCTGGGGCATGAGTAGTCAAGTGGTAAACATTAGCTATACCGCACTGTATTTCCAAATGCACCTTCACTATTAGGCTGACTAATAGAATTCAATTCTATTTTCAGCCGAATCCTCTCAATTTTCATTTGCTTTTGACACGTTACATGGCAGGAGGAAAGAGCAAGGGAAAATGAAGGGGAGAGGCAGTCCCTGCCCTGAGCACCGTCCTCAAGTCAGCAAGATGGCCCCCTTCTGTTGGGTTTTGACCACGCACGCAGAATGGCCCCCAACATCGCCTTCTTTGCACACAGCTGCGATAGCTCTGAAATTTCCCCTCCCATCCTTTTCTTAGAGGTTGACACTCTAGGTAGAGCATGAGGTCTCTTCTGTGTTGTTAGGAATTGGAGGCACTTTAAGTGAATGCTAGTTTTCAAAAATGCAACTCCCGAAAACTGATGTCAAAAAAAATTTCAGGCCATGATCAAAGTATGATATGAATTAATTTGTCATTATAACACAACCCCACTTGCCAGGCATTTCAGGCCAGGGTTTGGGAAAGGCAGCAGATATCTGGGTTGACAATTTCATTTAAAGGACAGAAAGCTTTCTGCTTTCTTTTCATTGGTATCTTGATTTAATGAACACACAAACAGACCATCGCCATATGCTCCAAACACCAGCTTGCTGTTCTTCAAGAAGCAGCTTGGGAAAATGCCAAGGCAAGAAGCTTGGAAGAAACTTGAAAAGGCTTCAAGACATATCTTTGTAGCCTGGGATAGCAAATGCACCAGTGATTAATTACGCTGGGGTTGGACGTGAATAGGAATGCCAATAAGGCGTTCCTAGCACTGCGATGGTGGGCATGTTGGCCTGATAATAGAATCCTTCCTGTTTTGATTTCCCTGGTTTCCTTCCTTTTAGTAACACATTCACATGCGGGTCAGAGATAGAAGATGGCAATGTCATGCTGTTTCTCATTACAGAATCATTAGATCAGGTGTGACCACAATCAAGGAAGAAGTGTTCCTAGGAAATAGGAACTCCAGGATTTGTGCCAGAGAATTCCTGTCTGAAGAGACATCCATGACTGTATCTTCCTGCAGAAATCCTCCACTACCTCCCCCCAGAAATACTCAAAAAACAGTGTAGGGGGCGACTTTCCCCAGCTGGCAACATCACTTATAGAATCTCCCCTAGATGACTTTGAAAAATGATTCCCCTTTTTCGGAATCCAGAGTTGGAGTTTGCTAAGGTTTTTAGAGCAAGAAAGGTCATTTTCTTTCTCTTTCTTAGAAGAAGATGGAAAAGTAGGAGAGGAATAGGAAGGAAAGGCTTTATCCAGAGCAGAAGGCTTAATTGAACCTAATAATAGGGAAGAACTTGTCTTGATGATAGAATTTCAAGTACCAGAATTCAGAAAAGCTTGCTTGAACATGATCATTTCAACACAAGTCTTGAGGCTTGTGTAATCTACTTCTAAATTCACCTTGTAGGTTTCATCCAATCTGTATTTCCCCATCTGATGATCGGCCCATGTGCATATCGAATGGCTTCTGTCACCTACAAAACATATTCTAGGAATCCTTCCTCTTTCAACGTGGTCCTTAATCACCTGACCCTGACATAGAGAGCCGGACTCAGCTTCCATCTTTCCCCCTGCACCTGACATTGCTCTTATCACACCACTTGTAACAGGCTCAAGGGCTTCAGCACCTTTGTTCCCTTTCTCTGAAATTCCCTTCACCACATTGTCTTTCTAGGAAAAGTTCTGGCTACATCCTTTACTTATGTCTTCTGGGATCTTGTCCCAGATTTCTTGCTAACACTTTTGTATCTTTCCTTCAATGTCCCAACAACACCTCAAACCAAACATAGTTATGGCTTAACTCATCTTTCCTTCCAAATATCCTCCAGTTTGTAATCCCCAATCCCTGTTAATGGCACTCAAGGTGCCACTAACCATAAGGTCACTAACACTCAAAATACTGATTTTACATTTGCCCATTCCTTCTCTTCTAACACCCTGGTAGCCAGTCACTGGATGTTTGATGCGTCCACTTCCAGAATCACTCTCATATCCAAAAATCTTTATACCCTACCTAAATTGTCTCCTAGGCTTTCCCTCTCTGTTGTCCCTTCCCGACTTCACGAATTCGTTTTATTTCACATAGCCTAATGTTATAATCATCTAGTTGATCTTGTTGCTTTCCAGTCTTTCTCTTTCTCTATCTATTTTGCCTTGAGCTACAGGATTAAATTGTGATACTTGAAGTATTCATTCATTCATTTGATACTTATGAGCATATGTGCCAGGAACCAGGATATACACCCCTTAAGAACAGAATTCCCATATCTACTTAAAGTGTCAATCAGTGATTGGTACTTAGTCACTTTTAAATACATGGGTATTAAGTAAGTAAATAAGTGAATAAATGAATGAGGTAGGGCTTACAGTCTAGTTAGGGAGAAGAGGTGTAATATTATCAGAAGCTACATAATAAGATACTATGGACTACTTCAGGAAAATCTGTAATTCATTGCCAAATGAAAGATACTAGCATTCTGGACTAATGTAGTCAGAGAAACCCTTAGAGAAGGTAAGGGAGAAGAAAGAGAATCAAGATTTACTGTGCAAATAATACACATTCAGCCCTATACTAGGTGAATTGCTTGCATTCTTTTATCTAATCCTTAAAACAACCCTATGAGTAAGCCCATCCTATAGATAAATCAACAGAGGTTCACGGAGGTTAAAAACCTTGCCCAAGGCCATCTAGTTAGAAAACGTTACAACTGAAGTTTGAAGAAAGGAGTGGGTAGTTCCAACGTGTACATCCCCCCACAGGGCTAAGCTAGAAAAGAAAGGTAGGTGTGAAAACATTTCAAAGAAGACTAGATAAGCCTAGGTTATAGGTTTGACGTGGCAGACCTCAGTAAGGAGGAGTCAAATTTTACCCTTAAATTTTGGATCAGAATACCTAGGAAGAATGCAAGAAGTGTGAAAGGGGTGCCACTTTCAATCAGAAAGGAATTTACTGATAGACATAGTAAGTTTGATGGGAAACTCTTGCCACTAAGTCTAGGTTCCATATACTTGGTTAAGGTTTTCAGGTTTCACAGTACCTCCAGGACATTGGATAAAAGCAACTCTTTAAAGAAATAAAAAATGACCCTCAGAACCATGAATTTACTTTCTAAGGTTTTTTGGTGTTCCTGGTTAGAACGTGGTCTGAATGATCAGTATGGTTGGTAAGAACAAGTTTGAAGGGGTTAGGGGTGGTATAATGAGATCACATAAAGCCGGGCAGAACTTCATATTAAACTTGGGACAGTGTTCCATCCAGTATCCGAATTTTGTCCTAGGCACTGCAAATCTGCTCTTCTAGATTCTGCTCACCACTTGCAGCAACAAGAACCTCATTCCATTGTTAGAATAACCTAAGAGAAAACTGCTTTTTTTTATAATCACAATCTGCCCTCCAGGACATTCATCTATACTAGTCCCATCTCTGCTAATCCTTTGAAACATAATACCCCTTCCTATATTTCATTACAGCCTTTGTATCTCCCTACAATCTTTTCTTTTCCAGGCTAAAATGATAGGGCTTGTTCAAAGGGCGAAAGAACAACCTTTAACACACACAGTAAACTTACTGTGTATTTTTATCTGACCGATTACCTCTACACTGCAAATGAGGACATGGAATATTAATTAAGGTCAACAATATATCCAAGCTCACAAGACTTACAAGCAAAGGAGCAAGAATTTGAACTCAGGTCTGCATGATACCCAAACTCCTATTTTTTCTATTACAAATCACTGTTTTCAACTTTCTCATTGGATATTTATTTATAGATAATCTCTTCCCCTTCTAAATTTTAAGTGACTCAAAGAACACTTAAATAAATTGGACAGTCATATATACCTATGATTCATAGATATATATGATGACAAAAACATATTTTTAAGGAAGGAAGATAATTATGCCTGATATCAACCACAAGAAAAGCTATTACACTCCATTTAAGCATTACATTTAGCTGTGAGCTTCCTAGCACTAAGAGCAAAAAGAGAAGTAAAACTATAGTTTCAAAGTTCTCACCACAGGACCTTAAAAAAAAACAAACAAAACCAAAACTAACCAGTTCATGAGAAAGAGAAATGTTTTCCTGGCACTGCATTCTAAAATGAATTCTAAAAAGCATTTATCACATATCTGTAAGAAGAATTCATCACTTAGATGTTGAGTAAAACAACAGATGATGTCTTCAAAGTGGCTTTACAGAAGATAAAACAACAGTCTTCACACAGCTATTTCTTGTAGAGATTCTTATTAAAGCAAAGAGGAAAATACTAAATTGCTACTCAGTGAAGGCAATTCTAAATGGACAAAACCACCATAATCCACAAGCATGCATATAAGAACAGAGCCCAGAAAAACTAAGGAATGGGCTCCTGTTACTGATCCAGACTGAGTTAGAACCTGTGAGAAGTTTACCCTGCTCTGGCCAGGAGCTATAGAAAAGAAATGTCCTCAGATACGTGCTTTGATAATCTCATTTTCTGCTGGTTTGAATGTTTCCATTACCTGGCCTTTTAGTTTGGATGTCCAAATGGTTACTAGTCCTGCTTTTCCTCTGTATCATATTTTCCAAGTTCCCAATTTCAACTCTTGGCACTGCATTTCTAAGAATGGATCTTCTCCCAAAAGACCCTTCTTCTTGATGAGCCCTAGGATCCTCCTTCTTCAGGTTCTGCTCCAGCCAGAGACATAGGCAATCCAGTAGGCGCATGGTCAGCAAATCCCTTAGAGAATTTCTCAAAAAGCAATCAATTCAACAGTGCTCTGGGAGAGAACTATAGCAATCAATTCCAGACTGAGTTTTCTGGCAGCTCTAAGGGTGCAGTTCCTCTTTGTGGCTGAACGAAGCAAATTCCATCGGCTTTTGATATGAGACATTCCAGTGGCACAACTGACATTCTGTTAGGGTAATTGTGGAATCTGACTTATACTTTCCCAGATGAAGGGGCAAGGTAGGCTGTGAAAATGTTTGCAGATACAATCAAAATTTTCTTAAAAAGAAGATTTAGATCTGCTTAAGAGCTTGGATAAATCTCTTGACTTCAGGACATGGGAGAGATTTTTTCCCCCTAACTGCCTTTGTTCTTGTTTTAGTTGAAAAACATTAACAAAATTAGAAATAAAATCAGAAACTCACCTACTGTCCACCATCCACCCATCCCCATCAAATTGATCCTGTGTCCATGTCCATATAAAAACATAATTTTTAAATTACAATTATTGCATAGGCATATTTTATATTCTGGGGTTTTTCCACTCAGCTTTATAAACACTCTTCCTACGATGGTTACCACATGGTTTTTATAATTATCACTTTTGATGGGAGTTACACTTCCATTAAGCAACTGCATTATGATTGAATTAACCATTTCACTACATAGACATTTAAATTGTCCTTTTATATGAGTCATTTCCACATGACAAATTCAAAGAAGTCATTTATTTATTTATTTATTTATTTATTTATTGAGAGAGAGAGAGAGAAAGTGCGTGAGTGTGGTGGGGGAAGAGGCAGAGGGAAAGGGAGAGAAAGTATCCCAAGCAGGCTCCACACGCAGCGTGACGCCCAACTTGGGGCTCAATCTCACAACCCTGAGATCATGACCTGAGCTGAAATCAAGAGTCAGATGCTTGACCGATTGAGCCACCCAGGCACCCCAAAAGGAGTCATATTTCTAAACCAAACTATCTAAAAAAAAGATACTTTACATCTTTTCAAACTCCATTTTCACAATGATAAATTCCTATTTACACATTCATCAGCAACATATGAAAATACCATTTTCATCACAGCCATGCCAACACTGGGGATCTGTATTTCTTTAATATTAATCTAAAAGGTATAGGATGTCATATGTGCATGTATCTGGTTAAGTGGCCTGGAAATTTGTAACAATTGTCATAATAATAGGTGTAACAGTGATATTGCCAATCAACCAGCTCTTCCCTTCTTCCTTGCTACAGAGCCCAGATTTTGTCCTGGTTTCTATCCATCCTCCATGTGATTCAGAAACAAATACTGATTAGTCAAGGGCAATCTTTAAAATCCTGTTTTGGTGCTAATGAAACTTGGGAAGCCCACCCCAGAGCTTCTGGGAAGGGTTTCTTTACTCCTAAAAAAGATAAAACAACTGAACATACTCGATACTCTGTACAAACTTATTACCATTATAACATGTAACTTTTGAATATACTTTTCTGACTATATTCTTAATGTTTTATATTATAAAAACAAAATGACCTGCAAAAAACTCTTGAAATTTACTTAGTAGTTTTTTTTTAAATCACAGGGATGTTGGCATTATAGTTTTCAGTTTATACACACACACACACACACACACACACACACACACACACACAGTTGACCCTTGAACAACATAGGGGTTAGGTGCACTGATATCCCCTGCCCACAGTCAGAAATCTGCACATAACCTTTGACTCCCCCAAAACTTAACTACTGATAGCCTACTGTTGACCAGAAGTCTTACCAATAACATAAATAGCTGATTAACACATATTTTGTATGTTATATGTATCATATGCTGCATTCTTACAATAAAGTAAGCTAGAGAAAAGAAAATGTTATTCAGAAAATCATGAGAAAGAGAAAATACACTTAATAGTACCGTAAAAAAAAAAAAATCCAGGTATAAGTGGACCTGTGCAGTTCACACCCATGCTGTTCAAGGGTCAACTGTGTGTGTGTGTGTGTGTGTGTGTGTGTGTATGTGTATGTGTGTGTATATATATATATATATAATATCAGTAATTAGAAATCAAGATGTTCACTTTAAGGAAAAAAATGCAAACATAAAGTAAAATGAGGTAGTATAATATTGGATTTGAATTGGAAACATCAACGAAAACTTATGACTATATAGATTATATATGTTTTCATGTGAATATATACCCTAGCTCTTTCCACTAAAAGAAGATAGAAGGAATGATAAATCATCATCAGTAAACACACCCAGCAACATATCTTGGTTTTTAAATACCAGTCCCCACCTAAGGGAACAATGGCTTCTTGCAGAAATGGCTAATCTGTGTCCGGGACAAAAAAGGACAAGGTTAATCTTAGGGATACTGTCAAGAGCACAGAGAAACCAACTTGAAGGAGTTCCAACTAGCAAAATCTAGGACAATTTAAGTATCAAAAAGAGTAACCACTATAATTGATAACATAATTAAATGTATGAATCCATAGTAACATTTAAGTAAAAGCAGAGGTGTCTCTCCTTACAGAAAAACACAATAGATGTGAAAGGAATGATAGAATTAGAACCTTGCTATTTTATAACACCCAATGTAATTAATAATCAATTCAAGTAAGTATTATCAATGGATGCTAAAATCATTAGCTGAGGAAGAATATGATGACCAAGTATTGGCCTCTTCCCTGAGATTAATTACTTAACTCTGAAAGGAATATATACCTTTGTAATGGGGAGATAGGACTGTCATCACCTTAACCAAGTGATCAAACTTAATATCATCAATAGTAGGACATCTTGACATTGTGTCTGATATGCTGCAACATGCAGTACATGGCTTTACCCATAAAGTTATCTTGCCAAAAATAATCTAAATCTACCCAAGGCACTAGGCCTGATAACTGGATATACAGTGAATAGAGAAAAAAATTAGATGACACCATAGGAAACAATCAGATAAATACAGAATGTGGTACTTATTACAAGGCCTGAATTCTTCAAACATCAGTGTCATAAAAAATAAAAAGGTAGGGGTATTGTTCTGGATTAAAAGAGACTAAAGACTCATAAACAAATGCAATGGCACATAATCACTGGATCCTAGATTTAAAAAACAGATATAAAGGATATTTGGGGGCCAATGGAGAATTTGAATATGTATTAGATTTGAAATGATATTATGGAATTAGTGTTAATCCCCTTAAGTCTGACGATTGTATTGTCTTTATGTAGGGTATTATCCTTATTCTGAGGACATACATGCTGAAGTATTTAGAAGGAAGAGTCATGATATCTGCAACTTAATTTCAAATGGTTTGGCCAAAAAGACTATACTTTCAATTTTTCTGTATTCTTGAAAATTTTCAAAGTAAAAGGTTCATGAAGTAGAGGAGAGAAAAATAAGGGAAAAAAAACCCAATCTTTCTTCCTCTACTAGATTTTATCATTTAGTTGCCATAATCAGGAGAACTATAGTGATATATCAAGAAGAGCATAGAAAACTACAAACAGAATAGAACCTGGTCCTTGATTTTTTTTTTTTTTTAAGATTTTATTTATTTATTTGCCAGAGAGAGAGACAGTGAGAGAGGGAACACAAGCAGGGGGAGTGGGAGAACACGAGCAATGAGCCCAATGCGGGGCTCGATCCCAGGACCCTGGGATCATGACCTGAGCCGAAGGCAGATGCTTAAGGACTGAGCCATCCAGGCGCCCCTGGTCCTTGATTTCTTGAGCCACTGAATTAACCAATGGTATAGCCATCTTATCTAATGGTTTCTTATTATGTCAATTATAAATTATTCTTATTGGTTAAACCAGTTGAGGTTTTATAATCTGTGGACAAAAGTATTTTAATAGAAGTAGGAGACAACAAAAGCTTACCATGTGGCAGTCCCCATAATAAATGCAGTCACGTATAGTACCTACTTTCAACATTTTACAACCATTAGAAGTAAGTACTATTATTGTTTCCATTTTCTTCAGATTTGGAGGTCAAAGTATAGACAGGTAAGTCTTGTTGAAAGTCACGCAGTCATTAAGTAATCCAGCTAGAACTCAAACCTAAGCATCTAGCAATACTTTTCCACTAAGACCCAGACACTTATATTCAGTTGCCTACTTGACATGTTCACTTCGGTCATAAATGAACTTCTGGAATTTAAATTAACATGGCCTAAACAACATTCATGATTCCTTCTACAAAACATGCTTCTCTACCCAATGTGTAAGACTAAACCATAGAGATATCCCTTGATTTGTCTCCCTACACAAAATCCTATCTATAAGCAAATCAATTCTCCTCTACCTCTGAAATATACCCAAGATCTGTTTTCTTTTTTCGATCCTGATTGCTATAATCTTAATTAGAAGGTTCCCCTGTCTCTTACATGTACAACTACAGCAAGCTCCTAATCGACCTCCATTCATTTAGCTTTGTTCCCTGTATCCTTTCTCTACAACAACCAGAATGACCTTTCCCTGCTATGAATGATCTGATCATATAATTGTCATGGTTCATACCTCTAATAACTTACTATTGAACTGTGAATCCAAACTTATTGCAATAGTCAATGAGGCCCTACAGAATCCCTCCCCTCTCTCTCTCTCCAACATTACCTGGAAACACTTTCCCCCAAGTTCACTACACCATACCACATATATACCTTCTTTCTGCTCCTCAAATATAAGTGCAGTCTTACATTTAGGGCCTTGGCACTTGGTCTTCTCTATACCTGAAATACTCTGCCCCCAAATATTGTCATTGTTGGATTCTTTGGAACATTCAAGTCTTAGCTCAAGTGTCTTTTCAGAGAGGTCTTCTCTGATCACTTAGCACACTTTATACAAAATGCTCACAATCCCTCTCAATTGCCTTTGTAAAAGTCAGTAACGTTTCAAATGATCTTGTTCATTCATTTACTTGTTTTTTATGTCTCTTTTCTCTTTCCAACTAGGATGTAAGTTAAATGAGAACAGGAATATTGTTTGTCTTATTCACCACTTTATCCCTTGTTCCTAGAATAGTGCCTGGCACATAGTAAGATGTTCAATAAATATTTGTTAATTGAATGAATAAATAAAATATTCAAAGGCTCTTAACAACCACACTTTGCCATCTCTCCATATAATAATATCTACCATATCGATCCAGGTTGCTTTTCCTTGAATGCATATAATCTAGTTTCTCAAAGTCTCCCTTATAGTGTTACAGTCAGAGAGCAACAAAGAGCAAAAATCTCTCCCACAATTTTTTTCACCATATAATGTTTTCTTTTCTTTTTTCTCCTATTATTTAGAAGGTGAATATTCAATTTGAAGTTATATCAGTGGTTATTTTTAAGTTTCATAAAAATGTTTTACTGATATTGCTCTAATTTTCAGCATTAAAAATAAGATTCACACCACACACATAGACATATATACTCAATGTATGATGAGGAAATCAGCATAATATGATACCCTCTTATTTATTAAATCTTATTTTTTAGAAGATTTTATTTATCTATCTTAGGGAGAGTGAGCACACATGAGCAGGGAGGAGGGGCAAAAGGAGAAGAAGAAATAGACTCCCAGCTGAGGGGGGAGCCCCACATGGGGCTCGATCCCAAGACCCTAAGATCATGACCTAAGCTGAAGGCAGACACTTAACCAAGTGAGCCACCCAGGCAACCCCCTATTTTTTGGTAGTATATAGAATTTTTGTCCTAGGCTACTATCATTATATTATTATTTCCACTCTGTGTATCTGCCCTTTCAAAAATCATTTAAGGTATTTACATTAAAGCTTTTTCTTCTGATTCATCTCAGAGATATCTGGAATGTATCTCCAAGTAATTCCTTAAGAAAGATAAATGAGAAGAATATTTCCTATGTCTTTGCCTGTTTGATAATGTGTTCTATAGCTTTCATACAAATGTCATAACTTGAGTAGGCCACAAACTTTTCTTCCATAGTTATATAGATGTTTCTCTACTGTTATAAAACATCATGTGTTGGGACAGCCTGGAATTTATTTTGGATGACCTTTTATTTTATATAAATATTTGTGGCTTTTTTGTCTTTATTTGAAAGTTTAAAACATTTCAAGAATGTGTCTACATATTAATTGCTTTTCATTAACTGCCTGATAACCATTCACTTATTTTGACCTAGGGCAGACATCAGCAAATATTTTCTGTAAAATGCCAGATAGTAAATATTTTAAGTTTTGAGGGTCATATGGTCTGTCACAACTAGTCAACTCTGCCGATTCAGAGCCTTTCTTCATACCACCAGTTTTCTTGCTGGGATTGCTACCAGAATGAATAAACTGAGAAGGAGTCTACAGTGATGAGGCTTGAGGAGGAAGTATATGTTATTTCAACCTGCAGATGACACTAAAATCTAGCTACTGATAGCTAAGCAGGAAAATGAAGTCACTGAATAAGGAAAGAGCAGTCAAACATGTTTGAAGAATCAAAGAGCAACAACAAGTTCTAGAGAGAATTCAGAAAAATGTGGATTTGAGGACAGAAAGCAGACAGTAAGACAAATGCACAATTAAGTGGTTCTAGGGGGCATCAGGGACTAGTGTGCTTGGATGACGCTGACTTTTATTCAATTATCCATCTAGCTATGTTTCCATTTTAAATGATGGGACTGTTATCCATCAATGGTCCCTGCTCAAAGATCTTCAGTGACTCCCCATAATTTATGAGATAAAGTCCAAATGACTCAGCATGAAATCAAGGCTCTGACCAATCTGATCCCAATTACCTTTTTTTGTAACTCAACATCTACCTTTCTCTCTCTTCCATGCACCAAATACTCCATTAAATAGCCTATTTCCTTAGTGTGTCATACTTTTACAAGTCCGTGTTTTTTTCTTTTTAAAACGTTCCTCCTTCTCCTCTCTGTCTGGAAAAATAAATCTAATCTTTCAACATTCAACTTTAATATCCCCTTGTAAATGAAGCCCTTCCCTAATATACTTAACTGTGTTTAAAAAAAAAAAAATCCACTCCCAGTATTACCCTGGAATTCCATCACTTAAATTTCATCTAAATCTACTCATTTATGACAATGATTCTAACTAAAGGTTTGTCCTTAAGCCATTTTATTTCTTCACTTGAAATTTTAAAACATTAATATTTCCTAGTATTTCCACAAAGCTAACTCTTTCGTGGGTGCTGCATAATTGACCACCTAAATATTAAAAGAAGACATGTGCTTAAATAATACAGCAGTATTATTTGTAAGAGCCAATGAAAAATGCCAGCAATTCAAGAAATTATAGAGTGGTTAAATAAACTGTGATAATTTTGCCACATGAAATACTATACAACCACTGAAAAAAGTTGATTTTTGATATATATGCTTTTATATACCAAAATCTTAAAAATGATTGCTTCCAATTGATGAATTATAGTTGAACTTTTTTTCACATTTTGCATATTTGAAATTATTTATAACAGCATATGTTATTTTATAATAGAACAAAGTATTTTTAATCGCCTAGTAGAACAAGGATCACAATCTGTAACATCTAAATTTCTCTTCTGGCAATTCTCCATTGACCTGCAAGAAGTACATGATCTACTTTTAAAGTCCCCATCACTTCTGTATATGTGAACATGTTTAGTCACTTATATGTTAACTCATCTGGGTTGAGAAATTTATTATTCTTGATCCATGACTCTATGACTTGAGCAAAGAATGGGGGGAGAAAGCTATTTTGGATTTAGGTATTCCCACTGCCTGTGGTTTTTATGGCCTATCTGATGTTTTGCTTTTGTTTTTTTTTTTGTCTGTTTTTTTGTTTTTTGTTTTTTATATAGGGGAACCCTAATCTTAGTTAGCAGTTGCTTCCCTTTTCCCTCAGAAACATGCTTAGAGATACAGTGAGCAAATGTACCATACTGGATACCTCTTATGCAACACTTTAGATTCTCTGGGCCTCACCTCCATTTCTAGCAATTGCTTTATCAACCAGTTTCAATGAAGACTTTAACCAGCTTCCTTCAGGTGGAATCTGACAGCATCTTGTACCTCTCACTTCCTGCCTTTCAGAGTTCTGAGATTCATGAGAACCTACTTGTCACTCATTCATGTACAAACCAGAGTATGGGAGAGTTAACACCTTTCTGTGTAATACTCCAACCAATGGGAAAGCGTATACTCTATAAATACTCCTCCCTTTAGTTACCACTAAAAACCTTACAAAGAGGCATTGCAAAAAAGCTATTAGAGGAATTAAGATGGTATGTTAGAAAAAATACAATTAACCAAAATAAGGTAGGAAAAAAAAATAGGAAAAACTACAAAACAGATGAAGCAAATAGAAAATAAATCACAAACGATAGGCCTAAACATAAATATTTCAGTAATTTCATTAACTATAAATGGACAAAACATTGTAATTAAAAGGCAAAGGTTGTCAGACTGGATTAAAAAAAGCAAGACATAAGAATATACTGTTTACAAGTAACAAGCTATCAGTACAAAGATATAGACAAGTTAAAGTAAAAACATAAAAAAATATGTACATGCAAACCAGAGCATAATAAATTTGGGTACTCAAATTCCCATCTCAAGTTCTGCTTCTTAGGGAACCTGATTTAAGATAAGCCCCATATTATGATATAGGATCTATAAGTCATTCAAAATGTTTTGATCTGATAATTGCACCTAGTATTCATTTGATCATAGGCAACTTACTATAGTCATTCCAAGACCATATATGTATGATTTCCTAATATTCAAGTGGTTTCTGTAAGTTTGGGGCACTTTTCAAAATCAATGGCATCCTTGGACTGGCTCTTAAAGTAATAATATGATCAGCTACTGTTATTAAATTATGTACCATGTCCCAGTACATCTGAGTGATTGGAGAGAACTTATACAGGTCCTGAGCCTTCTTCCAACTGTAATGAATTCCCAGACTGCATTTTTATCCTTTCACCACTTGATTTTGCTGTCTAACAAGAAAGTTTTGAGCAGGTGGGACTGGAACATTGCCCACTGAGACTTTCTAGTCATAAATGAACTGGAGCTTTGGGATGCTATCAGAGAAAAATCCCTTAGTACCTCTGCAGACTTAACTGGATCAAATCTTTCCCAGTTTTTCACAGGAAAAGTCTCTACTGGCAAATTGTATGTGAAACATGTACACATGACATATTCAGGTTGTCTTTCCTTAGAGAAGTTTGGGTTTATGACATACTGTTTCACTGGGGAAAAAGGAGAATATCCTTTATCTTTGCCAACAAATTCAGCATTTCTGATGTTTTTCACTCCTTCTTGTAGATCCAAGTTTTCATCTGCTGTCATTTATCTTTAGTCTGAAGTTCTTTTAGCACTTCATATTGGACATGTCTTTTGGCAACAAATCCTCTCAGCTTTGGTTTATCTAAAAAGGCCTTTATTTCACTTTCATTTTGGGGGCTGGTTATCTTTTAATCAACTTTATTGTGGTATATATAATTAGGTTCATATATTAGTTTCTCTAGTTGATCCTGTATGAGAGGAGAACCCATGACTTATTCTGAAAGGGCAGCAGAGCACAGTGGTCCAGAGCCCAAACTTAAAAACCAAACACTTGAACCTGAATCTCAGCTCCACAACCAACCGCTTGGGCAGATAACCTCTCAGTGCCTCAATTTCCTCATATACCAAATGAGGAAAATAAAAACAGTAGCTACTTCAAAGAACTGCTGCAAAGATGATGCAAACTACTATATGTAAAAATCTTAGAATAATGTCTGGTGCATAGGAATCACTACATAAATGTTTGTTATTACTGCTATTATTATTATTATTCTGTTATGTTAATCATCATACATTACATCATTAGTTTTTGATGTAGTGCCATGATTCATTACTTGTGTATAACACCCAGTGCTCCATGCAGAACGTGCCCTCTTTAATACCCATCACCAGGCTAACCCAACCTCCCACCCCCCTCCCTGTCTGGTGCATAGGAATCACTATATTAATGCTTGTTATTACTGCTATTATTATTAATCCCTATATCCTCAGCAACTAATAGAATGTTTGTATCTTAGTAAATGCTTAAGATACATTGAATAACTGAGTTTTTCCTAGATGATTTAAAAACTCACTGAAATCAGGAGTCACAATCATTAAGGAATTCTAAGATTATTCCTTTTGTCATTTTCCCTCTGACTGTGGCCTAACTAGACTACTTTGTCCTTGCTGTGGACTCCTCTCCCAATCCTATTTCAGGCTTTGGCCTCACTTTCCTCTCCTCCATTAACTTTTTACATCTAGATAAACATCCAGATGCCCTATTCTCCATGAATCCCACATCCCCAAATAAGATATGCTCCCTCTTCCTTCCATAACTTGGGAGTTTTTGTCTGATCCTCTTTTTAAGCACTCAGCATACTTTATGCCAGATTATGGCTTTTCAGATCTGGGTCAGCCATTCATATATTTTGCTACAGTCATGAAGGATAAAAAGAGCCCCGGACATCACTGAACCTAAGACACAGATACCTTGGCTGCTAACCTGCCTTTGCCTCATGCCTGAGGGCAGGTATTTGGGTTTCTGCTTTGGATTCTGTATTTGAATCCCTGGGCTAGTAATCATACTAGTACTCCAGTTCTCCATCTACAACACTAAAACTGGACATGGCCCTTATCCCTAGATTACACTACAACATTGGCAACCTGATGCTGACTGCTTGCCCCACCTCTAGGTAGCACCCACCCACAAAAACCCTTTGGCCAGAATTTACTCCCTGAAATAAACATCTTATGATGAAAATCACCTGTCCAAAAGGCTTTCATGTCTCCCCTCTGAAAGAGAAGTGTATCTTGATACCAATGCCCTTTGTGCCTTTCCTACTTCATCTCCTATAAATCCCCTTCCATGTCCCTTAACTTTCAGCCACTCTGAGCTACTTAGAGATCCTACTACATTTTTGGGGGGGAGAGATAAAGGAGAGAATGGAGAGTAGCCTATACCTTTGTACATGCAATACACTCTACCTATAATACCTTCACACTTATAACTTACCTAATTCCTACTTATCCTTTACAACACTCACCAGTTATCACACTTAAATTGCCAAGGCCATGTTTAAAAGTTTAGCTATGCCTTAATTATAAATGCTCATTAGCTAGCAACTTTTCAGGTGAAAACCCTGTGCAAGGGGGAGATTTAGCAAGGCAGGATTTAGCAAAATAGGTGAGTTCAGGCACACCCAAAAGAGTAAAGCATGGATCAGCTTTTCACTCTTAGTTCCCAAGAGTTGCAATTTCTCCTTATAGCTCAATGAGCTTTCCGTGAATATGAACCATTTCAGAGTTCTAGATCTGCAAGCGCATGACTGTGGTCAATATATATACCTATGCTACCATGTCCAGAATCTAAACAAGTGATACTAACAGTCAGAATATTTCCTAGTAAAAAGCTGTTGCCCCAAAGTTGTAAAAGAACCAAGAGAGAATGATTGCTCACAAGTCATCACATACCTGGCCCTAAGCAATACTTTTCCCTATTAAGGGAAGCTTTGAGTTGCCACAATTCATCATAAACCTTTATAAAATCTCTTTTCTTCAAATGTGCTCTCTTGCCAGGCACTACGTCTGACAGTTCCTCACTTTTTCAAGTGAGGGGCTCGATAATTTCTCCATTCCTGGCCTCGGCTTCAGTTAGTATAAATAAGCAAGCCTTTAAAAAGGCATCAGGAAATGATGGCTGTCTTCTCCTCCCTAACTGTATCCCCACATCCAGCTTCCATCATGATAACAAATAGCTGAGCACTCCTGGTGCAAGACCAGTGAAAATAAAATCCCATGTTTCTATGATGCCTGACACTTCAAAGTAGCGGGTGGTTATCAATTGGTTAATACATTTATTGTTAGCTTGGGTTTGATTCCTCTTAACTTACAGTTGAGAGAGAAATGACAATAACAGCCACCAAAAGGATAGCTGGGATTTATCTGTGATAAGATGCAGGAGCTGGATGCAGGCAAAGGAAACATCTGCTGTATCACTGGGCTGATCTGTTTACGTCACTCAGCTGATAAAGTTCCATGTCTTACCCTTGGCCACTGTCATTAGCCCGGTGCAAGGGCACTTTTGAGCCACAGCTACTCCTGCTTTCTCAGATACTGCCTTTGATACAACAGCTGGTGCCTCAGAGGTTGAAAAGTGTTGGTACCTTTGTACCCTGGAGGCTGAGATTACTGCATGGAATCAATACCATCCCGGAATGTAGATAATTCTGAGACCCAATTTCACTCCATGGTCAGGTATGAGCAAGTATCCCATCAATAGTAACATTTCCTTATTTGTGGGCAGAAGTTCAAAAAAGAAACCTCTTCTAAACACCTACTGCATGGGTACTGTGGTAGAGATAAAAAATTTCCTTCGACCCTCACCAGAACCCTGTGAGGTCAACGGTATCAACTCCCTATTACAGAAGCAATATCTGAGACTCAGAAATGGTAAATAACTTGGCCAGAGTCCTACAGCTACTAAGTGAAGACCTGAATTCGAAACTCATGCCAAACCTATGCTTTCTGTCATCTGTTTTCCCTGTAATTCTTCATAATTTAATTCAGGGATGTTTAATACAGTTGGATCTTAGAAACTTCAGGATCTGTTGGGTAAAGCCTTTTGTTTGGATCTTCTGGGTATGGAGGACTCAGGATTTCTAGTTGATGGATTTCTGGGTGGTGGTACAATTTATATGATAGTATGCAGGAGTTTGTAAACAACTGAAAGCCTCAATTATTCCAAGCCTTTGCCCAGATCACCTCCACAGCATCTGAGATGAATACAAAGAGGCGCATGAGTGATTAAATCAAAGCAAATTTGACTGCCCATGAAATAACTATAGAATAGAGACAATGTCGCCTGAAGATCTAGCCATCATCTCCTTTTCCTGTCTGCAGAGAAAGTATATTATCTACAAAAATTCTCCATTCATCCTTTCCTCTCTTCCTTTCTCTTTTCTCACTTCTTTTTTCTTTCTTGAATTCTTCTATTTTTTTCTTTTCTTACTTTTTCTCTAATTCATTCTTCAGCAACAGATTCTTCCTAAACATTACATGCACATCAAAGTCTTCTCTTTACAGTGATGAACTACGCCCAGTTATTGCCATCCAAGAACTAGCACTCTGATTGGAATAATAAGACATATACATAATACAAGATGAAAAGTATTACTTGCCTTAAGAGAAGATTGGAAAAATATGTTGTGAGGGGTAAAAGGAAGCATCAGGTTACTTTTAATTGGAGGATGGGCTTTAAAGGATGAATGAAATAAATGGATAGGATATAGACATATAAAAATAAAGGTGGCAAAGGTTCTGTGCTAGGCAAAGTAAGGACCACACCCAAAGATAGCCATGTCCTATTAATACCCCAGATTCTGTGAATATATTAGGTTATAGGGCAAAGGGGAAGTAAGGTTGAGGGTGGAATTAAGGTTGGTAATCAGGTGACTTTAAAATAGAGAGATGACCTTGGGTTATGTGGGTGGATCCAATATGGGTCCTTAAAGGTAGAAAAGGGAGGCATAAGGAGAGAATCAGAGAAGATGTGATTACAGAAGCATGAGTTGCATTTCTGGCTTTGAAGATGAAAGGAGGTAGCTATGAGTCAGAGAATATAGAAGCTATAAAAGGCAAAGAAATAGATTCTCTCCTAGAGCCTCTAGAAGTTCCAGAAAGAGCATAGCCCTGTTAACATAACACTTTGATCATAGACCAGGGAGACCTGTGGCAGATTTCTGACCTCCAGAACCTGATGGATAATAAATGTTTGTTGTTGTTTAAAGATTTTATTCATTTATTTGAGAGGGAGTGAGCAGGGAAGGGAAAGAGGGAGAGGGAGTGAATCTCAAGCAGACTCTGCACTGAGCACAGAGCCCACTTGGGGCTCTATCTCACAACTCTGAGATCATGACCTGAGCCGAAACCAAGAGTCAGATGCTTAACTGACTGCGCCACCCAGGTGCCCCTAAATGTTTGTTGTTTTAAGCCACTAAGTTGGTAGTGATTGGTCACAACAGCAAATGGAAAACTAATACAGGAGAAATCACACAGTAGAAGGATGGAGATTTAATCTTATTTTTTATAACATAAAGCCCACAAAGAAAGAGATGAGGCTTTGGAGGCATGCAAGAATCTAGCTATGATGGGCAATAAGGGAGCCACTGAAGTTTTTAAAGAAGAGAGACATGATCAGATTTGCATTTAAGAATGATCATTGTGGCAGTTGTGTGAAGGAGAAATCAAGGGAGCAAGTTAGGAATATCAGGAAGTTACTAGAATGATTTAGGCAAGAGTGATAAGGCCTCAGGGAGAACAGTAGAACAGTAGAGTGGAATGAGATAAGAGGAATCATTCATTCATTCACTTATTCTTTTATTCATTAAACAAATTATTTTTGAGTGTTCGCTATGAGCCACACATTGTTGTAGGAGTTGGGGATATGGGCAAGAACATAGCTGATATTGCAATCCTCCCTTCAGGATTTAAGGTCCAATGGGTACAGAGAAACAATAAACAAATAAGTATATACTATGTTAGGGGGGTGATAAGATCTCTGAAGAAAACTGGAATGGGGAAAGAAGACTAGAGAGTGACAGGTGTGGACACTGGTACTTTGGGGAAGACCTCTCTGAGAAGGTATTACTTGAGCACAGACTTGAAAGAGAAAAAGAGAACCAGGAAATATTTGGGGGCAGAGCCTTCCTGGCAGAGAACAGAAATAGAAGTACATTCAATCTGAAAGTAAACCGAATAATAGAAGTCTACATCTTCTGTAAAGTGAGGAGGTGGGTATGGGTAGAGGGAAGTGAACAAAGGTGTGCATGGTGGGAGCTGAGGTCAGACATGGAGCAGGGGCATCTGTTGGACAGCCTCATAGATTCTTGTGAAAGCTTGGGCTGCCGAATAAAATAAATTCATTCTGCTTTTAGGATTGATAGGACTAGGAAGCTGTTCAAGTGGAGAGCCAAAGACCTGAGAGTAAGGAGTCTTCTCCTACAGCTTCAGTTGTTAGATTCACCCTGAGCAAATGAGAAGTTCCCATCACACCCACCTAAAGGAATCCCACTCAGCAGAACACAAGAAACATAAGCTGAGCTATACGCCACCTCAGGAACACCCAAATCCAGCTGGACTACAATGTGGGTGCTTGGCATGAAAAAATTCCTATCTTGTTTTCCATGTTTTCTTCATGGATCAAAACCAGATTAGCCAGTACACCAACAGAGAAAATTTGGATCCCCAAATAATGTACATTTGCCCAAAAAGAGACAAACCAAGAATCCTGTTCAACTTGCAACTAGAAGATACCCACTGCAATGATGGCACCACACGTGGTCTTGGATGTGTCCCTTAACTTTCCTAAGTCTCAGAGTCCAAACTGACGAAAGGAGGATTATTTAGTTTCCAAGAGATCATCTGATCTCTTCAAGGTCTTTGGCTGTAGGACCTGTGCTTCTACCCTGAAATAAAGGCCTCAAATATATTCAATAAATAGTCAGGCATGTGGGCAAAGGAGGACAAAGCAGGAATCTTCAACCTCTGGGATTTTATGTAGCCTGATATTCTGATATTATAGAGCAGGAAAAGAAACTCATTTTAGTGATAAGAGCACAGACTTGTGTTTTAGTTTCAATTCCATCTCTTACTGGTCATGTGAGCCCCTGTAAATCCTGTTGTAGAATAAGACAGAATGCAAATACACAAATGTATAATAACCATGTGACTTTGACCTCATTATTTCACCTCTCTGAAGCTTATATAATCATCTATAAATTGGGGATATTAGTGTCTACTCAATAATGTTATTGTGAGCGTTAGAGAAAAATGCATACAGTAAATGCTAAGCAGGTCCTTTACCACTTAAAGGTGTTAAAATGGGGGGGGAGCTATTAATGTTATTTTAAATTGAAAATTAAATGTAAGAATTCCATTAGAAGTTGAAAACTACAATAATCCTGTTGAGAAACAGCATATTAAAGATACTAGCTCAGGGGAAAGGGCAAAGATAATTCCAAGTTCTTCACAGTTGCTCCTAAAGAAGCGACGGTCTTAGATGCAAAATCTCTCAAGCAGTTGACCTAAGAATTGAGGGAGAGTGCTTTCTTGTTCTGTAATCCTTAACTCCTACCCAGACCTCTTATTACCTCACCGGGAGTTCCCTTAACACCAGTTGAGAACCACAGCCCTAAGAGGAACTCAGGGATTGTTCAATGTAACACTGATTTAGTCTAGCATGTATACATCGTTCAGCAATCTCTGGTGAGAGAGGGGCGAAGTGGCCAGTGGGATCTGTCCCTTTGCCTTTACCTGCTCTGTTCCCTATTACAGGCTGTGGTAGGGGGCTGACCCTGAAGCCTACATTTCCCCAGCACCTGTGTGATCTGTACTTGGTTAACGGAAAGCACTGGCAGGAAATGAAAGAGCAGGAGGAATAGACAAGCCCAGATATTTCTCCCCATTGCTCTCTTTTTACTAAAGGGAAAAAAGCCTCTGGAATCAGTGCTATCCCTTCCATAGCTCCAGCTTTTCCCTGGTGACCCCAGCCCCTGCCCTCCAGCAGCACTGCCTCTATCCTCTTGTCACTGCAGTTTCCAGATGGAAAAAGCTTATTTTGTTGGAAGGTGGGTTTGCTTTGCTGTCCTCAGTTTGGCTTTGCAGCTTTTTTTTGACCTATGTAAGCACTTCTCTCCATTAATTTCCCTCTGTTTTTAATGCTTGGAGTGATTTCCTCCCTGGTTGGACGCCGGCTGATATGACCACATCGAGAGTTGGCTGTAACCAGCACAGGTTTGGATGAGCTCACAGTGGTCTCACAGAGCAGGAGCATCGCAGAAGCTGCACCACATTCCAGGGTCTGGTAGGTCCAAAAAGTCACTCTTGTCAGGGACCCTAAGTTGATTTAAACTCGAGCAAGTACACTCATACCTAAACTAGTAAGCTTTTGAAAGATAAATCACAATATCCATTTAAAAATTCTGATGCGAAATAGAACTGTCATGTGGACCACAACCATCTTGCCAACAGGACCCACAGTTTCTCCCTACAGAAAACCTACATGGAAGCCTACTCACAATGAGAGGGCAATCTGAAAACACCAGAATCAGAGGAGCTTATGTGTTTAATTGTTGAATAGCATCAGGCTCCAAGAGTCCATAGAATCCACTGCCGCCGTTAGAGATAGCCTTGACAATCTGCCAATGATAACTTACTGGGAAATTCATATCAATGGGAGAGACAGCTCCTAGACTCATGGAATGTATAGTAAATCTCCAAGTCCGGTGGCCACTCCCTGGGGGGTACTAGAACAGGGACTTTCCACATCCACCTCTGTGACTGCTTCACCTATACCTCCATGGCTGGCCATCCCCTGTTCCAACGAACACACTGTTGCTTTGGGTCTCTGTCATCAGAAAAAGCATCAATCATTCCTCAGTAGAAAATGGGCATGGTCTTAGGTGAGGAAGATCCCAGAACTGGTTCTCCTCAGCCCTCCTCCCAAGGGAGACAGGACTCCTGGGGAAGTTACCTAAACAAGTGAATCTAAACAGCTCCCTGTGGGAAAGTCAGGGTACACATAGTATGAAACACCATCCTCCAAGTGTAATCCTGAGAAAATGAAGTCATTCTCCCTCTGGGAACCTAAAGAAACCATCAGAAGCTCAGGATTTATGTGGTTTTTGGTGACCACAGTCAGGACAACACTGCAGAGAGACTACTTCTATTCCTGCACGTATATACACACGTACTCCCATGCACATGCACAGTCATACATACACCCTGAAATAACAGCAGGATCACCTCAACAATAAATAAAACATTCGGTACCCCTGCTGATCAGCATCATACATGGCACTCACTCATCAGAACACTGAGACTTCTGTAAGACTGGTTATATTCCCTACATCTCTCTCCATGAGGCACTTGAAAGCAGCAGAATTTTACCACCCTCTATTCTGATCCATAATATATAAATCTGCAATTTAAGTCCCAAGAGACAATTTTACTACTTCAAGTCCAAACTGGGGGGAGGGGAGAGGGCAATGCCCAGTAAGTATGCCAGTAAACAAATTCTCAGGAAAAAAAAAAAAAAGTTTTAATTTTGTAACCTTTCACCACTTCTATTGCATAAATACTCCTACCATGGCTGACTTAAAGCTACCGAAGTGTCATCAACCAACTTGAAAAATTCTTTAAAATTTAACAAACTTCTCTCTCATGAGAACAAACAAGCTCCAGCACAGGACTGGAATACCCATCCCCCAAAATGAACCATCATCCCCCAAAATAAGCCACAGCAGGAACTCAAGAAAATCCACCTATGCTTAAAATTCACATGTAGTTTTCTCTGGTACCTAGAGCTATGGAGAAAAATTCTCACCACTGTAGGGAACTCAAGCCTATCTCACTCAGAGATTATATTTATTTGCCTGTTTATTTATTTATACCTTCTTTTTTCAATAAAAGACTTTAAGGTGGATTACCTAAATATACTCAGTATAAGACTAGATAAAATTGAATTTCAAATAAGTGATGAGGAAAGTGGGACAAAGAGAAAATGAAAGTTTTAATAGTACTAGAGAGAAAATAAAATCAAGAGTGAGCTTAGCACACAAAATCTATGATATAAGGCTTTCTGGGCCATTCAGAGTGCATGCAGAAGAGTTAAGTGGGAAGAGACAGTCATTCTATGATGAGCCACTCACAGGAGTTCTTATGCCCACATAACAGTGGATGTGGCCATCTGTACAGAATGATGTGGCAACTGGGTCTCAGTGGGTCAGTTTGGACATTAATGTTATACCCAGGACTTCTATGGAAATGTGGTGAATGGGTCTAGTGTCCCACTCTCTGCCTGCAGAGGTACTTGGCAGTCTAATGATCTCCCATTGCCCTGTCAATTTGTCAGAATTGCTGTTCTGGAGCAAACCCCAGTCTCTAGGAACAGGCTCGCTAGGGGCACTCTCTGGATGGTGAATTCATCAAGCCCCCTCCAAGTCAGACTGGCAGCCTATGAGAGCTATGATCCAGCTCTGCACAGACAGTGCCTGTCAAGCAGAATAGTGGCCCATGCTTTCTCCAGCTGCCAATAACCCAGAAGGGCCAGAAAATCAATTCTTGGGACATGGATGAGCAGAGAGGCCAGAGAATGAGAATCATTCAAAATAGATATAAATCTGGGCTTTAGTGACCTATGGTCATTTAATGCCTAGGATAGAAACTTTGGCAGGCTTTTCACGTATTTGTGATGAAGCTCTAATATTAGTCCTAACCTGGCTCCCCAGAGCCCTTGGGGAGACTCCCAAGGGCCCCCTCCACATAGAATTCATTTTCTCTGTGTTGGCTGGTTATCAGGCATGGTTGCAAGTTCCTGCTTAATCAAAAAAAAAAAAAAAAAAGGCCAAAAAATCATATACCTGGCATAGGGCTTGTTATTGAGCAAGGAGTTGAATGGATGCCCCACATCTGACTCTGCCAGGCATCCCAGACCTCCCAAAGCTTCAGTGGGATCTTTATGGCAAGGTCTTGCTCTTTCTGGGGTCTGGTCTGGGTTAGATTATGACCATGGGACTCCTAGGTGCCTCTCACCCCCATACCCCACACCCCTGTGCTCAGCCAGGCCTGGTACATGATGAGCTTGCCAAACTCTCTGGGCTCAGTGCCTTCCTGCTTGGCTGTACTTCCAGAGCCAATCTCTGTAGCCAGGACAGTTTCCTCAATGGTCTTCATCTCATGCCAGACCCATCCCACTTTCATGTCTTCTCTGAATCTAAATCTTCAGATAAGCCCCCTAGAGTGATGCTTTGGGGAAAGTACATTAATCAAGCATTGGTCCATCAACCTTTAGGGAACCAGTTCATGGCAAAGAAACAAATATGCAGTCCTGAGAATTCCATATGCTGAATATCCGTGGGAATTGGCAGAACCTGCTCAGTGGTGCATGCCCAGCCCTCAGAGACTTTACCTCCCCAGTTTCCATTCAGCCACAAATTTCCTATGAGCAGGTCATCAAAGCTATCCAGGCCTCGGTTATAAGGCAAAGATTCCACATAGAGACAGCTTTGGTGTTGTGAAAGCAGCACAGGGCTTAGAATTAGCAAAACTGAGTTCAAAAGACAATTCTATCTATTAGATGTGTGAACTTGCATAAGATAATGTCTCTGAATTTCAGTTTCTTCATCTGTAAAATGGGAATAGTAAAATATCTAACTAGAATGAGTCAAGTTTTAAAAAAGAAAATATATATAAAAATCCTTCATAAACTGAAAGCACAATACAATATTATAATATTTATTTATAGCTTACTTCCCAAAGAGGTTGTTAAGATTATAAAAGGCAAAGGGAATTTAATAAAGTTCCAGCTTCCAATAATGGCAAACTGGTTCAGTCAGACTAACTCTTCTACAGATAATAATAATAAAATGTATTAAAAAATAGTTTTAAGAGCACTGGAGAATAACACAAGCTGGCAGAAATTGGATGGGAGATCAATCCTTGCAAGACAGAAGTATACTGCTGAGATCTCTGAGTTAGCAGTTTTTTACCTGAGGGCATGTCCCAATCTCTATAGCTCAGGATGGTAGGAAACTAGTCTTGCTACCTTGAGGTGTTAGAGAATGAAGTGCTGAGTTGGCAAAACTGCTGAAGCGTGTGTGTGTGTGTGTGTGTGTGTGTGTGTGTGTGTTAGGGGGATGTGGCAGAAGAGATCCTGGAAAGGAGGGAGCTCTGGAAGGAGGGAGTGCAAAAATCTGCACATAAATTCTGCTAAAAGTACTGGTTGACTGCTGAACAAGGAAAAAATACAGAAGCTGAAAGCTGAAATAATTGGGTATAGATTTCAACTATTTCCCTCTCAAGGAAGAAACAGTTTGGGGTTAAGTTCAGCCAAGTTAATTAAACAAATACCAACATTCTTCAAAAAAAAAAAAATAGATAACAAAATCCAGAATCTCTACAATATATCTTCCACATTGTACACATATAATAAAAAATTACTAGACATTCAAAGAAAAAAGAATGTATGACCTATACTTCAAAAAAAAGTGGTATGTTCAAGAACTTCTATGAAAATATGTCATAGTTAAGTGAAGAATGGGGAATAGTAGCAAACAAATAGCAACTCTAAAAAAGAAACAGCAAGGCGCCTGGGTGGCTCAGTCGGTTAAGGGTCTGCCTTTGGCTCAGGTCATGATCCCAGGGTCCTGGGATCAAGTCCCGCATCAGGCTCCCTGCTCAGTGGGGAGCCTCCTTCCCCCTCTCCCTCTACTCCTCCCCCCCCCGCTCGTGCTCTCTCTCCCATTTTCTCTCTCAAAAAATAAAATCTTAAAAAAATAAAAAGAAACAGCAAATTTTAGAACTGAAACCATGAAACAGAACCCTAAAAATGTCAGAGGAAAGAAAGAGCAAACTCAAGAATAGGTGAACTAAAATTATCCAAACTAAAGAATAGAAAGGAAAAATCGTGAATAAAAAAATTAACAAAACTTTAATGACCTGTGAGACAATATCAAGCAGCCCAATGCATTTATAGTTGGAGTTCCAAAAGAAAGCCAAAAAGAATGGAGCAAGAAAAAAATGGTCAAAAATTTCCCAAATTACTTGAGTAAGTTCAATGTGCAGATACAAAAATCCAGTGAACCCCAAGCAGAATAAATGTAATTATTACCATATGACATATCAAAATGCTTGAATCCAGAGATAAAAAGAAAATCTTAAAAGCAGCCAGAGAAAAACCATACATTATGTACAGAAGCATAATGGTACAAATACTGCTGACTTCTTAGCAGAAATCATAAAGGTCACAAGGCAATGGAATGACATCTTTAAAGGATAAGACTGACAATCAAGAATTCTATACCCAGTAAAATTATTCTAAAAATATAAAGGCAAAATGGGGGTGCCAGGGTGGCTCAGTCATTAGCTGTCTGCCTTCAGCTCAAGTTATGATCTCAGGGTCCTGGGATCGAGCCCCACATCGGGCCCCCTGCTCTGCGGGAAGCCTGCTTCTCCCTCTCCCACTCCCCCTGCTTGTGTTCCCTCTCTCGCTGTCTCATTCTCTGTCAAATAAATAAATAAATAAAATCTTTAAAAAAAATAAAAATATAAAAGGCAAATGAAGATATTTTCAGATGAACAAAAACTGAGGGATTTGTAGTCAGAATTTTTACTGTGCCAAATATTCTAAAAGAAGCTCTTCTGGCTAAGGGGCAATAACACCAGATAGAAATTCTGACAGATAAAAAAGAATGAGTAGCACTAAACATAATAAACATTGCACAAATATGGGGGAGAGTTTTCCTTTCCTTCAAAAATATGACTGTTTAAACAAAAACAAAAATTACAATATTTTGTTGTGGTGTTTATAGTATATATGAATTGAAAAATGTGTATATATTATATATGTTTATGACACAAAGGATGATGAAATCAATGTTGCAAGGTTCCTGTGCTTCATGTGAAGCAGTAAAAAGTTAGCACTGTGCAGTTAAAGGTCCATTGGTAATCACTCTTTAAAAGCTGAACAGTCAATTAAAGATATGAAAACAGGTACAGTTAAAAAGCTATTAAAGTAAAACTGAATATTAAAAACTTTCTGAGTAGCTCAGAATAAGGCAAGAAAGATAGAAAAATGAAAAAAACAGTTGGAACAAGTAATAACATGATAGATCTAATTTAATAATATCAATACTTACAGTATTGGACTGTAAATGGACTAAACCCTCAAATAAAAGGCATAAATTGTTAGATTGTATAAAAAGTCAAGATAAACTATATGCTGTATACAAAAGACAATTTTTAATACCAAGATACAAATAGAGCAAAGCAAATCCAATGACCACGCCTAACTTTAAGTTGAGTGCAAAAGTGCATCCTAACCATGTGCTAGATAGTAGAAAAGCAAATATCTGTGAACATAAGCTCTGTTCTGCAGATAGGTACTGTCAGTGCTGGTAAAGAGAAGGAAAGAGCTTAAAGTCTCTTGTACACCAGACACCCACTGTCCACCAGCCAGCTACAGTATATAGGGTGCATTATGTCCATGGTTCCTGTTGCCAAGTCCAGTCCCCAATGATATTCATGCCTGAACTGAAGCTGGCATTGTCAAAAGCCAGTGGGGTCCAAAATAAATTGGAAATGTTAGTCTCTCTTTAGCTGCCAGAGGGATAGGCAAGTGGCCTAGCCTAACCCTTTAGAATCTAGCATTAGTGTTTATAACTTCCCTAAGCATTTGAGAGAGGCTCTTACACCAGCATAATCATGGGTACGGTGTTGGAGTTTCAAGAGAATTCCATTATAAGTCATCTCCTGCATAGCTGGTATCTCACAGAAAGAATTACACCAGTTTTTTTAACAGGAAGAATTTAACATAAAAATTTGTACTCCAACTAAAAAAAATTATTAACTAGATATCTCAAAAGACAAAAAGATACACTAAGAGACACACAGTGATACACAGAGATAGCAAATGCAGAAAGAGCTACTACCCCTAGGGCAGGAGGAACAAAGAGAAAAGGGAAAATTAAAATTTAGAAGTGTGGATGAGGGTCCCATGAATGGACTAGGGTCCCACAGACTCTCAGATCTCTGCGGGTAGGGGTGCCCATTGCTTGGCTGCGTTCGTGTCTCTGAAAAGGGTGCCATGCTGCTGGTTCTACAAGTGCTGTTAAAATTGGATTCAGCAGCTGCTGCAGAAGTAAAGGAAGCCTGAGGTGACCCACCAAAAGCCCACAGGGAAGAGACTCCTACCTTGCAGTCTGACTCTGGCTCCCCCTATTGACAAAACCTATTAAGGAGCCTGGTGGCAAAGAGGAAGAGAGGTGTACAGGCTGCCAGTCCCAGCTTCACAAATCTGAGTGCAGAAGACCGAGTTTGGAGCCAAGAGACAACAGTTTAATATCTGACCCAGCTAGGCAACCAGCAGTGACTAACTGGGGTCGATTCCCCAGGCAGAGAACTTGATATGGGAACTGGAGAAAAGGCTTTCCTAGAATATTTGGGAGCAAACGGAATCAAAGGGAGATTGAGACCAAGTGAGTGTGCTAGGACCACAAAGTGGGAAGCCAGACTTCGTATTAGGACAAGAGGGACTGTGGAGCTAGTGTTGGGGGAGGAAACTGCAGAAGCCTGGTCAATTTGGGAGCATGCAAGGCATGGGGAGCATAGATGGTAATGAAACAAGACGACACAGAAATTTGCAGAACCTAGTTGTCGGAAGTCTCTCTGCGATGGCTGTACACTGCTGGGAAGGTCAAAGGTATGGTTCGGATAGGGTGCTATAAATGGAGACAGAGAGCAATAGCACTTATTCATCTATTTATCAGTCAGCCTTATTTTGTGTTTTAGAGGGCAAGTGGTATATAAATAAGTTCGTGTGTGCACACGGGCATGCATGCAAGTGCACACATACATGGATGTGTATCTCAGGGGATTGTTTCAGAAGAACACTGTAACATTGATGCATGGGCAATATGATACATATTTATTATGGCTGGTGACAAGAATTGGGTCTTAATGGAGAAGGTGATTGTTATTCATGATTTCCAAATGGTTAACTAGATCCAGAGGATTTGCATTAAACCAAGTCATTCCCCTTCCATGCTTGCTGGCCATGATCGATGGAAATGTCAAGTCCCATGAGATCTCTGAGCTTACATTCTCTTTCTACTAGAATTGGGGCATTTTTCCCTACCATTTCTGCTCTGAGTCTCATTTCCACAAACAGTTCCAGCAATATGTCTATGGATTTGATCTTCAATTTCCGACTTCTTTTAAAGGGCATTGTCAGCCCACAGCACAGTTTCTAAAGCAGATATTGTTCTGGCATCCAGGAAAAAAATAAGGATGGGAGAAAGCAGGTGACTCTAAATGTGAAATACAAGATTTCACAGAATCATGGATTTTCAAGCCAGAAAGCACTTTAGGGATTACGGAGTCCAGTGTTTGCAAAACCTGTTTTAAACAGAAGAGCTCTTTACATTAGACGTTGAAACTGGTGACTTTTTTTTTCTTTGAAACTGGTGATTTCTTGAGTGAATAAATGAATAAACAAGGCAAAATATGTGATATAGGGCTTTTCAAGTATGAGAAACTACAAGATCAAAGATATTGGAGTCATGATAATATTGAAGCCAAGGTTCAAGAGAAGAAGAGGGAAAGGTGAAAGGTGAAGAATGAACTCATTTCCCTCATTTCAACTTAATCCTATGGCTAATGGTGGAAGAGCCAGTGACACATTTTAAGCAAAGGAAATACACAATCACATTTGAGTTTTAAATATATTGCATCAAGACTATATCAAAAGGGGGTGGGAGGATCTTCGCAATAAACAAAATGAGAAATGATAAAGTCTATACTAGAGTAGTGGAACTCGGTAGCTAAGAAAACAAAGAACAAATTCAAGAGACATTTAGGAGATAGTTCTAAGTGACTCGTTGAGTGGAGAGAGGGCAGACAGGGACATGGAAGAGTCTGGGATGATCCCCCGGTCTCCAGCTTATACTGCAGAGCTAATGATGGTCTTCCCTAAACTCAGGAGCCCCAAAAAAGCAGGGCTACAATTACAATGTTTGGTTTTAGACATGTTAAGTTAGGCTCAATATGGTAACACTGAAGGCAAAACTAAAAAATGAAAAAACCAAGATAAAATACTGGTAAGCTTCTGGATGGGATGACAATCTAAGCAGATCAAATGGGAGACAAGACATAAAGTAGAGGTACCACCAAGTGTGGCCACCTACGTTTCAGATAAATCCAGTATCAAGGCCAGTGGAGATTACTAAGAGGCAAGGCCTAGAAGCAAGGAAACATCCCAGTCGAGGTTAGGACCAATTTCCACAGAATTGCCCTACTGACCTGGGCCTTTCTGCTGTTCATCCCCTTTCTGGGATCTTAAAGACCCAGTAGTCCATACCCAGCTTCTGAGAGAGGATGTGAGCAAAGCTCAGCTTTATTCCAGTGCCTCTGTATTCCAGTTCCAAGAGAGCACATAACTATTAAGCTGGAAAAGGATGTCTCCATCTCAAGGGAGATGGAGCTGTGTGGGTAGTGACTTTGGCGAGCAGTCCAACCTCAGAGGAGTGTGAATTACCGCCCGCACACACAGAGTGGCTCTCCTCGACTGCCTGCCAAGGAAGGGATGGTTCTCAACCAAATCAGTCTGTGGCTGCCAAAAGCTCTTGTGAGGGCCCAGTTTTCCAGCAGGAAACGTAACCTGAATTGGAAAACATGAGTGTAAGCTGGAAAACAAACAGCTCAAAATATCTGTGTCCTGAAATGAACTGTAAGCCATTCTGTCTCCAGAACTGAATCCACTTAGTCAAAGGAGCAGAGGGTTACGGGAGCCAGCAGAAGGGAGGGAGAGAGGAAGGAAAGACCAACTGATGAAAGGAAGGAAAGAAAGAAGGAAATTCTGAACAAAAGGAACATTGAGCCTCTGCTATATGCCAGGATCTGTGCTGGGAGGTCCACATTCATTTTCCTATCAAGTCTTTCCATAATGTCATGATGCATGGAGAAACTGGAGGTCCTGAGTTTAATTAACATACCCAAGATCACATAATTAGAATGCAGGAGAGCTGGAATTTGAACTCAGATTCAATGACTCCAAAATTAGCATGCTTTCACTAGATTCTTTTGCACCCCAAAAGAGGGAAAGGAGGAAGTGTTATTGGAAACTGCCTTAGAGAAGGCTTCCTGAGACCCTATTAGATTAAAAAAAAAGATTGAGGATTTGGAAGCGTCCAACATCAGAGAATTCCTAGTCCCTGAATTGGGCTTATAGAGAGTAGCTTGAATAATTAATTGAAAGCCTACAGGACAACCATTCTTTCCTAGAAAACCTTCCCTTCACATCTCCCCTTTTTTTCTGATTTTCCTTGCTCTCCGAGGCTCCACTTGAGTTATTTGCATACGCACTTTCACATATGGTGCTTATACATGAAACTCTACAGGGTCAAAGGATTTAAGCAATTTATCAAGCCACCTGACTGATAAGTGACAGGACTGAGATTTAAACTCAGGTCTTCCAACTCTTCATTCTAAGCAATTTTCACTGCATAATAGCTGTCTCGACAACATGTGCCTTCAACAAGGAGATGCAAGATAAACACTGACCATTAATTTGTCAATTCCAGCTGCTGGGGTATTTGAGTGACCACTAATCCATTGGTAACTTCATAGACACATGAGAAGGATAGGCCAATGTCAATGAGGAAATGATTATTAAAGTATGTTAAAAACTATAAAGTGATATGCAAATAAAAGCAATTATTATCATTTTAATAATGGATTCTTTTTGCTTGGTGCCCAAAACTATAGTTATTAGTTCAAAGATGGCTACTGGAAAATATTGCAAAGATAAAATATTCAGTTATCCATTTAAGACATTATTGCCTTTTCTAAAGCCTGTTTTAAAAGTTAAATGAGTTGTCCAAAGCCACAAATCTAGAAGATGGTGAAGCAGAAATACAAACTCCAGCAATTAGTCTCCAGCAACTACAGTTAAAGCCATTTCGTGTACCAATCCAGTGAAATAGATGACATCATTATATATGTCTCCACTGTATAAATAAGGTGATAAGAAGTTATAGTCCTTGTGTAAAGGACCCACAACCAGTAAGCAGTGGAGCTGACATTTGCATTCAGGTTGTTTGACCCCAGATTTGGCGGAATTAACCATGATCCTACAAGCTGATGCCTAACATGATAAAGAGAAGACAGAAAAATATAGGACCAGTTTCTCTTTGTAATTTGTAAAACAGTAGACAACTGCAAGGTGTTAACATCATTGCCCATAATGGTTATCAACTATCTGTTCCTAAACCTACCCCTCTTGTCCATTTCCACTTAACACACCTTAATTCAGGGCCATCATGCCTCCCCTAGACATCATCTTATGTCCTTCCCTTCTACGACCCATTCCCCACATTGCCACAGGAGGACTCTTTCAGAAACATGGATATAATCATGTCACTCCCCCACTTGAAAACTCTCACTAGCTCCCTATTTTCTTTAGGAAAATGCCCAAAGATTCTAGAGCTATGTTCCTAGCCTCTCTGCCACATGACAACCTCTTGGATCTTGTCCCGTGCTGCTTCTTCACCACCCTTCATAATTTCTGTTCCTGCCACACTGGACCACATCCAGTTCTGAGATTATGCAAGGCTGTTTCTTGCCTCTGTATCTATGTTCACAATGCTCTCTCTGGCTGGAATATTTCCTCTCCCCTTACGTATGTCTGGTGACTTCTAGCCAAGATACCCCTCTTTAAGATCCTCTCTTTTTCAAACCCTCAGAGTTCCAGTCCTTCTTTGGGCTGCCTTTGTCCTAATCATATACCTCTGACATTCTGCATGGTACATATGTCTTCACAACCAAACTGGGGCAATCTCAAGGTAGAGACCCTGTCTTAATCATCTTTGGGTTCTCAGAGCCTAGCATAAGGGTTCAGTAAGTGCTTGTCAAAATGAATTTAGCTGACATCTCTGTTTCTTCCTTACTAGTCCTCAATCAAGATAATAAACTGGCCCCCTCAGGTAGGGAAAATGTGTTTTCCTGTACTGCTTGCCTCCCTGCTTTCCTTTCTTTCTCTCCATCTCCTCTCCTCCCCTCCTATGCACTCTGAAGAGATGAGAAAGCAAGAGGCTGGATGAAAAAGCACACTCAAAAGCCCTATCCAACCGCCAGTTTGTATTATTTCTTCCATGTCCGTAAGAGAGAGACAGAGAGAAGGGAGAGGGTGGAGGGCATGCAGCTGGCTGTGGGTAGAAGTGTCCCCACTGGGCAAGATCTCACACTGTGTTTAATGGCAAGCCTACTTTGGGGACGATGGAGATGGGGAGCAATAGATTGACTGCTGTGTGTACCAATTTCAAATTGCTAGCTATACCCTTAGCTAACACTAGTGTTTCATGTTGCAAATCCAGTGTTACCACGTGAAATAGTCAGCAAGTACACCTCTGCCAGAGATAGAGTAATTTGTTATCGGCTGGAGTGAGAAGCTGACACAGTTACCTCACAGAGATGCTTTTATTCAGATGTGCAGCCTTCCGTAGATTAACCATGACTGTCCTGTCTCCTTGGCGACACCCACTCTGAGCATCAGCTCCCTGACCAGTGCTCTGGCATTTTTGAAGGCAGTCTCCTATCTGCTATCCACTTTCTGACTTTGCCATCTCAGCTGTTACATGGTGATGGCAAAGGAGGATAATTTGGACAAGTGTGGGATTCAGAGAGAGTTGGAAAAGAGGTCTCTGTCTCTGCTCTTAATCTGCCTTCAATCGGTCCTCCAGTGTGCTTTGCTAAAACTCCAAACTGAATGTATCACCCCTGTTTAAATTACCTCAATGATTCCCGTTGTACTCAGGATGAAGTTCAAGCTTCTTAGACTAGCATGTGTGCCTATGTGTAGTGTGGCCTCTGCTTACTCGTCCACTCTTGTTTCTGACTTTTGGATCCTGTAAACATCAAACTACTTGTCAGTTTCTGCACGTAGTGTTTTTGTATCCACGCCTTTGCTCAAGCAGTTCCTTCTGCCTGGAGTACTCTTTCCTATACCCCTCACCTCTCACCCACTTTGCTTAGCAAACTTCTACTTATCATTAAAAGGTTTAGCTAAAGCATCAACTCCTCCAGCTTCTTCTAACCCTCCGGATTAATTCATTTCTTTCAGGCTCCCCTAATCCTTTTACATTTCTTCCACATGCTTTACAGTGGTCTGGGAAAGCAGTAGTGTACAGAGGTTAAGAGCAGAGGAAGTACCAAGGTGAGTAGTAGGAGCGGTCTGCCCTGGGTACAGGTAATAAAGGGTGTATTGTATGTAGAGTATGTAAAATCAGTTAAAAAAAGAGAGAGAGAGAAAAGCACTAAAAGTTTTATGCACCCGCAATTCTAAACAATCTCAGTGTTAAAATACTCACTTCCACCAGGGCAATCTGTTCCCACCTCTACATCTGGTTAATAATGTAGGGTCTGGAATGAAACACTTAGCTCCATTACTTAACATCACATATGACCTTGGGCACATTACTTATCTTACTCTTCCTCAGTTCCCTCCTCTGTAAAACGGGGACAAGAAAACCATCTGCCTAGTTAGTTCTACTGCATGAGACAATGAAGGTAAAACACTTAGAACAGTAACTAGGACGAAGTAATCATTCCATAAATATTAACTATTATTTGATGAGTCTGTATTCTTCCCTTGGGTTACAGCTCCCTGCTAGCTTAAAGCTCTTTGAGAATCTCTCTTGCTCACTGCTGTACACGCTCTGCCTAGCATAATAAGCACTTGTTGAATGAGTAAATGAATCTTATTCAACCCTGTGAGACATTACAGAGTATGTGCACTGGAAATAGGTGCTCAGTAAATGTTTGTTGGATGAATTGGTAGTTGAATGAAAGAATATCTCATAAGAGAAGAAACTTGCAAAGAAACTTGAAATGGCCCTAAAAAGACACAAAGGAGGGATAAAAAGGGTAGACAAAGTCAATGGTGAGAGTGAAGGAGAGATCCAAAGTTCTCTCTCCTTGAACATCATGGGCTCCAGGAAAATGGGAGCAATGCAAGGGTGCTCAAGAGAAGTATCTTCTCACAGTCTCAGCCCCACATTAAGACCAGAAATATGGCTATGAAGAGGAAATGGGAATCTGCCAGTTTCTTATTCCAGCTACTGTCCTAATATTGGTGGTTTTTTTTTTTTCATTTGGTCAGCAAAGCTCACTACCATAATTCTTTGCATCTAGTTCTTGAAAGATATATGACTAAGATATGCTCAGTATATGGATTACTCTCAGATTTTCCAGGGTGGGACACCTACTAAACCCACTGAGATATTCATAAAATTCTAAATTGGAGCAGTTAACAGAAGGGATAAAGATAATGCTTTCAAGTAACTCTAGCAACATTTAGAATATCCTTCCAAAATATCACCTCATTAATTCTTAGCCTTAATAAGTAGGAAGAATGGGCCATATCTGGGAAAACTTTGCTAGATCATATATCACCACCAGGATTCCAAAGGACCTTAACAGACTGAATCCAAACCAACAAAAGAAGATTCAATGTAAAAAGTCCAAAGCTTGGTTGACATTTATATTAAACAGAAAAAAGCCTGCATAAGCAGCTATAGTTCCAACTGTGATCCTGATGTTTCCACCCAGTGACCCAAATTCTGTCCCTTGGAGGCCAAGAGGAGTAATTTACTTTGTATATACATCACAGCCCACCAGCAAACTGGTGAGAGTTCTCACATGCTGCCAACCCAAACCTCTAAGGTTTATCTTTTCCAGAAGTAAATATCCCCAGTTCCTTCAGCTAGTCCTCACATAACACAGTTTTTCTATCTCCTCTCACAATTTATATCAGGGAAAAAAGAGTAGCTTTTGAAATGTATGGACTGACTTAAGCAATTCCAGTATCATTCAAATGTTCCATATCTGAACTATGATGAATCACGTAAGATATTTTGTCTAGTCACTCATTCAGTGAAATACTTTCCTCCACAGTAATTTTGTTTGAACCTCACCTGCTAATAAGAGGTCACTATCTTCCAAAGCACTTGTTGGAAAGAATGGACAGATGAGGTGTTGGTTCCTCTGCCATTACAGGGAAACCCAAGATAACACTGGCTTTAACAATCTAGTGGTTTATTTTCCTGAGCAGATGGTCCAAGTCTGATATGACAGCTCTACAATCATTAGGTACCCTGGTTCTATTTTTCTTTCACTCTGCTGTCTTCAACATGCAGCTTCCATCTCGTGGGACAAGTTAGCTTTTTCAGTTCTTATTGTCATATGAGTTTACATTCCCACTAGCAAGGAGGAGACAGGAGGACAGCGGGATGCACACCCCTTCCTTTTGAGGGTACAACCAAAAGCTGCAATCATAATTCCTGCTCAATTCCAGCCGACCAGAACTCAGTTACATTCCATACATGGCTAACAGGAAGTCTTTATTCTAGACCATCATAGACTTATCAAAAAAAAAAAAAAAAACAAAACACAAAGGTTCTACTACAATGAAAATAAGAGACAATTAATATTGGAGGACAACTGGCAGCTTCTGCCATGCATGGTTTAAAACTCTTCCTCATACTTAGGTAAAACTGCCTCTGTTGTTTTTGCAACTGAAAATGATTTATTCTCTGGAGATAAAATAGACAAACTTATTCTCTTCAAAAAATTAAATACAACTGTCATGTAGCTTCCCCTTATTAAATCTTTCCTTTGCCAAGAAAAGCAACCTTCCATTTTTTTGCTTCTTCTGTAATGTGGTTTCTGCATACATCTGCATCCTCGTCACATTCTTCTTGTCTCTTTTATGCCAATGTTTCTCTCATAGAGTTCTTGTTCTATACCTCTAAGATCACACTTAGCAATCACATTCCACAAATATGTATTTATTACTGATATTTTCCCAAAGTGATGCTAGGTAATGGCAATAACTCAAAGACGACATGACTTTTAACTTCAAGGAGTTTATAAGTCCAGTCCCACATCAGACAACTGATTCATAATGACCTTATAGTCAACTCAATCCTCCTGGGTATTTCTCACAAGAACAACAATGAAGTAATACTTGCATCATTCTGAACTTAGATAATTGACTTTCTCACTTAATTGAGGGATGTGATGTCCAGCTATGTTGTACCTTACCTTAGTTTCCAGCCTGTTATTCCATCAACTGGAACTTGGATTGTGTCCTGGGATACTATGCAACCACTCTCACTTTTATGGGTTTTGAAATTTTTCCTTTGATAGACAGGTTTAGAGAAATCACTGATATGAATAATTTGTAGGAACCTAGGTAGGATTCCAAGTATAATATCCATTGCTTAGAAGAGGGTAGAAAAAGAAACCATGATTTTTTTTAAAAAAAAAATCAGGATTAATTTTTGTCCTTTGCATTTTTTTTTCTTTTGTTTAATATATGGTGTAAAAATGATCCTGACAGTAGGAATGGCTGTGCAGGTAATTAGCCAATGCCAGCTGAATGCAGCCCAGAAGGTTCCAAAGCCCACTGGCAAGCTGGTGCCAGTGATAATCCATATTAATAGCTGGTAATATTGGCATAACTCTAGGAATTACGTGAAATCATCCTGTTTTGTGAGTTTGATCCTCAACAACAGAGGCTTCTCCCATGCTCCATTCTCCTCTTCTGAAAAGAGATGCAAATAAATGTGATCCACAGCTTGGGAAGTTTTCAAATTCTCAAATATATATATATATTTCCCCTGTTCTTGGGTCATGAATGAGGAACCAACCAGAAGTTGAAAAACTCTTATCACAATAGCTTAACGTCAGCCCTGGGTCTGAACCTCTTTTCACCTGGACTCTCAGGCTTGCAGAGTGGAAGCCAAATATATGTCTTGTCCCATTGCCTCCACTTCTCTGTGTTATCATAATCATTCCCTGCCCATGTCATCTCTGTGACAGGGAAGGTAGTAGCTAAACACGATCTCTCACATACACCCCAGAATAATTTAATAGTACTATGCAGAAGAAAGATGGCAGCCATGATTTCAGCAATGGGGGAAATCCCTTGAGTTTATAACCCCATCTGCAACTTGGTGAATCCCCTACCTGGAAAAAAAAAAAAAAGTAGGAAAAAAAGACCCTTCCATCATTCCCCTTGGGGGAAAGGGAGAACAGAGGAGGAGGGTTAAGTGTGAGGAGAGAGGGGGAGGGAAACAGAAAGAAAGGGAAGTGAAAGAGGGAGGGAGGGAGAGAAAGAGAGAGAGAGAGAGATTGATTCACAGACTAGGCAAGTGAAGAAATAACCCATTCCCTTGCTAATAAGAGAATGGGAAAGGCACTTGGCAGAAAGCATTCAGGGGAAAGTACATCCTTTCATGGCAGCTAATAAAAGCTCTACATTTTAGGTGACCTTTGAACAGTAACAGAGAGAGTGAAAAGTTCCTGCAAATAGAAATAAATGCCTCATAGAAGGAAGTGACATTCCAGAGCAGACCTACTTGGGGCAACCACAGCTGAGGTCACACAGTGTCCTTGATAGTGGGCTGCAGTCAACCTCATGTCCCTTGGGGCTACACCCAGTGGAACCAGGATAACTCATTCATGTTGAATACCTACTATGTACCAGGCACTGTGCAATAAAATCATCAATCCATCCTGGACCACAGCAGTGACAATTCTCTTTGCAGTCTGCTTTGATAGATGCCAACCAACAAAAGCAACTGAGACGGATTCCCAAGGAAGACAGACACTTAAAGAACATTGCTTTGTCAGGGCATGTTTGGGCAGGCTGCCTGCCAGTTATATTCACATAACACTGTTGCTTACTTTTTTTTTTTTTAACTCCCTGAAGTATATTCACACAGTGTCTATGAGAAGAAGAAACAGAAATTAGAGAATAACATTTATGGATGGTATAGCATTACATCTCCATGACTTGAGCTTTCTGGTAGCAACAAAGATGTGCAGAACAAATGAAACTGATTAGAGGTCATGAGACCATCTGAGATTTTACCGATTATTAAATGAGATACTTTCTGCAAAACTCTAGTATGTTGCTTGGAGATGAGTAATTACTCAAGATATTATAGCTATTGGTATTGTATTATTACTGTTGATTATTGTTCCATATGATTTCTAAGGCCATTGCATATCCATGATTATAAAATTATCCCAATTTTATAGGGGTTCATTTCCAAGGGATGAACTGGGGAAAATGATGGAAGAGAATCCTCCTTCCTAAACAAAAGGTATATAGAAAAAAAAAAAAAAAATGCCTAGAAAAGTATAGACTACACCCTTACAACAAACACTCAGGAAAATCAGCAATCTTTTATATCCAAGTTCAGACCAGTAAAGTAAGAAATCAGAATGCCTGGGCTGGGACCATGTCACACATCAAAGAACTGGTAAACTGTGGACTCCAGAGTGACCTAGAGTTTGGTGGCTTGCACCAAGAAAGGGGAGAGAAGACTAGTCTGTGTAAGTAGGTGGAAGAAATGTTTCAGCTTTAAACTCATTGTATGCTTCAAGCCTAGCTACCCTAAAAGCAGGTTGGTTGCAGACAACAAAAGCCATTATATCTGGCATAAGCAGAAAGATCTATATTAGAGGGCAGTAAATAGCTCACAGAGCTTATTAGATAGCCAGGGCAATAAAATTGAATGCTACCCACCATGGAATTATATTGCCAGGAGAAATGTCCAACCACACTACTGAATTTCCGCAGCAGACACAGTGTTGCTGCTGCCAAAAGGGACCAGAAAGTAGAATTTCCAGCACAGATGCCCTATGAGAAACAAATGCTTCTGCAATAAGATTTGGTCTCATACATGTTCTCCAAATCTCCTATAATTGTGTCAGCTTAGTAGAATCTAGGTAACCTATAAAAGTCTTAACTGCATGGTAATGTCAGAATGTAGCTTTTGGCTTCCAGCCCCTAGAGTACAGAAAAGTATGAGAGAAAGGTATTGGAAGTAGATGTTGAGTAAACTAATCTGTAGCATCTACCACGTTAACATCAGATTTGGAAACTAAGTTGCTTTTTAAGGCATCTGGTTATTAAATCTGGAAATCTGAGAAACAAACAGGGTTTTACAGGGGAGGGGAGAGGGGGGATTGTTTAGCCCAGTGATGGATATTAAGGAGGGCACGTACTGCATGGAGCACTGGGTGTTATATGAAAACAACGGATCGTGGAACACTACATCAAAAACTAGTGATGTATTGTATGGTGACTAACATAATAAAATTTAAAAAATAAAAAATATGGAAAAAAAATAAATCTGGAAATCCCTCTTCATGCCGAATGGCCTAGAACTGCTCGAGGACTTGGAATGACCCCAGAAAGCTAGTGTTACCATGAACTTGATGGACAGAGACCCAGAAATGCAGAGAAAAGCATAGAAACTTGTCATTTTACTGGATTCAGTAAGGTTTAGCACAGGCTCCACCGGGTATTTTCAATATTGAAAACTGCTCATGTGCCTTGTCTTTTTATTAATGGTAGTTTCAGGTTGGAGGCATGGATATAGATCAATGTATCTCAAAATAAGTCCTGCACAATACCCTCATCGAATCACTTGGGACATTTGTTAATATAAAGATTATTGGGCCCCATCCCAAACTCTGAAGCAGAATCTCTACATTAGCAGGAATTACAAAGTTGTGGAAGCACTTATCTATATTTTGTTAGAGGTCCCCATGCTTATAAAGTCTAGACTCAGAGTATAGTGACAACTCCCAGTAATTCCTACAGAAATTTACCTCCAACAGCTTATTATGGAGGTCTAAAAGTTGTGAAGTAGAAATATAGTTGGAAACTACTTTGTGGCCTTGCGAACCTGAGGGTCACAACAGAGCTGAGATTGAAAGTATACTGAGACTCAATCCAAAATGCATAATGTTTTTAAGCTATATTAGCATCTTGTCATATCTTAGATACCAAAAATATATAGGCCAAAATTGAATTCATACTAATCCAAATGTTGTGTGCAAAATACCTCACTCAAGTTTTAGGAATAAGGTCATGGGCTTAGAATGTTGTTTATAGGTGTCTCCAAGGAGATGGCATTAAAACATTTATACATGGTGTACCCTGTATTTATATGCAAACTAGCCTCTATGCTGTTTTCCAGTGGATGTTTTCAACCCTACAAAAAAAATGTGAAGACCAACTTCTGGAACATGGAAGTATTTTCACGTGGCCAATTGTATGGGAACTAGAGAAAACAACAAAGACTTGTAAATATTGAAAGTTTAAATGTGCCTTTTTCTTACACCATACACAAAGATAAACTCAAAATGGTGGAAAAGACCTAAATGTGAGACAGGAATCCATCAAAATCCCAGAGGAGAACATAAGCAGCAACTCTTCGATCTCAGCCACAGCAACTTCTTACTAGACACGTCTCCAAAGGCAAGGGAAACAAAAGCAAAAATGAACTATTGGGACTTCATCAAAATAAAAAGCTTCTGCACAGCAAAGGAAACAGTCAACAAAACTCAAAGGCAACCTACAGAATGGGAGAAGATATTTGCAAATGACATATCAGATAAGGGGCTAGTATCCAAAATCTATAAAGAACTTACCAAATTCAACACCCAAAAAACAAATAATCCAGTCAAGAAATGGGCAGAAGACATGAACAGACATTTCTCCAAAGAAGACATACAAACAGCCAACAGACACATGAAAAAATGCTCCACATCACTTGGCATCAGGGAAATACAAATCAAAACCACAATGAGATACCACCTCACACCAGTCAGAATGGCTAAAATTAACAAGTCAGGAAACAACAAATGTTGATGAGGATGCAGAGAAAGGGAACCCTCTTACACTCTTGGTGGGAATGAAAGCTGGTACAGCCACTCTGGAAAACAGCATGGAGGTTCCTCAAGAAGTTAAACATAGAGCTACTCTACGACCCAGCACTACTAGGTATTTACCCCAAAGAAACAAATGAAGTGATCTGAAGGGGCACCTGCATCCCAATGTTTAGAGCAGCAATGTCCACAATAGCCAAACTATGGAAAGAGCCCTGATGGCCATCGACACATGAATGGATAAAGAAGATGTGGTGTGTGTATGTGTATACACACACACACAATGGAATATTACTCAGCCATCACAAAGGATGAACACTTACTATTTACATCAACGTGGATGGAACTGGAAAGTATTATGGTGACTGGAATAACTCAATCAGAGAAAGACAATTATCATATGGTTTCAATCATATGTGGAATATAAGAAACAGCACAGAGGATCATAGGGGAAGGGAGGAAAAATTGAATGGGAAGTCATCAGAGAGGGAGAAAAACAAGGAGAGGCTCTTAACTATAGGAAACAAACTGAGGGTTGCCAGAGTGGAGGGGGTTAAGGGGATGGAGTAAGTGGGTGATGGGCATTTAGTAGGGCATGTGATGTGATGAGCACGGGGTATTATACACAACTGATGAATTACTGAACTCTACATCTGAAACTAATGATGTACTATATGTTGGCTAATTGAATTTAAATTTTAAAAAAATTCCATTAGGAGACCTAAATCCCTCTGTATGCAACTAAAATCAGCCAACATTTATTGAAAACCTACTGTGTGCCAAACTCTTTCTAGGTGCTTTCTCATATGTGATTTCATTTAATTTTTAGAACAATCCACGGGTGCCTGGGTGGCTCAGTCCTTATGTGTCTGCCTTTGGCTCAGGTCATGATCCCCAGGTCCTGGGATTGAGCCCCGCATTGGGCTCCCTGCTAGGCGGGAAGCCTACTTCTCCGTCTCCCACTCCTCCTGCTTGTGTTCCTGCTCCCACTATCTCTCTCTTTGTCAAATAAATAGATAAAATCTTCAAAAAAAATTTTTAGAACAATCCTATGAGATAATTTTAATTCAGTTTCACAGTTGAGAAAACTGAAGTACCAAGAGATTGATTGGATAATGTGCCACAGAGCAAGGAAGAAGTAAAGCCAGGACTTTCTGACAGCAAATCCAGTGCTCCTTCCACTCTGTCCCTCTTCTTAATTAATACTAAATAAGTATCACTTAATAATTAATACCAACAGCCCACTATTTCTTATAGAAAAATACATTTTTACTAAGGACATTATCTCATTTGATCCTAATAACAACACTCAAGGCCTGGCAGAGAATGATGTTACTATTTCACAATGCGAAAAAAGAAACCCTAGAAGATTCAGTAACTCTTCACAGGTCACAAAGCTTATAGCTGCTGAGCCAGCATTTGAGCCCTCGTCTTTTGATTCCAAATATGTGTTCTATTTACTACCTCAGAGTTAAGGAAAAGGGATTAGTATTACTTTGTACCTAGTTTCTCATCTGCTAGACATTTTATATACATGAGTTCTAATCCTCACCACAACCCTGAAAACTAGGAAGTAGACCCATTTTATAGATTTATAAACAATGGCTTAAAAGAGGTTGAAGTTAATCAGTGTTGGAACGGATTCCAACCCAAAAGTGTGACACACTGATATAACTGCACGTTACACACACACACACATACACACACACACACACACACACACACACAGTGTCATTCAAAGTGAAGAAGACTGTGATAAAGTACAAACAGCTCTTAACAGACCTTCCTGTTTGGAAACTCCTAGTTTAGATCACAAAAATGTTCTAAATCACTACCCTTAAGTATCAACATAGAACAAGCAAATGTAGTCAAAAATCTCTCCATAGAGTCAAAATTGTACCTGAAGGAAGAAGAAACTGGTTGGCTCATTCTAAAAGCACTTGGCCATGCCTATGAATGTCTACTGCCAGGATAACTTCAAATAACTATGTCCTTCATGCCATCAACCCAGAGTCATTCTTAGAAGCAATATCTTTGAGGATCAAGTTATGAAAAGACATGTAGAGTCAATGAGGCCCTGTGCTCAGAACTACTTGCAAATAGATAGAAAATTGGGTAAGTAGAAGAATTTGTGTACTGAATGAGAACAGCATGCCAGCCAATACTTTCACAGACACTCTGAGAAGCACAATTGTTATAAAATGTATGAGCTTTTACCCAAGAAGGAGCAATAAAGTATTTTCCTTGTTAACCAATACCTCAGCAGGTAAGTATAATAGTTCCTGAGACTTACATATACTTTTTTCACACAGTTCATTTGATTTTCAGATTATAAAACACTTTAATCCCATTTTCTGCCCATAGGAGACTTTCAATAAATGCTTATTGCAATGAACTAAATTGAACAGAGTTAAGAATTATTATCCTCTAGAAATAGAGGATAACATGAGAAAATAGATGCTCAGTAAGGTTAAGTGACTTGCCAGGTATCAAATATAAGCTGTTACATGTTATTAAGTTCTTCTACTCTTTGGTGAATCTTTTAGAAACCATCCAACTCCATATTGTTATCACAGAGTAACGTTAGGCCACATGATATACATCAAAATTGGGTATTCTTCCATTAAAATGCCTACCCATCTTAGAAAACCTGGATTTGATTAATTTTGGTTTCTAGAAAGAGGCCCTGAATTTAAATTTGGATTTTTGGAGTGATCCATATGTCTGAATAAGTTGTTTTTGTCAAACATCCATTATCTCATGGCCCAGATTCCATAATTAAATGAGGTCAAATGAGAATATATGCAAACTGAAAAGCACTGTGTTAATATTAGCTGTTATCAGTGAGATGTATTTCTCTTACAAACATAGAAGACAATGAAATAAAGGGCTTCTTTTATAACTGAAAGAAAGAACTGTCTAGTCAGAAAAAAATATGTATTATTGTACATTTTGCACACCAAAAATTCAAAGACAAATATAATTGGTAACAGCACTATTATATCAGACTATACTGAAAAATGGATTGAAAGTTTGGCGTTTGATGTTTAAAGGAACAGTCAAATGTTGCAAACACAGAGAACTTTTAGGGATTCAGTCCATTATGAAAATCAAAGATTCACCCAGACATAATCCTCTTAAAACATGATCATTCTTCATATTTTCAGACTCAGCTTTCTTGATATCTTCAATCTTTAAAAAGCTAGAAGTTTTAAAAAAGGGGGGGGCGGCTAAAGGCACTTGGAATGAGAAACACTATATTCAAATACAGTGGCTATTTATTGAATGCGTTCTAGGTGACAAGTGACTGCAAAAAATCCATTTCTATACCTATTTTACACATTAGGAAACTGAGATTTAGACTGGCTAAGGCACTTGTTCAAGATGATGAAAATAATATTTAACAAAGACATAAATTAAGTTCAAGTATTCCAATGTTGTGCACCATATTCATTTTTTCTAAACTTTCTGTAAGTTTCAAAATAGACCAATGGATGGGTCTAAGATGCTAACACTGACAGTCTTTTGTTCTTTTTATTAATACAATTATTTTTAACATTTGCTTCCACTTAATTTCTCAATTATCCTCTCTTTTGCACATCTATTTAAAGATTAACACATTAAAATCAACATAACGAAGAGACTTCTAGTGTTAAGATGCCCTCTTCTTTCAGATATCACTCCCAAAGTAATAAGAAATGTGACCAACAGAATTCAAAGTCTTTTTTTTTTTTTTTGGCAAAATTTAGGAACATCTATAATCTCAAACCACTGTATATGATTAAGAGGTGTCAAGATGTGGGATTAGCTCAAAAAAAGAAGCTTGCAGGAGCAGATCTTAAACATGTCAGGGGAGTATAATCACCAAAACAGATGGTGCACTAAAAAAAGCAAAAAAAAACAATAATCACATCTTTGAAAAAAAAAATGGACTGAGATGCCTAGGCAATGTAAAGTAGCAGGAAATAAGCAAGGAAATAGATAGACATTCCATTTTTGCAACAAACAGTCTATTGATGAATTATAATGGAAGAAAAGTCAAACACTGAAAAAATAAAAATGTATAAAGACAAACAACTATCACACACCCAAACAGACTCACATGCAGACAGACACACAGAGACACAGACACAGACACACACACACACGGAGGAAAGAAAAAAAAGGGAGAAATAGACTTTCACTTCACTGTGAAATCAGGAGACTCCTATTCATCTGCAATTTAGGTTGGTTTCTTTCTCATAAACTTCTGTGTACACAATCCAAGAACTCAATAATTTATTTCATTCAAGTTATATTCAAAAAGAACCAAAGATTCTTTAAGAAAAAAAAAGGGAAAAATGGACAAAATTGCATTTTCTTTCTCACAAAGAATGAACATATAAAAGATTCACTAGAAAATGTTGTTAACAGGCAGAGCAAAATCATGACAAAACTTATCGCAATGAATCAAAGAACATTAAAAAAAATCAAAGAACCCAAAGTAGAGATACAAGAGCTTAGGGAATATGTGGTGAAATGATAGAAGAAAGTAAAATGTAAGAGGTCAGACCTAAGAAAAGGAAAGGAAAAAGTAAAGGCCTGGGCACCTGGGTGGCTCAGCTGGTTGGGTGACTGCCTTTGGCTCAGGTCATGATCCTGGAGTCCCGGGATCAAATCCCGCATCAAGCTCCCTCTTCAGCGGGCAGTCTGCTTCTTACTCTGACCCTCCCTCCTCTCATGCTCTCTCTCTCTGTCTCATTCTTTCTCTCTCAAATAAATAAATAAATAAATAAATCTTAAAAAAAAGTATAGGCCTTAAGGTCAAAAGACCACATTATAAACAGTGCACAAAAATGAATAAAATCTTATGTAAACATAGTAAAGGAGGATGAGATTACAAAAAATAAAATAAATGGAAACAATTCATTAAAATAGCTTGGAGAAAAATTATATTAATGAAAAATACACTAAGTAGATCTTTTATACATATGATCAGTGTTCCTAAAGAAGAGAACAAAACACACACAAAAAATCAAGATATATAAATATATAAAGAAAATTTCCAGAAAGAAAATAATACTTGAATCAAAAGATTAAGATAGTCCATTCTGTCTGAGAAAATGAATATATTAGAGGACAACTAACTACAAACATATCTCAATAATGTTATCACATTTCAAAACAAAAGAAACTTATAGGCATTCAAACAAAAGTATCACCTATAAGACTAAAACATACTAGGGGGATGCCTGGCTGGCTCTTGACTTGGGGTTATCAGTTTGAGCCCCATGTTAGGAGTAGAGTACTTAAAAAAGAATAAAACATACTAAGCTAATCTCAGGTTTCTCAAGGGCAATTTTCAAGAACAGAATACAGTAACACTATGTTTAAAAAATCCCAGAGGCAATTTGTAATGACGTGGATGGAACTGGAGGGTATTATGCTGAGCAAAATAAGTCAATCAGAGAAAGACATGTATCATATGACCTCACTGATACGAGGAATTCTTAATCTCAGGAAACAAACTGAGGGTTGCTGGAGTGGTGGGGGGTGGGAGGGATGGGGTGGCTGGGTGATAGACATTGGGGAGGGTATGTGCTATGGTGAGCGCTGTGAAGTGTGCAAGACTGTTGAATCACAGATCTGTACCTCTGAAACAAATAATACATTATATGTTAAAAAAAAAAAAAAGAAGGAAGAAGAAGAAGATAGCAGGAGGGGAAGAATGAAGGGGGGGAAATCAGAGGGGGAGACAAACCATGAGAGACAATGGACTCTGAAAAATAAACTGAGGTTTCTAGAGGAAGGGGGTGGGAGGATGGGTTAGCCTGGTGATGGGTATTAAGGAGGGCACGTCCTGCATGGAGCACTGGGTGTTATATGCAAACAATGAATCATGGAACACTACATCAAAAACTAATGATGTAATGTATGGTGATTAACATAACATAATAATAAAAAAAAAATCCCAGAGGCAAAACTTGAAAAATTCAGGTATAAAGACAAGAGAAAAACATTTTGAACTTACAAAACCCAAAGAATATAAACTATACAGAGGAAAAACCTGAGGAAAAACCTAAGGAAATTAAGAAATGAATTTAAAACTATTACAAAAAGTCTGGCAGTGATCACTGAATTCAGGCAGCTACAAACCTAAGTCTAAAACAATTCTGGTAATGAAAAGTGTAAAATATAAATGTTGTAAACTATTGCAATGTAGAAATAATATAAATAGCATATATATAGCATATAAATATATAGCATATATATATATACATATATATATATTACATTTATATATAAATGGATGTGTATATTTTAAAACACCAGAAGAACCAAAAAAGGAAAATGAATAAGGGTAGGAGAAAATGAAGAATGATACTTTCATCATTGTTTAATACATACTGTCTTTAAGAAATAAAGAATGGAGTATATTATACAAGGTTATAATAATGAAGATAACAAATAGAACTTAGAATATAAACCCAAATAAGTATTTGAAAAACAAATTTGAAAAAAAAAGATTTTTAAAAAGAATCAATAAAAAAGAATGCATGCTACAAGATTTTATTGCAAAATTAAGACTAAACTATTAAAGCTATTATATAAATAGGATAAAGTCATACATTAAGTAGAAAAAAACCTAAAACTAAAACACAATAAAATACAACTATACACCATATACAGAGAAGATGTTATGTGTCAATTACATATTCATATATATTCATATATATAATCTTATAGCCTAATAATACACATACATATATATTCATATATAATAATCTTAAAACTCAATAATAGACAAATAACCCAAATAAAAATGGGCAAAGGACCTGGATAGACATTTCTCTGAAGAATATATACAAATGGCTAGTAAACACTAAAAAGTGCTTAGCATCCTTAGCCATTATAGGGAAATACAAATTAGAATCACAATGAGATATCACTTCACACTCACTAGGATGTCTATAATAAAAAAGAGAGACACAAGCAAGTGTTGACAAGTATGTCGAGAAACTGAGACCCTCATACATTGCTTATGAAAATTTAAAATGGTGCAGCCACTTTGGAAAGCAGTTTAGCAATTTCTCAAGATGTTAAACATAGAGTTACATATGATTGAGCAATTCTACTCCTAGGTATCTACCTAAGAGAAATGAAAACATATCTCCATAAAAAGACTTATACACAAATGTTCATAGTAGCATTACTCATAATAACATCTAGTGGAAACAACACAAATGTCCATCAGCTGAGGAACAAATAATATGTGGTATATCCATAAAATGAATATTATTTGGCAATAAGAATGATGTACTGATGCATGGTAAAAGATGGATAAAAGTTGAAAAACTGATGCTAACTGAAAGAAGCCAGTCACAAAAGATCATATACTGGATTCCATTTATATGAAATGTCAAGAATGGGCAAATTTATAGAGACCGAAAGTAGATTACTTGTTACCTAGGACCAGGAAGTGGGGGAGGTTGGGGAGAAATGGGAAGTAATGTTAATGAATATGTGATTTCTTTTTGAGATGATGAAATGTTCTAAAATTGTGGAGATGGCTGCACAACTTTCTGAATACACTGAGAACTACTGGACTGTATACTTTAAATGGGTAGGTTGTATGGTGTGCTAGTTACATATTAATAAAGTCATTAAGAAAGATAAACCATTAGTTAATTATTTTTTAAAAACAGGGTAGGGAGAAGCACAAGTATATAAATGCGAAATAAGAATGGGGAAATGACTACATATAGAAGAATTTAAAAGATTATAAAAGACTATTTTGCTTGACTATACAAATTAACTTGAAAACCTGAATGAAATGGATGACTTTCTAGGAAAATAAAAATTTCAAATTAGAAAATCAAAACAAATAAATTCTCACAGGAGACACAGACAAAATTGTCAAAGAACTCACCCCGTTCCCCCAGAGAGAGTCAGGTTAAGTCTCTCAGTTGAGTCCCACCAAACCTTTAAAAAATATCTATCTCAAATACTCTTTAAACTGTTCCAGAGTAAAGAAAATATACACACTGCCAAATTCTTTATGAAGTCAGAAAAACATTAATATCAAATCTGACAATGATAACCCCAACTGATGAGTCTTTAAGAAAAAATCCTAAATAGGGACCCCTGGGTGGCTCAGGTCACGATCCCAGGGTCCTGGGATTAAGTCCCGCATCAGGCTCCTTGCTCAGTGGGGAGCCTGCTTCTCCCTCTGCCTGCCGCTACCCCCTGCTTGTGCTCTCTCTGACAAATAAATAAAATCTTTAAAAAATGAAAAAGAAAAAAATCCTAAAGGATAAGCAAACAGAATTCAGAAGCACATACACGCAAAATACACCACAACCAAATTGAGTTCATACCAAAGACAGTCCAATATTAGGAAATATAACTCATCATATTAAAATATTAAAGAAGGAAAAATCACATGATCATCTCTGCTGATGCTAAAAAGGCATCTAATCAAATTCAACACCTATTCTTAATTTTTATAACTTTTAGTAAAATATAAATCAATTCATACTTATATGACATGATGTGTGTGTGTGAGAGAGAGAGAGAGAGAAGGGGGAGAGAGTAAGAAAGAGCAAGAGAGAGCAACCATCAAATTTACAAGTAAAACACTAAAAAGATTTCTATCAAAGATGAAATGGAACACTACATCAAAAACTAATGATGTTAGGTATGGTGATTAACATAATAATAAAAAAAGATGAAATAAGGCAAGGATTACAGAAAGCTATCAATTGTATAAATACAAAATTATGTTATAATAGAAGAAAAGATCCTATTTACAAGAGCAAAAAATAACCACAGACACAAATTATATAGAAATAAACCTGGGGCGCCTGGGTGGCTCAGATGGTTAAGCGTCTGCCTTCGGCTCAGGTCATGATCCCAGAGTCCTGGGATCGAGCCCCGCATCGGGCTCCCTGCTCCTTGGGAGCCTGCTTCTCCCTCTGCCTCTCTCTCTCTCTCTGTCTCTAATGAATAAATAAATAAAATCTTTAAAAAAAAAAAAAAAAGAAATAAACCTAATAAGATATATCCAAAACTAAGGTAACTTTAAAACTCACTGAAGAATCCAGAACGCTGTAATAAATGGAAGGAATACCCTGTTCTTAAATAGGAAGACACAATATTGTGATGATGTCTATTTTTTTCTAAATATCTATAAATTTGACCTGATCTTCTTTTGAACTTTTTTTTTAGATTTATTTATTTATTTTAGAGAGAGAGAAAGAGAGCGTGAGTGTACGGTGCGGGGAGGGGGAGAGGGAGAGAGAAAATCCTCAAGCAGACTCCCCACTGAGCATGGAGCCTGACCGACGCAGGGCTCGATCCAGAAATCATGACCCGAGCCAAATCAAGAGTCAGCTGCTTAACCAACTGAGGCTCCCCACATTTCACCTAATCTTAATAAAATATCAACAGAACTTTTATTTTTAGAATGAGACAAATTCTAAATTACATGTGGCAAAATAAATATGCAAGATCATAACAAAATTTCTGAAAAGCAAATGTAATGTGGGAGAGCTACCCCAAAAGGTATTAGAACATATTTTAAACCAGTATGATTTAATTGGTATGGTACTTGGGCCTCAATAGAGAGTTTAGAAAAAGAAAAAATGCATACAGGAATTTAGTATATGATGATATGGTCATGTGGAGATATGACAGATTAATTCAATAAATGAATACCTTCTAGAGAAAAAAAGATCTGTCCACATAAATACTTTACAAGGATCCCTACCACGAAGAAATTACAGGCGGATAAAGGCTTAACTCTAAAAACTGAAACCAGAAAATTCCACAAAGAAAACACAGAATTTTAAAAATAATCTTAGAGATATTCTCAGTATAATATGAAACCCAGGAATCATTAAAGATTGCTAGATATTTTCCAAAGTGCTAGAACAAACAATCCTAAAATTTGTATGGAATCAGAAAAGACCCCAAATTGCCAAGGAAAGGTTGAAAAACAGAAACAAAGCTGGGGGCATCACATTGCCCGATTTCAAGCTATATTACAAAGCAATGATCACCAAGACAGCATGGTACTGGCACAAAAACAGACATATAGACCAATGGAACAGAACAGAGAGCCCAGATATGGACCCTCAACTCTATGGTCAAATAATCTTCGACAAAACAGGAAAAAATATGCAATGGAAAAAAGACAGTCTCTTCAATAAATGGTGCTGGGAAAATTGGACAGCTATATACAGAATGAAACTCTACCATTCTCTAACACCATACACAAAGATAAACTCAAAATGGATGAAAGACCTCAATGTGAGACAGGAATCCATCAAAATCCTAGAGGAGAACATAGGCAGTAACCTCTTCGACATCGGTCACAGCAACTTCGTTCAAGATACATCTCCAAAGGCTAGTGAAACAGAAGCAAAAATGAACTTTTAGGACTTCATCAAGATAAAAACCTTCTGCACAGCAAAGGAAACAGTCAACAAAACAAAGAGGCAACCCACAGAATGGGAGAAGATATTTGCAAATGACACTATAGACAAAGTGCTGATTTCCAAGATCTATAAAGAACTTCTCAAACTCAACACCCATAAAACAAATAATCAAGTCAAAAAATGGGCAGAAGACATGAACAGACACTTCTCCAAAGAAGGCATACAAATGGCTAACAGACACATGAAAAAATATTCAGCATCATTAGCCATCAGGGAAATTCAAATCAAAATCACATTGAGATACCACCTAACACCAGTTAGAATGGCAAAAATTGACACGGCAAGAAACAACAAATGTTGGAGAGGTTGTGGAGAAAGGGGAACCCTCTTACACTGTTGGTGGGAATGCAAGTTGGTACAGCCACTTTGGAAAACAGTGTGGAGGTTCCTCAAAAAATTAAAAATAGAGCTACCCTATGACCCAGCAATTGCACTACTGGGTATTTACTCCAAAGGCACAGATGTAGTGAAAAGAAGGGCCATATGCACCCCAATGTTCATAGCAGCAATGTCCGCAAGAGCCAAACTGTGGAAAGAGCCAAGATGCCCTTCAACAGATGAATGGATAAAGAAGATGTGGTCCATATATACAATGGAATATTACTCAGCCATCAGAAAGGATGAATACCCAACTTTTACATCAACATGGATGGGACTAGAGGAGATTATGCTAAGTAAAATAAGTCAAGCAGAGAAAGTCAATTATCATATGGTTTCACTTATTTGTGGAACATAAGGAATAGCATGGAGGACATTAGGAGAAGGAAGGGAAAAATGAAGGGGGTGGAAATCAGAGGGGGAGACAAACCATGAGAGACTACGGACTCTGAGAAACAAAATGAGGGTTTTATATTACCTACAGGCTAATATAAAACATAAAATGTACTCAACACCATTAGCTATCAAGGAAATGAAATTTAAAACCACAGTGAGATACCATTTCATACTCATTCAAGTGGGGGGATGGGTTAGCCCAGTGATGGGTATTAAGGTGGGCACATATTGCATGGAGCATTGGGTGTTATATGAAAACAATGAATCATGGAACACTACATCAAAAATTAATGACGTACTGTATGGTGACCAACATAATAAAATTAAATTAAATTTAAAAAATTAAAATAAAAAAGATTGCTGTATCTTCAAATTTTTATGTATAGTAAATAAAAATTAAAGTTAAGAGAAAAAATTGGGGAGGGGAATAAGTAACACATACAAAGGCTATATTTTCGTGCATATAAAGAGAGCTTCTGAAAATCAAGAAGAAAATTACCTACAGGCTAATATAAAAGTTGACAAAGAACATGAATACGCTCACAATAAAGGGAGTACAAAACTTTCAGACATATGAAAAGATGCTCAAATTCACAATTAATAAATGCAAAACTAAAATGAGATAGCATTCAACTGGCAAAAACCAAACCTCTTCTAAAAATCTATTATTTCTCAGAGGATGGGAAAATAGGGAAACTCTTCTATTTTGTTGGTAGGTATTCAGCACACAGACAATTGGAAAATATATATTAAAAAGATCCTGTTTAAAGAACACAATACCGGGGAACAAATTTCTAAAACGAAAATTGCTAAACATTGCGGAGAGAAATTAAAGACCTAAATAAATGAATAGATTTACCATGTCAATGGATTAGAAAACTCAATATTGTTAAGAAAGAAAAAAAGAAGAAGAAGAATGTAGCAGGAGGGGAAGAACGAAGGGGGGGAAATCGGAGGGGGAGAAGAACCATGAGAGACGATGGACTCTGAAAAACAAACTGAGGGTTCTAGAGGGGAGGGGGGTGGGAGGATGGGTTAGCCTGGTGATGGGTATTGAGGAGGGCACGTTCTGCATGGAGCACTGGGTGTTATGCACAAACAATGAATCATGGAACACTATATTTAAAACTAATGATGTAATGTATGGGGATTAACATAACAATAAAAAAATTTAAAAAATAAAAATAAAAATAAATAAATAAATAATAAATAAATAAATAAAAATAAAAAAATAAAAATAAAATAAATTAAAAAAATAAAAAATAAAAATAAAAAAAAAGAAAACTCAATATTGTTAAGATGTTACTCCTCCTTAAATTGATGTATAAATTTAATGCAATGAATTTTTTTTAATTTCAAAATCTATGTGGAAAAACAAAGACAAAGCTAGACTAGACATCTTTGAAGATATAGAATTAAGTTGCAGAATTACAATCAAGACAGTGTAGTATTGGCATAAAGAGAGTTAAAAAGAAATGGAGCAGAGCACCCAGATATAGACCCACTTATAAATGGACAATTGATTTCAACAATGATGCTAACACATTTCAATGAGGAAAGAATGGTTTTTCAACAGATGATGCTGGAACAACTTTAAAAAGATAAGGGGATATTTCACTTAGCATAATACTCTCTAGCCCCCTCCACATCATTGCAAATAGCAAGGTTTCATTCTTTATTTATGGCTGAGTAATATTCCATTGACAAATACCATATGATTTCATGCACATGTGTAATTTAGGAAACAAAACAAACAAGCATAGGGGAAAAAAAGAGAGAAAGAGGCAAACCAAGAAACAGACTCTTAACTATAGAGAACAAACTGTACCAGAGGGGAGGTGGGTGGGTGGGTGGGTGGGGGGGAGTTGGGTGAAATAGGTGATGGGGATTAAGGAGAGCCCTTGTTGTGATGAGCACAGGGTGATGTATGGAAGTGTTGAATCACTATACTGTACACCTGAAATTAATATTACACTGTATGTTAACTAACTGTAACTAAAAACCTTGAAAAAAAAGATACGGGAGTAAAAAGCACTTCACACCATATACAAAAATTAATTTTAGATGGATCACAGACCTAAATGTAAAGCAAAACTGTAAGATACCTAGAAGAAAACATAGGAGTAATATTATCACACACGTGGGGTATAAAAATATTTTTTAGTAAGAACACAACTGGTTATAATCATAAAGGAAAACATATTGATAGACTAAATTTCACAAAAATAAAATCATCTGCTATTCAAAAAACATTGATAAGAAAATAAAAAGACAAGCCACTGGGAGAAATATTCACAAAACATATATCTGACAAGACACTTGTACCTAGAATATATATATTTTTAAAGCACACAAATCAATAGCAAAAAGATAAACTTTCCAAATTCTTCAAATGGCAAAAAACTGGGACAGTTCACAAAAATAGAAATATATCTGCCAATAAGCACATCAAAATGTACTCAACACCATTAGCTATCAAGGAAATGAAATTTAAAACCACAGTGAGATACCATTTCATACTCATTCAAGTAAATAATATTTAAAATGACAACACCAAACACTGGTGAAAATGTGGAACAACTTGAACTCCCATACATTGCTGGTGGGAATGTAGAAACATTTTTGGCAGTTTATAACAAAGTTAAACACACATTTAGCCTATGACCTAGAAGCTCTACTCTACATGTTTACCCAAGAGAAATGAAAACATATACCCAATAAAAAATTTTACAAGAATGTTCTTAGCAGCTTTATTCATAATATTCTCAAATTGTAAATGACTGAAATGTCTATACATAAGAGAATTGGTAAAGTTGTGATATATTCATAAAACTGAATACTATCCAGTGAGCAGAAGTGTGCACACTGTATGATTCCACTTACATGAAGTTCAAGAATAGGCAAAACTCATCTATGGTTAGAAATAAGACAGTGTTTGACTACTAAGAACATAAAGATGGACTAAAAAGGCAAAAAGGAACTTTGAGGTGATAGAAATGCTCAATATCTTGACTAGAGTGGTGAGTAACATGGGTACATATATTTATCAGAACTTATCAAATTGTACACTTAATATATTTGCATTTTACTATATATAAACTTTATGTCAATAAAACCAACCAATGAAGTGAAAAAAATATACATACACTTTGAGCTTGCAAATTCCACCTCCTAGAGTTTATCCTAAAGATAAGGTAAAGTGTTCACCAAAACACACTGGAAAAATTCTAAATATCCACAATGAAACACTGTGAGGTCATTAAAAAGAAGGAGGCACCACAATTGATAAAGAATGAACTTCAATATATAAAATGTTAAGTTTAAAAGGTAAAGTACAGAACAGTGCATATAATATGCTACGGCATGTATTTTATAAGTACACAGAAAAATATCTAGAAAGATACAAGAGAGATCGGAAGCCCTTGTCCAGCGTACCTGGAGTAGGAAAGACTTATTGTCAGTATTTATTCTTTCTGTATTTGAATTGTATATCAGTGAGCATATGTACTCCATTTTGTAATGAATTATTTTACTATGTTTTTAAAAAACTTTTATAGGATAAAATGTACTTACATCATTTTTAGACATGAGACTGAATATGTTTCAAATGAGAGATCAGAACTAAGTATTAAGGATACTCAAAGAGAAAGAGATAAGTTTCTATACTGATGGAAAATCAAGGAAAGCTTCACACTGGAGGGAGGTTTTATAACGGAATTTTGAAGCAAGAGTCCTATTTTGACAAGAATAAAACAGAATGAAACAGAAGCAGTACCCAAATAAAGGAACTGACACGGCAAATACAGGCTATGGAGAACCTGGGCCATGTTTGGAAATTGGGCACTGGAAACTATGTTTGAAAAAATAAATGGGAGGCTTTAGCCTGACTATTGAAGACTCATTCAATATACTTTATTGATTTAGTTATAACCTTCAATCCTGTGTCTTCTACACTTATACAGCATTGACTTCTTTTCTACCAAAGAAAGAAAATCCAAAGGGATGGCAAAAGAACAGAATAGGGGAAAAAAGAAAAAGAAGAGAGAAGAACAGGTGTCAAGATAAAGAATCTTAGAAAAGTTAGAATGGAGTTCATTGGAAGCAAAGTCCAAAGTGAAAGCAAAGTTAAAAATTCGGGGTAATAAAGATTTTGTTGTTGTTGGCTTTGTTCATACAAAAACAGAAAAGAAATAAAAGGAGAAGGGCAGTTACTTTCTTAGGACCTGTGGTAGGTAACCAGACACTAGGGGATAAAAGGACAAAGGGCTTATTAAATAACTGTTATCCATCTGCAGTTACAAATGAAGAAGGTGGATCATCAGACAAACCAAGGATCAGGTTTCGAGGAGTGAAAGATGAGGGCAGATAAAATCAGAGTGGAAATTAAACGTCTTTGGAAATTAAGAAGACACCAAGATCACACAAAAGCAAAAAACCTGTAAAGGGAGGAGAATCCAACACGTGGACAAGACTTGACAGACTGGCCTTGAGTTCATTCATCCGAGTTCACTGGCCTGGCAAAAGCTTCCTCCTCTCGAAATGAACTGTACATACAGAGATGAGCTTGGAGACCCTGGGCAGTAGCTTGTCAGCTCACAGTGGGCAAGCTGCAGGGTTCCATCTATCCCAGGAGAAGGCCTATCTCAGGATCTGTGCCATGGGACGGACTAGAAAGGCCATGGGACACTCTGTCTAGTCTTTCATGTCCCTTGAAGCTCAGTGTCTGGGATGTGCTAGGAAGATGTCTGAGGGAATAAAAAAAAATGCATGCATTCATTCATACATTCATTCATTGGACAAACATCTATTAGTTACCACTAAGTGCCTGGTACTCTGTCAAGTACTGATGAAATAAAAATAAATTAGATTAATAATCACTGAGGCCCCCCGGTCTAATGGGAGAAGAGAAACAAATAATAAGCAGATATAGCAAAATTTTAATTGTAGAATCTAGACGCTAGGGATATTTGCTTTTGCTTTATATTGCTTTCAATTTTTCTGTAATTTCAAAAACCTTTATTATAAAATGTGGAAAAAATAAATTATAAGTGACAAGTGCTATTGGCACTTAACCCAAAGTGAGTATGCCATCATTTTTCTAATGATTATTAATGGGTGCAACACAGAAAGAGGCCTGTGGTCAAATAAGTTTGGTAAACATTGAGTTAAACATGTTTCTTTACTGCTTCATAAATTGATACCTCTAAGATGTTCTCTACACCTTATATCACATATAATGTGCAGAATTTTCCAGGGTTAGTTGAGTGTAAGCCTTTTTTTCGTTGGGCATTTCTCAGCATACATGTTTTACAGAATGGACAGCAGGAGATGCTAGATTAAGGATTAATTCCCAAGCTACCACTGTCCTGCAGAAATGGTTTTTTTTTAAGATTTTATTTATTTATTTTAGAGAGAGAGAGACAGCCTGAGTGGGAGGGGCGGAGAGGGAGAGGGAGAGAGAGGGAGAATCTCAAGCAGACTCCACGCTGAGCAGACAGCCCGATGCGGGGCTCGAACCCAGGACCCTGAGATCATGACCAAAGCTGAAATCAAGAGTCAGATGCTTATCTGCCCCACCCAGGCACCCCTGTCCTGCAGAAATGTAATGAGGTCACTCAGGTAGTGCCGGGTGTACTGTATGTGGGGGATGCCTTTTTTAGCTCATAGTCTGAACAGGAATTTACTTTCTCATATATAGTGATTTAAAGCACACAATCCAGTATTACAGCACCACTTTGTAAGATATGAAGAACAGAAACCCAAAAATGAATTGATTTTAAAAAACAACTTCCTTTAAACAAATGCATAAGCAAAATCTAAGAACTCTAAAAATATTTAGTTAAGAACCCTAAAATGAGAAAAGGGACATCTCAGTCCAGAATGACATACAGGAGAGGAAAAGCAGAACTGGAACAATGCAAACAGCAAAGACATATTTTTTTTTTGTCCCACTGGCTTAGGGTCCTTCCATGAAGGAGAACTGGAGATGCACATTAGAGCCCCACAAAACAGTATTCAGAATTATGCTTGAGTAGGACTATGTAGTAAAATATACATAATTCTCCACAAGAAGACATTTTCAACAAGTCCTTTTGTTCTTTCTCAAAGTCCCAAATGAAAGAACCCATCTAGGTATTGTGGGAGGGAAGCTTATGTCTGCATTGGTAGGCACCTGCCAGACAATATGTGTTAAATTTTGCTGCACCGAGTGGGTAAACGAAGTACACAGATGACTTCAGAGAATGCTCTCTTAACAAACCACACTTCTCTGTTGCAGTACTACATCCTACAGGGTAACAGAAGTATTACAAATATCACACTTTGTTAGAGTTGTTTTTATTTGCGCATAACTACGAGAACATTTTTCGTAGCGCATTAAAATTGTGTATGCACTGGCCTCCCTAATCAAACTGTGAGCTCAGGAGATGGGACTGCATTTTTTCATTTTTGTTTCCCATGTGCCAATTCCGAAGGTCCTGGTATGCCGCTCTAAAGAGCTTGGATCTTATCCCAAGAGCAATTGGAAGCACTGGAGGCTTTTAAATAAGGTCAGTTTTTAATAGGACTAGATTTGCATTTAGAAAGCCCTTTGGCTGGATTGTGGAAAGTAGATTAGAGGCAGGAAGCCAGGTGGCAGACAGGCTGGTGAGAAGGCTACTGCGGTCTCCCAGGCTCCCAGGTAAGAGGTGGGGGGGAGGGGGGCCCTGAAACCAGGGCACTGGCACAGAGGGGACAACTGGAGGCTTGTCGGAGGTAGAACGGTCTGGATTTGGTAACTCATGAGATGCTGGAGATAAAAAAAAAAAAAGGTATAGCCTTAAATGACAGATGTTTCTAGTTTTGGTGATGCCAGTGACTGAAAAGGGGACTCCTGGAGGAAGAACTGGGCTGGGTGAGAAAAGAAATTAACATGTTCCCTACAAACGGCCCTTTTTTTTGGAAAGTGAGGGGCTGCGCTAACACCGAGAAATAGAGACAGTCCCTAACGTACTACCACCACCAGGCTAGAATCCAACTGTTTACAAATTTCAAGTGCTTCTAAATTGAAATGTATATTCCCAAAGAAACAACACTATAGATCCTGATTGGGCCTAAAGGCTGTAGACTCTCCAGTGGCCACAATGTATAGTTAACATTTCTGTGGGAGGGAGGACGGTGTTGAGGAAAAAGCCCTGGGCACAGGGGAAAGAAATTTAGGACCTAGACCCAGGTTCACCACTGACTAGCCTACAATCCTCATCACGTACTTCCTTAGTTTCTCTATCAATAAAATGAAGATTGAAAGAAATGCTCTGCTTACCTAGGAGGATTGTTGTAAAGCTCAACGGAGATGGTTTATAGGAAAATATTTTGTATACTCTAACATATCTTTTTGTTTTGTTTTTAAGATTTTATTTATTTATTTGACAGAGACACAGCGAGAGAGGGAACACAAGCAGGGGAGTGGGAGAGGGAGAAGGAGGCTTCCCCTGGTGCAGGGAGTCCAATGCGGGGCTCGATCCCAGGACCCTGAGATCATGACCTGAGCCGAAGGCAGACGCATAACAACTGAGCCACCCAGGCACCCCTCTAATATATCTTTTAAAGGTAAAATTTGAAAGCAGCCATTCAGTTATCTGATACTCCTAAAGGGTAAATGATTCTGGGTACCTGGAATTGAAACACAGCAGAGAGTTTATTCCTTTCAGCATGAAAATTTTTTTTTCTGAAATTTTAACCAATTTGTAGGCATGGAAAGCTTTCCAAACTATTGTTTCTGTTACAGAGCATCACTGAACACAAGACTTAGACTTACTATCTACTTGTTGAGTAAATTACAGAGTTAATGTTGTGACCTTATCCTCATGTGGCCACTCTTTCTCATTCTCCTCTACTCCTTGTCTTTCAGTTCTCTTAAATGTGGAAGAGCCCAAGGAGTTAAGCATCAGACCTATTTACTATTTTTTTTATTATTATGTTATGTTAATCACCACACATTACATCATTAGTTTTTGATGTAGTGTTCCATGATTCATTATTTGCGTATAACACCCAGTGCTCCATGCAGAACGTGCCCTCTTTAATACCCATCACCAGGCTAACCCATCCTCCCACCCTCCTCCCCTCTAGAACCCTCAGTTTGTTTTTCAGAGTCCATCGTCTCTCATGGTTCATCTCCCCCTCCGATTTCCCCCCCTTCATTCTTCCCCTCCTGCTATCTTCTTCCTTTTTTTTTTTTAACATATAATGTATTATTTGTTTCAGAGGTACAGATCTGTGATTTAACAGCCTTGCATAATTCACAGCGCTCACCGTAGCACATACCCTCCCCAATGTCTATCACCCAGCCACCCCATCCCTCCCACCACCCCCCACTCCAGCAACCCTCAGTTTGTTTCCTGAGATTAAGAATTCCTCATATCAGTGAGGTCATATGATACATGTCTTTCTCTGATTGACTTATTTTGCTCAGCATAACACTCTCCAGTTCTATTCACGTCATTGCAAATGGCAAGATTTCATTCCTTTTGATGGCTGCATAATATTCCATTGTATATATAGACCACATCTTCTTTATTCATTCATCTGTCGATGGACATCTTGGCTTTTTCCACAGTTTGGCTATTTTGGACATTGCTGCTATAAACATCGGGGTGCACGTACCCCTTCGGATCCCTACATTTGTATCTTTGGGGTAAATACCCAGTAGTGCAATTGCTGGATTGTATGGTAGCTCTATTTTCAACTTTTTGAAGAACCTCCATACTGTTTTCCAGAGTGGCTGCACCAGCTTGCATTCCCACCAACAGTGCAGGAGGGTACCCCTTTCTCCGCATCCCTGCCAACATCTGTCATTTCCTGACTTGTTAATTTTAGCCATTCTGACTGGTGTGAGGTGATATCTCATTGAGGTTTTGATTTGGATTTCCCTGATGCCGAGCAATGTTGAGCACTTTTTCATGTGTCTGTTGGCCATTTGGATGTCTTCTTTGGAAAAATGTCTGTTCATGTCTTCTGCCTATTTCTTGATTGGATCATTTGTTCTTTGGGTGTTGAGTTTAACAAGTTCTTTATAGATTTTTGGATACTAGCCCTTTATCTGATATGTCATTTGCAAATATCTTCTCCCATTCTGTGGGTTATCTTTTCGTTTTGTTGACTGCTTCTTTTGCTGTGCAAAAGCTTTTTATCTTGACGAGGTCCCAATAGTTCATTTTTGCCCTTGCTTCCCTTGCCTTTGGCAATGTTTCTAGGAAGAAGTTGCTGCGGCTGAGGTTGAAGAGGTTGCTGCCTGTGTTCTCCTTTAGGATTTTGATGGACTCCTGTCTCACATTTAGGTCTTTCAACCATTTGGAGTCTATTTTTGTGTGTGGTGTAAGGAAATGGTCCAGTTTCATCCTTCTGCATGTGGCTGTCCAATTAGACCTATTTACTTCTTTATCTATGCTCACTTCCAACATGATCTCATTCAGTCTCATGGTTCTAAATTCCATCCCTGTACTGATGACTTTCAATTTTATATCTCCAGTTTTAGCTCTTTTCTTGAACTTCAATATCATATATCCAACTGCCTATTCAATGATTTCTTTGTATGTCAAATAAGTATCCCAAATTTAACATGTCCAGAATGATTCTTAACCATGCCCCAACTACAGAACCCACTACACTCTCAGACTACCTAATCTCCATAAATGGCAGCACCAGTTGGCCATTTGCTCTGACCAACATTCTTGGAGCCAGCCTTGACACTCTCTTTTCCTCACACTCTGTATCCAATCCAACAGCTACTACCTTCAAGGTCAATTCACACTGCAACCACTTCTCACCATCTCCACTGCCACCTACCTAACCAAGCCACCATCATTGGTCCTGTAGATTATTACAAGAGCCTTCTAATTTTCCCTCCTGTAATCTATTGCCCAGTGAGTAGCCAGTATGGCCATGTTTGTAATTCATGTCACTCCTTTGATCAAAACCCTCCCAAAGACTTAGAATAAAATCCGAAGTTCTTCAGTATGGAGGTTCCTCAAAAAGTTATAAATAGAGCTACCCTACAATCCAGCAATTGCACTACTAGGTGTTTACCCAAAGGATACAAAAATAGATTTGAAGGGGTACATGCACCCCAACATTTATAGCAGTATTATCAACAATAGCCAAACTATGGAGAGAGCTCAAATGTCCATCAACTGATGAATGGATAAAGAAGATGTGGTACATACATACAATGAAATATTACTCAGCCATCAAAAAATGAAAACTTGCCATTTGCAAGGACATGGATGGAGCTAGAGTATATTTTAATAAGTGAAATAAGTCAGTCAGAGAAAGACAAATACCCTATGATCTCACTCATATGTGGAATTTAAGAGAGAAAATAGGGGTGCCTGGGTGGCTCAGTTGGTTAAGTGACTGCCTTCGGCTCAGAGAGAAAACAGATGAACATATGGGAAGGGGAAAAAGAAAAAAAGGAGAGAGGGAAACAAACTGTAAGAGGCTCTCAACAATCAAGAACAAACTAAGGGTTGACGGAGGGAGGTGGTTGGGGGGATGAGCTAGATGGGTGATGGAGATTAAAGAGGGCACTTGTGATGAACACTAGGTGTTGTATGTAAGTGATGAAACACTGAATTCTACTCCAGAAACCAATATTGCACTGTATATTCAATAACTAAAATTTAAATTTAAAAAAATCCAAAGTTCTTTCCATGATCTAGTAGGCTGGAGTAATCTGCCCCACCTTTCACATACCCCCCACTCCTAGAAGACAGCATGAATTTTGGCTCAGAGCCTTTGCTCATATGGTTTCCTTTCCCTTGAAACTCTCCTCTGGTATCTGCAAGTCTCACATTCCTACTTTGTCCCATTCTCTGCTCAAACCTCACATCATCAGAGAAGCCCCTCTGCCCTCCTTCAAAAGTAGCACCACCACCTTCCAACTCAGTCATTCTCTCTTCCACTGCTGGGCTTTATTTCACTCAATAGCATTTAAACAACACCTGCACATTATTTGTGTATTTGTATATATTTCAGGGGTACATGTGGTTCATGGACTGCTGCCAGTCTGCAAACTGTTACCAGTCCACAATGAGAAAAAGAAAAAATGCTTTGAAACTTGTTTAGCAATTTGACAGAGGAAGTTTATGTCTGTAGAATCTAGTAATAAAAGTCAGGCCTTGTGCTTTTTTTTTATTATTATTTTCATCAAAATTATTTTTCAAAATATCAGCCTATAAGAGGTTGGAAAATTAAAAAATAAACAGGAAAAAAACATCTTTTCACCAAAGATTGTCCAAAAGAGGCTGGTTTACTTCATCCCCTGGACTGTGAGCTCCAAGAGAGCAGGATTACATTTATCAACGATTCACTAATCACCTACTATGTCCCTGGCCCTGTACTGATTTCTGGGACTCAAACTTAAGTAGAACACAGAAAATGCCCTCCTGGAACTTACAATTCACTGGAGGAGAGACACGCAAAAACCAAATGGCAGTAATATGAAAGTCCAACAGTGCAGCAAGATACATACCATGCATAACTTACAAGTTTATATATTTTCATACCTGAAAAAAAAAACAACCAATAGTGCAAGCACATAGTAAGCAGGGAATAAGTGGTCACAGAGAGCTTTCTTGGGGAGTCCCTACGCTACACTGGTATGTGTCTCCCTCCCAGTTCATGGGAGTACCTTTGTGCTTCTTCCCTTAGCATTACCTAACCTATTATATACCCATTTGTTCATTTGTTCATTGTCTACCTCAATGGTATTCCATGGACCAGTGCCTATTTGTTACCTGGCTCAGACTCACTTCCATCCTTTTGGCCATTCGCACATACCACATCTATGGTCCATGCCCAGAGAGGAGTCTTCTGTTTCCCGTGTTGGTCTGGCAGACAGCGGGGAGCTCCTGCTAAGTGGCAGAAGTTGTACACAGGAAGTGGGAAGACAAACCACTGCTGAGATGCAGAAGCTACCAAATATCTGACAACTGTAGCCAGGAAACCTTTGTTTACTTCATGTTCTCTGGACCACAGTAAAAAAAAAAAATCACAATTCCTCCTCACACTGTCTCATGGAACAGGGTAATCTCATTTCACCGAAACAAAAGCACCTCACTCTCTGCCGTAAGCCTGGAAGTACGTGAAGGTAGATAGCACAGCCTCCATCATCGTCTCCATCTCCTAAACACACAACACACATTCAGTACAGCGCCATGCAACCTGAGGGCCCTCAACAATCAGGTATTTTAAGACTTGTTTAAATCCAATTGCTTTCCAAAAAATGATTTGAGATAATTAATAATAAAAAAAGATGGAAACAAGGATTTATTGATCAAGACCTGTTGTATAGCTCTTTGATTATTTAATCTTCACAGTGGTCCACGAGGGAGGGGGGGGTATGCCCATTTGACAAATGAGGAACCAGGCTAAGAGAAGCTAGGTGGAGAGATCAGGCTTCAAATCATGTTGGTTTTGTTCCAGAGCTATGGACTTAATTAAGTAGGGCCCTGATGGGAGGAAAATATGAAAATAATAAGGACCATTAGAATTTCTACAACTGCATTATAATTGGCTACAAATGTTTTTGGTTTCAAAAAATCTAATGGCTGAGGCATCACAAAGAAGAAGGAGGAAAAGGAGGAGAGGAAGAGAACAGGGGGAGGGAAGGGAGAAAGAGAAGAAAGAGGAAGCTAATTTTCCTACCATCTGTATCAGAAAAAGAGAAAGCACCCAGTTTCTCAAAGGTAAAATTTCTCGTATGAAACTTTAAATAAAAGATAATGCGCTGAAGAAAAAATGTGGCTGTCAACAAATTTATCAATTTATTCAACACTATTGAGTGTCCTATACATCTGTCATCAGGCCAGATGCTGAAGTTTCCAGGACACAAAAGAAAACAAGAGTTCCTTCTATGTTATTTTCTCAATAACATTAAAGTTGTTTTCAGACAACAGTTCTCAAAATCAAAACATTCCCATCTCCGTAACACTGGGCTTCAGTCAGATCTCTTGGTGAGTACCTAAGCTAACACAGCCCAAGGACATAGCATTTTGGAGGAGCTAATTTGCCCCAAAGGTAAAATATAGAGCAGTGGATAGAAAACATGTCCCTTTACCCTATTTTCCATAGATCCTACATTTCACAGCCTAGCTTAATCGAGGTCATTCCCACAGATGCATGAACAGGGTTTTCTGTGTTGCTGATGGAAGTAAGATCCATTTTGTTTTAGTTGCCCAATTTGTGTCTAGTAGAACTGTTATCAAGCTCTGCAAGTTGAGAATCCAAACAATTTCATTCAAATGGTTCATAAGCAAATTCATACTAAGATTCTTCTTTTTTCCTTTGCTGCTTTAGTTCTCTCCAATTGCTAACCCCTTTCCCCCACCAAAACACAACAGGATAAAAAATATTTTATAGTACTACACAAGAAATGGACCTCTGATTGGATTAGGACACTGTGGTCATTGTCTCCTTCAATTTAGGGGGATTCGTTCCTTCTATTATTCCATACCTCAGTTTACTATTAACTGTAACTATAATCACTCATTCACCGAAGAGTAAATGAGTACTTACTGTGTGCTAGGCACTATACTAGTGCTAGAGATGCCCTCAGGAAGCTTACTATTTAATGGAAGAACTGGAAAAGCATACAATTAAAATATGATAAGCAATTTTCTATAACAGAAATGGAACTAAGCTGTGGAGCCCAAAGAGAGAATGTAGTGATGATTGTTAAATAATATATTGTGCAATGATCATATCATCACAATAAAAATTAAAAAATAAAAGACTTTACAAAATCTTACATTTTCAACAAAACAAAGCATTTTTACTTTCTTGTTCCCTTCCTGCCCTTGTCTAATGTTCAGACATAGTTGACTTCCTGAGGATGTACATAATTTTTCATGATTTTTATTTACTATATATTTGGAATGTCTATATATTGCTCTGTATAATTATCACATAATAGCCTTCTAAATCAATTTATTAAAATTTCCATATCAATTTCTCCATTGTTGAATACTTAGATTATATCTAAACTCTCTCTAGTATAAATGACATTAATTAACATATATCTTCATTGTATATGTTTGGACTAAGAAAAGTTACTTAACCTACTTGTATCTCAATTTTCTCAATTTTCCCTTCTTTCTATATAAAAAGTAGTATATGGTTTGTCTTGTAAAATATTTACTTTTCTTTATATATTTTTCTCTCTTTTCTTTTTGATGTTTCTTTTGGTATTTAAGAGGTTTTCAATTTTTGTTCTTGTAGCTACCATCATATAATGAATGCCTTTTCACCTTTTTCCTTCCCTATGCGTTCACTATTTGGTTTTTCACCTTTCAATGTAACCTCTGACTCTCAGATTACCTATGGGTCAATTATCAAGCCTTTTTTCTTTAATTTTATCTTTTTTTTTTTCCTCTTCTCCCATGTTTTAGTTATGCTGCTGCTTCTTTATAAAAATGTATAAAATTTACATAATAGTCTCCTACATCTTTTTGGCTTTAGATTTTGCTCTATATTTTTTAAATCTGAAATCTACAATTAGATATATTTAATGCTTGCCAATGTGCCAAACTTACCCTAGTCATAGTTTGCTTGAATGAAGTTCATCTTCTATTAAGATTCCTCAGAAAGTACTCATAAATGTACTATTTCCTAAGTTGCTGCATGTTTAAAACTGTTTTCCCTTACACTATACGTCAACTAACCAGAATTTAAATAAAAATGTGGAGAGAAAAATAAAGATAGAAAAAGATAAAAAAAATTTTCCTTTAGCCTTGATTTTTAAGTACAAGTTGGCTTGATATAAAATCCTTCACTAACACTTTATTTCCTTAAGTCCCTTGAAAATAGTGTTCCACTATTGTCTTTCTCTGTATTTTGCTGTTGAGAATTCTGATGCCCTGAATTTTTCCTTTTTTAAGTGACTTTGCCTTTTTGCCTGGAGGCCTATATTTTAAAATGTGCTGTTAAAGACTTTGAGCCAGAGTTGACTATTTTGGGTCAATTTTCCCAAATATGTAATCAGTCTTTTCAATATATAGGTTTAGGTTTTTTTTCCTAGAAAGTTTTCTTTGATTATAATTTCAAATATTTGTTCAGTTCCACTGTCTTAATTCTTCAGAAACTCCAATTATAGAAATGTTGGGTCTTTTTTGCCTATCTTCTAGATCTATTACTTTTTCTTTCAACAATTTAAACTTTTACTATTTTGCTATGATTTTCTTGTCTATTTTCTTTCCATTTCCATACTCCTCTTACTGTATTTTCAGTTGAATCTATTATCCTTAAGAACTTGGCATTTTATCTTCATTTCTGAGAAGATTTTGTCTCTTCAAATGCTTTTTGAGTTTATTCAATACAAATTTCCTCTCTTCTTGGATGTTCTATCCATTTCAATTCTGAGTTTTTGAATTTTTGATTTGAGGAAGATTCTCATATCTACTTGCTTAAGGATATTCAATTCAGGTTGGAGTAATGTGTTATATAGCTTTCCTGTGCTTCATGATTGGTTTGGGGGAAGAATTTTCTTTTCTGGTTTTCTCTCATCTATTTTCTATTCATTTTTCAATGTCTTATATTTTCCTGACATGCAATAACTGGTTTATGTGGGCAGAAGCAATGGGTTTAGATAGTTCATCAAATTTCCTAGTTCAAGAGTACCTCTTCTACGGCTAGAGTGAAGTCAGTTTCTTTAACAATGGTCCCTTAATCAAAGGTTGCTTTTATTTGGATGAGGATAAGAGCTGGTGTGTCTTCTGATTTTATGATTCTCTTTTATTTCTGTAGTATTCTTTATTTGCACACCTTGCTTTCTTCTTTCCATTTACTACCAAGCCTCCAAAAAACATCTACTCCCTCCAAATCATCCCCTCCTTCTCAAAAGCAGTGGCTTCTCAAATTGCTGCTCTTATTCACATGTACTTAAAATTCTCTATTTTTTTTTTATTCTCTAGTAACTAGTGCCCCAATGCATATGTCTCAGTATTCTCCCACTAAGGGTAGCTCTCCTCCTTTATAAGAATGATTTCATTTGATTCCACCATTGTTAGGATCCCCTCATCCCAACTCTTCCTTCTTTTTGAGAAAGTCTCTACCTACCTCTTCTCTGGCATAGACTTCAGAGTGTCCTTGGGCATTGGAACATTGATTTCCTTATGTATTAGTTTCCCACTGGTGCTGTGTTCTATAACACAGAAACTTGGTGGCTTACAACAATACAAATCTATCATCTTACAGTTGTAGAGATCAGAAGTCCAAAGTGGGTCTCAGTGGGCTAAATTCAAAGTACTGACAGAACTGAGTTCTTTCTGGAGGCTGTAGGAGAGAATATATTTTCTTGCTTATTCCAGATGCTAGAGGCCATCCACATTCCTTGACTCATGGTCACATTCTTCCATTTTCAAAGCCCTCCACGTCCTGCTGAGCCCTTTTCATACAGTCATCTATCTGGTTCTTTCTCTTCTTCCTTCCTCCACTTATAAGGACCCTTGTGATTACCTTGAGCCCATCTGGATAATCCAGAATAGTCTCCCCCTCTCAAAATCATCTGATTAGTTACCTTAATTTTCTCTACAACTTTAATTCCCCTTTGCCATTTAAGCTAACATATCAACAGTTTTCAGGGATTAGGATGTGGATATCTTGGGGGGAGTGGAGCATTATTCTGCCTACCACATTCTACTTGAACAGAAATGAAGTTTATAATATTCTATGCCTTCTAGCATGCTGTACATATGGATTGTGGGTGGTTTTATTGTTCTCCTTATTGATATTTATGGTTTTTGGAGGGGATATGGAAAGATTTAGCCTTAAACAATTACCATCACCCCAGTAGAAAATGAATTTCATCCACTTATCATTTCAAAGGCCAGAATATTGTTTCATATCTCCATCCCTTTGTTCATAATGTACTTACTGATCAAAATGTCCTTTATTCTTTATAAAACCCTAGCTCAGATGGTATCTCTCCCATACATCCTAGACATATTTTCTTTTAGGATTGTTTAAGATTTTCCATTTAATCTATCATTACATTTGCCATGTTGTGTTACAATTATTCCTTTATGTATCCTACTTGACGAGGGGACCTTTGAGAGTAAAAGATTACTTCTTATTCACTGTTGTTTACCTACTGCCTAACATAGTATATAGCATGTACTCTGCTGTATTATTGTTATTATCTATATGAATAATATCAATTTTAGAGCTAGTATTTATACTGAGCACTTAAAACATTATTATTAATACACACTGAAATTCAATGGCATAGGTCTTATTATCCTTATTTTATAGAGGAAAAGACTGAGACTGAAATTGTGTCCAAAGTCAGAGTCAACAAATAGTGCTATATAAACTTTTATCTTAATTCAAGACTATTTACAAATCAAGACTAAATACAAATCTTAAGCTATTTTCACTTCATCCTAATGTTTTCAGAGTGACAAAAGAAAAGTAGAGCATTTTTTGAAGTCAGCAAAAGAAGATTCCAGAACTCTCTTGTTCTTTCTTCCTTAATGTTCCAATAAAATCACATGGTCTCCTTAGAAGCCAAGAACCTCTGCTAGGTAGACAAATATAAAACTTCTCAACTAGAGCATAATCTAAGTTATCTTGGCATTTAACATTTTACTTAGAATAAAAGGAAGCCTTGAGCATTTTCCCAAGAAGATGCTCAGATGAACTCTGGAAGCTGTGCAGATTCTGGAGATAAGCCAGGGGCTCATGGAGGCTTTCAGGGAAAGTGGCCCTCCTATTACAGGAAGCTAAAATGTCCTGAATGGTCACCAAGGTCCTCAGAACAGGCAAGAGAAGGCATATAACGCATTATTTTCTAAAGAGCTGACAAAGATCCTAGTCTTGGCTCAAAAAGACCAAAATTAAAATACAAAGTTGCTGAGTGAAAACTCATTTATAGGTACAGACTACCAGAAATCCACAGATTACATTGTTAAGACAGGAAGACAAATCTAATAGGTAGAGTAACCAACAAAATGAGAACCATGCTAGCTAATTAGTTGTGAAGAGGACTTGGATGCTAATTTTGCAGATGTAAGGATGTACTTCATACCTCCAGGTGACACCAAATTGGGAAAAGTCAGAGCAAAGCAAAATCATGAACCTAAAATGAATGACTCTTCAGTTCTTCCAAAAACTTCCTTGAGAATTGGTTGCATTTCTTAAAGGAAGCAATAGCTTTACAGTCTTGGAAAATAGTCTTAAGGCAGGTCTGAGGAAAAGAAGACATAGTCTTTCATGCTGACCATTGATCCCTATGACTTAATGTTGACTTCTAGTATAAGGGGATGCAGACCTAAGTAAAATAATATAAACCAGGAAGGAATTAAAATTCAGAAGTCAGTGACACCAAACACCAAGAGGACTGAGAAGTACCAATTAATGTTACTCAAGAGGAAAGCTCTCATATTGCTGGTATCAGGTAAGATCAGATGAGTCAGAATGATCTGACACAGATGGACCCCAAAGGTAACTTTTGCCTCTATTATTGCATGACTAAGTGTCTTTGAGGAAGGACCAAACTAAGCCAAAATGGCAGAGTTAATGCAAATGGGCTTGTAGACTATGAAGGGCTACACAGCTCTGGCCTGTATGACAGATCGAGGACTTAAAAGGGCCATTCCCATTAGAACACAATGATGTGATCTCTACCATTTAAACTAACAAAGATAAAACCAAATGAAAACAAAACAGACAAAAAGAAAGAAAAAAAAAAAGAACTTCTGTTGGTCCCACAGCTCCTTCCAGTCACTGCCACATTAGTCTAAGAAGGATTGACTATTCTATTTCCCTACCTTCTGTTCTCTAATGAAAATACTCCAGTCAAGTTCTCATCCCCACTACTCCAACCAAACTGTCCTATAAAGGACCACCAATGCCTTCCACCTTGATGAGGACAATGGATAACTTTTAGTCTCAAGCATACTTGACTTCTCAGTAACATTTGGCAGAGGTAATTTCCTCCCTCTTGAAATACTTGTCTCTCTTGTTTCTGGAATAGCACACATCCTGTTTTGTTTCATATTTAGTTGTTTGCTTGTTCATTGTTTTATTAGATTTCTCTCTTGTTTTGCTGGCTGTTCCTTCTCAGGCTTCTTTGCTGACTCCTCCTCATTCTATTCCCTAAATTTTGGGATGCTCGAGGGCTGGATCCTCAGCTCTCATTTCTCCTCTTTTCATATGCATGTCAAAGGTGTGCTCATCAGGTTTCAAAATTAAATATCTATCATGTCTATGATGCCTACATTGGACTCTCGAGCTCCAAACTCTCCCTTACTGACTAATAAGCTTCTCAGAATCCTACCTGGCTATCTAGAAGGCTTTCTCAAAAGAGAACTTTGATTCCCATTTGCTCTAGCACCTTGCAACCTGCCCCTTATCTGTTCCTCTGGCCTACCCTTACTTTTGCAGTACTATACAATTATTCCCTGCATGGCAGACAGAGTGATCATTTTCAAACATAAGTCAGACCATGACATTCCCTTGATGAAAGCACTTAAAGGTTTCCCATCTCACTTAGACTAAACTCCAAATTTCTGGTCTTCTTAACCATAACACCTGCATAACTGATGCTCTCACCTCCTTATAAATTTTTACTCAAATGTTACTTTTAAAATGATGTTTATAGTGACCACCCCCTTCAAAACTGTAGTCCCCCCATCCCTCTACTCCTGATCCAACTAACTCTGATTTATTATTTTCACAGCATTTATCACCATCTCAGATGCTACATAATTTATGTATTATATTATTTATAGTCTCTTGCTCTCCATTAAAATGTGAAGTTCTATAATGTTTTTGTCTATCTTATTCACAGACATGCCCTGAGAGCCTAGATGAGTGCCTGGCATATGATAAGCACTCAACAGACACTGAATGATGATGATGGCTCTACCTTGCCCTGGTGACTATGCCCCTGCCTAGTTCCCTGGCCTCATCTCCTATCATTCTTCTCTTACTCTCTGTGCTCCAACCATACTTGCCTTCTTGCTGTTCCTCAAACACATCACTCTCATTCCTCCCTCAGGCTTTTGTGCTTGCTTTCCCTTTACCTAGAACAGGCTTTGCCCATATCTTCACATGGCATATTTCCTCACTGCATTCAGAGAATACTTTCCAGATCCTCCATTAAGTGTGTGCTCTCTGTTAGATTGTAATACTATTCATCAAATACCCATTTCCCTCCCTATGGTTCTCCACCCAGTAGGGCAATAATAAAAGTCAGGAGCAGCTATTTTATTTGCTTTCATCAGTGAAATGTGAACAGAAGTGATGTGTGCCACTTCCAGGAAGAAGCTTTAAGAACCAGCCAATGGTTTATTACATTTCTTTTCTCTCTGACACAATGACCAGAAATGTTCCAGACTGAGGCTGCTCTGTTAGTCTGGATCCTGCAGTAAAAATGTGGACCAGGGGTGTGGCAAATCAATGGTAGACATGTTGCAGGAGTGAGAAACAAGCTTCTTATTATAAGCTATTGATTTTAGAGCTTGTTTGTTACTGCATCATAACTTAGCCCTTTACTTTCCATGGCATTTATCATCACCTGAAATTATTATATGCTTTTGTTTAATTACTTGTTGAATATCTGCCACTGGAATGTAAACTCATGAGGATAGGGACTTTGTCTTTTTTAATATTGCCATCACTTAGAACAGTAGCTTTAGGGGCTCCACAAATATTTATGGAATTTATTAGTGAAGCTTTGTGCTTTTAGGACAGCTAGTGCTGGTGGTTCCAACATATATCTACACTGTGTGTATAGCTACAGTGGAGCTGCTAGGTCTCTCTCTCTCTCAAGGGAAAGAGCATACAGAGAATGCTAACCCAACCACTGCTTCTCTAAGAATCAGCATCCTTCCATCCCAAACTTCCTGCCCCATGCTGGTGTTTATGGAGTAGTGTATTTGGATAAATTCATCCCTGACAAGGGACAGCCAAGGAGTATCCATCCCACTCTGATCCATACCAACAGGAGAAGGTATAGTTCTTGTACCTGGGAGTGTCCTCCTACCTAAGATCCTCATTTTTACTTGAGCCAAGCTCAAGGAGGCTCTTTTTCTTTTATATAGGGACATAAAAATACCACATGGGGCACAAGGCATGCTATCTTTGCTTCGGGCCTGTTTTTTATTAATGGTGAATACCAAACTCTCTGTTCTTCATCTGCAACAAGGTTAATGGCTCTCAAGGAAGTTGTTTGGATTCAAGAAAGAAATGAAAGGAGAGAAGGGGGAGGAGGGGGAAGAGGGGAGGAAGGGAGGGAGGAAGGAAGGAGAGAAAGAGAGAGAGAGAGAGAAGAGAAAAGAATACATCAATTTTATTTAATCCAATCTTTGACCAAAGAGAAAATTGCTTGTTTACTTAATGTGATTATAGAGACTAAACTTACAAAGCCTCAGGAGAGACAGTGAAAAATCATCTAGCTTTCTCCTCCTTTCCCACAAACTCCCATAATAGTGTTCAAAATGTTCTACATCCTCCCTTCCAAGGGACTGACATCCTCTACTGCTCATTCCCGGTGACAGAGAACCCATTCTCCCATCCCATCTTTGGATAGTTGTGATGGCTGGAATTGTCTTCCTTGAATTTAGCTACAATCTGTGCTCCAGAGCTTTTCATACATTATCCCTAGCTCTAATCCCTGACACCACAATCAGGCTGATCCCTCCCTGTGGGCCAACTGTTTGAAAGACTGGAGGAATCAACTTCACTTTCCCAGAGAAAGGCACCTCTAAGCAGATACCTTATAAGTGGTAGTAAGTCATGTGAAGAAGAAAGAGACCTTGTAAGAAGCAAAGGGAACAGTACATGCTTCTGCCCAGAAACAAGGAAGAGTGTGGCAAGTTCCAAAGACTGAAAGATGTTTAATGTTGCAAGAGTACTGTTTCTGTAGGATTTTAGGGAAGAAAGGGGAGGGCAAGGAATAAGCCTAAAGAGGTAAGATTATAAAGGTGCTTATAGCTACTTCTAAGAATTTTGAATTTTACCCTGTGAACGCCAACGAACATAGGCCTGTTTGAAGCAGAGGACTAACTTGATAGACATTTTAAGAAGACCACCTTCGCTGTGGTGTGGAGAATGGATTAGATGAGGGTACGATATAAGACAATTAGGGGAGACCTTTTAGAAAGCTCTTGCAGTAATTCGGGTTCAAGATGATGGTGGCCTGCACAAGGAAAACAGCAATGAGGGAGATAGAAGTTGATAGAAATCAAGTTACTTAGGAACTAGAAATGACAGAACTTTTATTCTGAGACTGACACTCTTAAACAGAAATTCTCTCAGAACCTTGATATATGTTCTGTTGGATCAAAAGCCTGGCATTCACTCTTTTTTTTTTTTTTTTTAATTTTATTTATTTATTTGACAGAAAGACACAGCGAGAGAGGGAACACAAGCAGGGGGAGTGGGAGAGGGAGAAGCAGGCTTCCCGCGGAGCAGGGAGCCCGATGCAGGGCTCGATCCCAGGACCCTGGGATCATGACCTGAGCCGAAGGCAGACGCTTAACGACTGAGCCACCCAGGCGCCCCTGGCATTCACGCTTCAAGGCTAGTGCTTCTGCACTATTTCCCCACCTCTCTTGAGCTTCAGTTCCCCTGACTACTGTTTGCTCATTCTATCCCAATCAGTCCAGATGCATTCTCCTTGGCAAAGAAAAACAAACTCAGGAAGTGAAGACTTTGCACTCTGCTCTGTTAGGGTAACATGTCCCTATCAGTGTATTTGCATAATTGACAACCAGCCAGAATAAAGACTCTATGTAGGAGGGTGATGGTTGTCAAAAAAATGATAGAACACAAAAGCACGAAAGTATTTGTTTTCTTTTATATTTCAAACAATGCTTCAGCATACAGATAAAAGATTACCAGATGTTATGTAGATTTAACAGTATTTAGGCTCCCTTCATCTCAGTTCCAGGAGGCAGGAGAGGGAGGTAGGAGACACAGACCTGGATTTGAATCTCAACTCTATTCTCTTAAAAGCCATGTAACCTTGGACAAGTCATGTAACTTTTTTGGCCCTCAGTTTTCTCATGTGAGAAACAGGGTGAGTAATAACCCAGCTCATTATAATTGAGATAGCTAATGAAAGTAAAATGCTTAGCATAGTGCCTGCAGCCCAACAGTCCTCAGTAAACAGTGGGAATGGTGGTTACTCTTGGTGATAATTGCAAGGTTAAGTTGCTTTCAAAAATCCATTATACTCACTACCAAGAGAATAAGATTCTGCCAAGCCAAGACCTTCTTAATTTTCCTGCAGTCAACTCTAGGTGGCCTGAGAAGCTGTTTTCCTCTCTCTCTGAAAGTGGCCTAGCATGTTCAGAGGTATGGTTGGTCTTGAGGAGAAGTGAGCCTCAGCCCAGGCCTTGTCCCCTCAGATATGTCCAAGATTGTCTCGGTACCACCACTGTCCAGGCTACTCCCTGCCTCCCTAATTGGACTGATTCCTACCAGTACCTTGGCTATCATATTCATCACCTTTTTCTGGACTCCTAGCTCCCCTGACCAGTTATACCATCCTCCTGCTCCTTCTCAAAAATCCCCCACCTCTCATCTCCTTAGGGACCTATCATCTAATTCATCTTCCAAAGTTCCAGTTTCATAGCCTGTTCCTTGGAAGAAGAAACTGGCTGTGCAGTTAGCATCCAGAGGTACTTAAAATGTAAGGGACCAGAGAGCATAAAGCTTCAGTAAATAACACTGGGTTAGGAATTAGCCTAACTTCATTCTAACTCTACTCTCTTGGAGGGGACATATATGGGAATTATGCAGATGTGTTCAATTCCACTTATTAACTCTAAGACCTCCCTGAACCTGTTTGCTCATTTGAAAAATGAGTAATAAGAGTACTTATTACTTGGGCGCCTGGGTGGCTCAGTCGTTAAGCGGCTGCCTTCAGCTCAGGTCATGATCCCAGGGTCCTGGGATCGAGCCCCGCATCGGGCTCCCTGCTCAGTGGGAAGCCTGCTTCTCCCTCTCCCACTCCCCCTGGTTGTGTTCCCTCTCTTGTGTCTCTCTCTGTCAAATAAATAAATAAAATCTTTAAAAAAAAAAAAGAGTACTTATTACTTCATGGGTTCATTGTGAAATGAATAAGGTAAGAACTAATGGGCTTAGTAGACTTCTCACATAATATGCACTTAACTAAAGGAAGCTTCTCCTATTGTTCTATGATTATGATTATTACTCCTAGAGTCACTGGACAGGTGGTGAGTGTCCAGTCCTCTTCATGGCCTATAATTCACAAATCTTTTTTTTATCCCCATAAGTTAAACATGATCTGACCTCTCCACAGAAACTTCTATTAGCTTTGTCTGAAAGTTCTCCACACTGCCAGCTCTGTAAAATCTCAAAGCAAAGCTATCTTTGCATACTAAACCAAAAACCATGACAGTGGCTACAACTGTGTGCATGTTACAGTTGACAAGGTACTCAATTTCCTTGGAACCTTACCACCACTCTGAGTAATAAACAGAAGAAGGGTTACCATGCCTACTGAGAAAGCCAACCGAGAGAGTTTAGGTGACTTGTCCAAGGTCACACAGCCAGAAAAAGGCAGAACCAGAACTAGAATGAAGGTCTTATAACTTCCAGTAATGCCTCTTAACTCCTAAGTTTGAACTCTTCTACTTGGAATTGACCAACTGTTTGGCCAGGGCTTCTGGGTCTGATGGCCTCATGGAAAGTATCCAGGCCAACAGCCTGTGTGCTGACAGTGCCTGACCTCTGGTTACACTGACAAAGGAGACCAAAAGGAAGAGAAAGGGAAGGGAACAAGGAATTTCAGAACTCAGAACTCCAAAAACCACAACATGCCAACTCCTCATTCTAAATAAGAAAACCATCCCTCCCCTGAGGACACACTGAATTCACAGCAGAGCCAAGACTAAAATGCAAAGGAGAAAACTAATTTAGGAGGTGATTTGAAAACAAACAAGCGAACAAACAAACAATGTATGGACTCATCACTGTTAGGTTTCATTACCATCATTAATTCAACTAACATTCACTGAGCACCTACCATGTGCAAAAATCAATACTAATTCTGGGAATCAAAAAAGGAAAAGATATAATTCTTACTTTGAGAGCAATTCAGATATAGTCTCTCTCTTTCTTTCTCACATACGCACTCATTCATATTTATAAGAAATATTAATTGACATGAAAAAGCACTATAATTTACATATAAACACTTTACATCTTAATTAATCCTGCAAGGATAGGCACAGTTATTATCCCTATTTTATATATGAAGAAACTGGGACTCAAAGAGCCTAAGGAATATTCCCAAGGTCTAAGTAATATAGGTAGGACTTGAAAGCGATCAAGTTCTGATATCCATGCTCTAGTCTATTCCAGTGGAAGAAACAAACTCCTAAACAAAGAAGTTCCCCCAAAATATTTCAAAGAGATGATAGGTCCATTTCACCTGGGCAGCGAGGGACCTTAGAGCGGAAGATGGAGCCCACAGCACCTGAGAATGTTGTTCTTCCAGGTTACAGACTTAGTAGAAGGTCAGAAAGAAATTCATGAGTAGAGCTGCTGGAATTCTATGTCCACTGTCTAGGCAGTATCATATCTCTTCTCTGAGTTTTTCAAAGCACCACTTCTTAATGAATCTGCAGCAGCCCCAGCCAGGGTGATTGCAGATAGGGCACTAAAGAAAGAAAAGCAGGAGTGAGAGGGACGGGGTTGAGGCAGCATGGAGAGACATTTTAGTTTCATTGCTATTGAATCTGTTCTTTATCTTTCAAAGCTGGAACAAGCAATCCAATCCATACAGCCTTCCCCCCCTCCAATAAATTGCATTTAAAAAAATCAACTGGTGCAGGATTTATTGATCTGAATTGACAGTGAACTGCACAAATTCATACAAAAGAGTTTTCTCATTATAGAGTCATTTAAAGGACTAGATCAGAGCATTCATTGTAAAGTTCACCTGCAGTATTAAAAAAAAAAAAAAGCCAAAAAATGTATAAAATTGAACCTGGGCTGTATTTTTATTTCTATCAATTGGCTTTTTTCAGCATATTCTTTCAGCCATGTTCTCTTCAATTTGGTAGACAAAACCAGAAGGCATCACCTTGACAATTTTTTTCCAAGAGCAGCAATAGAAAACCAGGGGTTTTAGCTAGTCAAAACTTGAAACTGTGTTGGAACTGATCAAAAGCTGCTTCTATGGAAAAGTGTGGTTTTGTCTGCAGGTCCCCCTCCAGGTGGAAATGAAGTATTTTGTCAGTGAGGGTGGTTTGTTGGGTTTCTCTGCCTTCATGTGGAATGTCAACTCTACCATCTGCTCTTGAGGCTTCCCAGACATAAAGCTCGGTCTTCAACCAAATACACCAAGCCCTATCAGATAGTATCAGTCTCATTGGTCAGAGTTTGGCCCCTAACAGAAGCCTTTAAGTATGTAAAGAAGATATTCATACTACACAACCATTCCTTTAGACATTTTACTTTTCCATAGGTCAAGAAATGACCAGAGGCTCCACAATCAATTACCAGTTTGTCCTGAGTGGCCCTCCAATGACTTGAAAGGAACACAGCCAGGAATATCCATTCTACTTCTTGCTATATTTGTCAGAGGAAGAGTTAAAGGCACAGGCTCCAAAGTCAGCCTTCCTGGGTGTCAGTATTCCTCTACCACCTACTAGTTGTATGTCCTTGATAAGTTAATTTGACCTCTTGGGTTTCATTTTCTCCATCTGCAAGCTGGGGTTAATTACAGCTTTCACCACATAGGGTAAGAATTAAATGAGATGAATATATGCTCCTAGTTCAATAAATGCAAGTTATTAGATTTAATAGTGCTTATAAAAACTGTTATGTAGGACACTGTATATTAAAACATTTGATGTCTCTGATATTAGGTCTTCCATGAAATTTGCTCTTAAGAATTTAAAGAAAATAGAGTACCTACCAAGAGTCATAGCTTTGTCACACTGAAGAACTCTGTAATCTAACCTGGTTCCCACTTTGCCTTTGTAAAAAGAGTCTCAAATCTAACATGATGACAGCTTGTATTTGATTGACCATGGCTAATGTATTTATTTCACCTCCCTAATATTAGGATTGTGATAGCCCGCTGCAGAATGCTTCAAGGTCATTTTTGGGATGAGTCTACTCATCTACTGTCAGTTTCTTAGTAGCAAGGTGCCTGCCATTCCCATTTGTATACACCATATCTAAGCAGAGCATAGAGCACAAAGTAGGTGTTCACAATTATCTATTGATTTGCATGTTTGAGAAAATTTAAGAAAACAAAAGACACCCTAAAGATAGAGCTTTGATTAGCATTAATATTGTCCAAGGTGCAATGAAAGCAATTTGTGCCTTCTTCAAAACCTTCCTGTTCACTGCAATTAAAAACATGTTTTTACTGTATAGTAATGAGTTACTTAAGGGTCGTCATTTTATTCATCTTTCTTTTCTCAGATCTAGCCTGGTGGTTAGCACATTTGTGGTAAAGGTAATGAATACACATATAAAATTTTAAAAATGACTATGAGTAATGGATGGTCAGTAAAGTCCCCAGAACGAAATAAAACTCACACTTCACATCAAGCACATCACATTATAATGACTCAATGGCGGCAATTAGAATGAGTTCGAGCCATTCTTAGTTAATCTAAGAGAAAGATAAAAAGGAGGATAATAGGGAAAAGGGAGCAGGAAGCCATCTCCAACCACATTTATTTAGTCAATAAATATTTCTTAAGCACCTTCAATATGCCAAGCATTGTTCTAAACACAGCATTATAAGAGTGAATGAATCAAAAGATCCGTTCTTACAGAGCTTACATCCCAGTGGAGACAAAATAAACAAGCAAAGAGCAGAATAAATAAGATAAGCTTAAATAATAAATCCTATGAGGAAAATGAAACTGGATAACGTGATAGAGGATAACTGGATATGGAAAGGTGGGTAATTTTAGATAGGGTGTCTAAAAAGGTCTCCTCTGGTCTCTATTTTAAGCACTTCTTTATTATAATCTTTACATCATTGGGTTATGATGATCTCTCCTACATTTATCTCCCGAATGCTCCAACTGAAAAATGACGTATCATAGTCTCAAGCACAAAACATGATGTGTAGTACCTGTTAGGCCCTCAAGAATTTTTTTGCTGGATTAAAATTTTTTGAAGGAAGCACTTAAGAATTTTTTGGAGGAAGCACTTACTCTATTTGGAGGATACCGAAGAAGGAAAAAAAAATTTTTTTCCATGGGAAGGAAAGAGGGGTTGAAATCAGGAAAAGCTTTGGAAGCAAGGTAAGGAAAGGCACAGAAACAGGAAAGTACATGCCATATTTGGGAAACAAGTGTAGTTCAGGGGTAGCACGGCGGGGGAAGTAACTGGAAGGTTCGCTGGTAGAAGCTGGTGTAGCAAGGCTGTGAAAAAGATATGATTGCCATGCTTGGATTTTCTCCCATAGGCAATGTGGGAGCCATCAGAGATTTTACAACAAAAAAAGCCACACAACAAGGTCTGGAAGGTGGGAAAATCACCCTGGCAGCTGAGAAAGAGATCAAAGAAAGGGGAGGAGACAATAAAAGGGGAATCAAGACAAAAAACAGCTACAATGACATAGCTGAGAAAAGTCAAGAGGGGCTGAGCGATGCTGTGGCAGGGTCGATGGAGGGATACAATGTAGATTCAGGAGATATTAATGAAATAGAATCAACAGGACTTGGGGATCAATTGTACCAGAACCAGTTGCATCTAGCCCAGAAGGAACTGGAAAGGGTGGCTCAGCAATTGCCCGCTCAGAGAACTTCATTCTCTCACGGTTTATACATATGAGAGGTTGAGATACATAAAATGTGTTACAAAAACAGATACCTTGAGCAAGTGGCAATTCCGTCAACAAACATGGAATCATTCTCCTTCCAGTCTGTAGGAGAGTCTGAACCAAGAAGCATCCAAAACACTTTTTGGGTCAGCAACCAGCACGGCCTTTTACTCTCAGCTGGCCGGTTTGACATGGAGTCTTTTTATCCAAGGATGTCAGCCACTGAACTGTGCGGGCTAACTCTCATCGTCACAATGAGAGTTTGTCTGCACAGCAGTGGCTGGTAACTTAATATTTTGCATAAAAATTCATGAGGTGCAGTATCCATTTCAGCTATGTTATAAAGTAGTAAAAGGAAGAAAGAGGGAGGAAAAGAAAAGTTCAGCCCTGCACTCAGATAGGGTTCATTTTGAGTGATGATTGCGAGCCATCCTTGGAAATTACAGATGCTACTTGGTTCACTATTATTTTGCAGCATCTCCAGTAATCTTCCATGATCATTTATAACAGCATGTCTGATGACTTTCAAAACGTAACGGGAAAGGGTACTTCTGTGAAGCATGTCTACTCAAAGGAAAAATCAATCTTGGCTGCTGAGGGAGTGAACTTTGTACCACCACGATTAGACAGTTAGAGATTTCAACATATAAAAATAGGAATGGCAGGGGTCCAGTCCTCCGACGTATATGTGTGTATAATGCGTGTTCCAGTTGCTTGAACGGTTTATGATTTCTCCTTTCATCCAAACAAAACACAACATGTGTCAAGAATCCAAATTGGCACACTCCAATAGAAAATATTCATGAACTCCATAATAATAACTACTAATGTTTACATAATGCCTTTACAGTTTGCTAAGTACTTGTCACACACCTGAGCTGCTAATTATCAAAAAATACCTCACACTTTCCAACCTTCTTTACTTCTCTGACAACCATTCCTATTACCTGGAATGTTCTCCCAAAACATCTGTGCTCCTGCATTTCTAGGGTAAGCTTAGAATTTCCCTCCCTGTAGCACGCTCTCTGGTTATTTTAACCCTTACGAGTGAATAGTATTTCATAATGTATAAAGATCTCTGACAGACAGTGTAGTATGGAAAGTCAGCAACATTCAGCACCAGAAGACTTAGGTTCAAATACTAGTTTTACAATTTACTAGGTGTATGACCTGGGCCGATCTTTAAACCACAAAAGAGGAGTGAAATTGCTATATACTTCATACGACTTTTTTATGTAGATCAAAAGAGATGTTATATATAACCCTGCTTTGTTTTATTTTATTTTTTTATGAGTTAATACCTTTATACTTTTGTCAAAACTAATAATACATATTTTTTTTTGATGTAGTGTTCCATGATTCATTATTTGCGTATAACACCCAGTGCTCCATGCAGAACGTGCCCTCTTTAATACCCATCACCAGGCTAACCCTGCTTTGTAATCCTAACTGATTATATAAACATTAAGTATTAATATCCTACTATATCTGAGGGTTACTATGAGGACTAAGTAATTGATGTAAACACTCAACCCAGGGCCTGGCACATAAATGCTCAATTAATGAGAATGATGATATTATTGAAATTTACTCGTTGATTTAGCAGATCTCAATTAGGCACACATTATGTGCAAAACCCCACAATGGATATAATACTTCACTCATCTTCTACATAATGCACAGGAGAAATATTAAAACATTGCTGTGAATAAACAGGACAACGGAGTGATCACAACAGTGTCTCTGGAATCAGATCACCTAGGCTCTGAAGCTCATTCCAATTCTTTAGAACTCTGTGACCTTGGGCGAGTTACTTATTCTGTCTGTGACTTTGTTTTCTTACCCATAAAATGACAAAAATGGTAGATCCTTAAATATAGGCTTATCATAAATATTAAGCAAATTAATCCATGGAAAGAGCCCCAAATGGTGTTGCTCACATACAAATTGTTCAATAAGTGTTAGGTATTATTATACTCTTTCAGGATAACTACCTCAGAAATAGTTCTTTGTGTGAGTCAGGAAGAAAAATGTTGTAGTAAAGAATGTACTCAATTATTCATTCTTTGAATCCATCCCACTGCTCCTACTTCACCTCTCTACCTCCATTCTTGTCCTCTCTCCCAATGCACCCTCGTGTTCTAACTAGTCAACTTTCTAAGGCATCAAGCCGATCATGTTAAAACCTGCAATGTTCCCTTAACCTGCTTTACAGCTTTCCATTTCCTGGCTTCACCTTCCTCTGCAGCTGCTCTTCTGCAACTCATCTCAGCCAATTCTCCAGGCTGCTGTGGTTGCACAGCCATGGAGATGACTTGGGAGAGATTAACCCACCCCCTCCAATAATGTCCAGAAGCCATATATCCTCATCTTTGATATGGGCAATAGAAAGCTTAACAATTTTGTGTCAAGATGCTATGCAGATTCAGCTTCAATGTAAGTTCTCTGGTTTTCTTCCAACTAGATCACCTCCCCCAAACCTCTCCTATGAAGAAATTCTGAAGTCATCATGCTTAATTGCCTTCCCACTTTTCAAAACAAGCCATTTCCTCTCAGACCTCCCTATCATTTGTCCAAGCGATTTCCTTTCCCTGGGATTCCACCCCACCATCAACAATAATGCCCATTTATCATTTCTAGACTCAACTCAATTATCTTCTCCTCAAAGAAGGCTCTTGGGACTCTGCAGGCAGATTCAGTCATTCTCACAACACTTTATACTTGGTGGAATGTCCCTACAATATGTGCTTCCCAAAGGAGGATCTGGCTTAGTATTTTTGGCACCTAGCACAACCACACACCTAGTAAATACTCAATAAGTATTAGTCCAAGTTAATATTTGGAAGCTCATATTATCCACATAGAAAACTTTGAATAATAGAATCCTCAAAATCACAAAGCACCAATGATGTCAATAATGATGTCAGATTGCTGGTCAATGCTAGATTTTTTGGTTTAGTATCTTCATAATAATAACAAAACTCTCCAAAACCCAAAATAGCCACTTTAATAAATGTCAGTAACATTGTTATCACCATTCAACAAACACATTGAGGGTTGTAAAACACTCATCTCTATTGTAATGGGTGCTAGAAATACTGAGATACTCAAGTAGCCAGATTCTCTGAACCAAAAAAAATCTCAAAGGTCTAAGAAAAAGAACAGTAATGACAAAAAATATCTACCATTTACTGAGTAGCTATGATGTCTCAAGACTATATCTGGTACAGTACATGGATTATCTCACTTTGATCTTACAAAAATTCTGTATGTTAAATATTTTTACCTCCATTTGACAGATGAAAAAACTGAGTCTTGGAGAAGTCAGATAACTTGCCCAAAGTCACAACCTGGGAAAGGGAAATCAGAATTTGAATCTGACTGTTTTCAGAAACTATTACACTATCAATTTCAAGAATAATTTCTACCTTGATAACATATACTTTCGAGTCTTAAGGGAGGAACTCTCAGTCTAGACATACATGAGAAGCACCAAAACATGAGCAAGAAGCATTTAAGGACTTTTTGAATTGTCTCTTAACCTCCAGCCCCTTCCTTTGTGTGAAATATTGGCTTTCTTTCTAAGGCTAGCCTCACTGATAGTTGCTCCTGATCCAAGTCGCACATGCCCTCTCCTCACCAAGTCATCCTATACATTATTTTTAAATAAATCACCTTAGCACACCATTTCAATTGCTGATAAGGATGGGGAGATAGACTGGGGCAGAGTAGTGAAGGGCCTTGAGAATTTAGCTAAAAAATTATCTTTTTATTCTGGAGGGTCCTATTACGTTGAAAGTTTCTGAGTGCAGCAAGGTTGTAGAACATAAATCTACCAGCAGTATAGAGATAGATAAGAAAGGCAAGGAGACTAGCTCAAAGGAAATAGTGTGTTGTGACCCCCCCCCCAAAAAAGGCCCTAGAGAACTGGTAGTAGAAATGGAATAAATGGAGAAATGGTAAAGAATTCTATAAACAGACGATGGGGGAGAAAAGCAGAAGTGGAGACAAAGATCAACTTTGAGGCTGGGGTAAGGATTTTGAATTGCATTTAGACTATTTTTCCTAAGGTGGTGAGCAGAGAGCTAATTGCTCTGTCTGCAAATCATTGGAGTTGTGACACAGGAAGCAGGAAGATAGATGGGTCAATGGGTATCAGATGGGTGGCTGAGATTTCTAAGGAAGTCAGGGTAGAGAAGGAATTCAAGGATAAACCCTTCAAGCATAACTCCATTCAGAAGTCTCAGAGATCCAGTCAATAAATGTCTGTTGAACATGAGCTATATGCCAGACACTGTTCAGAGTCCTGGAGATACAGCAGTGAGCAAAGCCCTAGGCCTCCCGCAGTTCACAATAGAGTCTGAGAAGGAATAACTAGAGAGGTAGAGAGAAAACCAGGATGCTGTAATAATCAGTTCAATAAGTTTCAAAAAGGAACTAGTGGTTAACCACATCAACTTACAGTCCATTCTTCTCACCAGAAAAAATGAAACTATGCATGTTCAAGGTGTATCATTATTGCTCAAAAGTTCTTCTCTAGAATCCACACTTGGACTATCAGAACCATCCACCAGAAAGGCTGAAAGTGGTTGAAAATAAAAAGCCGGTCTTCGAAACCTCTTTAGGATAGATCATTGTAATTCATCAAGGCATTGTCTCTGACTACTCAAGTAAAAGTCCCCATAATGGGACAGGACACTAGCCAGAAGGGGAGAAAATACACAGGCTGAGGAAATCCAAAATGTGACTTGTCTCAAGCAGTTTTTAAAGAGGAATGTGCTTTAAGAGGAATTTAATCCATATGTTCCAGATTCTTTTACATTCTACAAAACGTCAGCACATAAAAGCTCTTTGATGTTCAGAGATCTTTCCAGTTCTTTTTATGAGACTTGTTAAGCCATATCACTTCTAAATTGGAAGTTGTGTTTTACCCAGAGTAAACAAGCTTACACACCAGCAACCAGGAGTTTGGGTCAAGGAAGAAAAGACAAAACCCTCAGTAAACATGTAGAACATAAAAATAATTTCCTTCCTTGACGTATGTGGTCCACATGGAAGGGGGACATGAATCAGTTAAGCACAAAACCAGACAATAAAGCAAGTGCAGAGTGTTTAAGACCAGCTGCTATAGGCAGAGACAAGGGTGTGGAGAGTGGCCAGAGAAAACATACATGATAGTGGGAATCATGAAGTAATCACAGAATAAATGATTTTTAAGAAATGTGAGGAAAAAATTATTTTAGCCAACACTCAGCCCAGAAATTGTTTCATCTACTGAAAGCCAGAGAGAGCTATAAAGACCCTCCCATCACAACACTGCAGAGAAGGCGGCATTTTGTAATAAGAATTTTACAAAACAAGTTTTCCTGAAAGCATATTCTGCCTCTAGCATTTTCATAGATTTGTGCAATGGCAAATAAAAACAGAAATCATCGGAGAAATAGAAATACACAAAGAGATCTTTACTGTATAGATTGAACTTAAGCAATTTCATTCATAAGCATTAAAAACTGTGAAATCAGTATTGAGAATCTGCCAAGCAGCTTCTGTTTCTCCATTGAAACTGAAAACAGAAACAAACTGATGCAATTGCAAGATTGGCTCAGCCATCTACAGAATGAGTGTGGCAAGAGGTGCTGGTGATGTATTACTGTGCATTATAATTTATATCATTTCCTTTAGAACAACTCTGTCTGTCTATAGGACACCAAATTACTAAGCTCTTTTACTGGTCGATTCTGAGATTTTATGCTTAATAAGGAAGAAATGTTTATTATTTTTAATATCCCATTACCATCTATGGAGGATGGGGCCTAACAAATGAAGAACCCATTAGTTGCCAAAACTGGTACCCAAATATTAGCTAGGCCAGAGCCAAACTGCTCAGCATAAGCAGTAAGAATCTGAAGATGAGAGAAGATCCGGGAAGGGGAAGAAAGGAGCAGTGAGATGGGGCAAAAGGCTGGTCTGGAAGAAACCTCTTTGATGATAAACATGGAAAGACTTGAGAGGATAGATATCTTAAAAACTTTACCTAAGTCACCTGTTGTGCACAATTCAGTATGGCCCTATGATTCTACTTCAAGTAGCATCTGACAAAGGAGTGGAATGTTGTGTCAAAATGGGCAGGGACCTAAATAAGAGGCCAAGCAGATACTAGAGACTAGAGCCATCTGACTTGTATCTGGAAAGAATAACTTCTCTCCCTACCACTTGCTCTTAACCCAGCCCACTGCTCTGATAGGTGGAAAGATGCAGGGGAATATCCAATGGAGACTTCATGACCAGGGGCTCTGTTTCTATGGAGAATGCTGGAACTGGTATCAATGACACCAAAACCCACGTCTATCAACTGTCATGTTTAGTGCTTAACACAGTTCCTGACACATAGTAATGACTTAATGGATGCTGAAAGAATGAATGAGCCAAGAAAATAATCAGCCTATGTCAACTGAGAAGGGGCAATGGAATCCACAAAGAGTTAAATCCACAGATGTGATAGAACAAGGTAAGGAAAATAAAAAGCATCCATAGCCTTGCTACTCAAAGTGTGTGTGGTTCATGGGCAGCACTGGTATCACCTGGGAGCTTGTTAGAAATGAAGAACCTCATGCTCTACTCCAGACCTCTGAATCTGATTTTACATTTTTTTTTTTTTTTTAAAGATTTTATTTATTTATTTGAGAGAGAGAGAGAGAGAGCACATGAGAGGGGGAGGGCCAGAGGAAGAAGCAGACTCTCCGCTGAGCAGGGAGCCTGATGCGGGACTCGATCCTGGGACTCCAGGATCATGACCTGAGCCGAAGGCAGTCGCTTAACCAACTGAGCCACCCAGGCGCCCTGATTTTACATTTTAATAAGGTTCCCAAGTGACTGGTAGGCCCATTAAAGTTAGAGGAGCACCGATCTAGACCATAAGCAGGACAGGCAATACTAAAGCTAAACATGACCAAGAGGATCATCACCGCCATAGTGAAGAGGAATTGGTGGTCACCCCTAGATCCCCCTCTGGCTATGCCTGTATGTTATTTATCTGTCACTCTGAGGGTGAATTCCATCTGCCACAACTCTTCTTTTCACAAATGCCCAAGGAAAGAACGTATTTGGATACTATTATTAGAGAGAGAGAGAGAGAGTTCTTTCCCATTCTGTTGGACTCTGTCATTTTGCAGTGGTCAAGTCAGCGGCCTGGGGAAAAACTATGGATTGCCAGATATATTGCTTACACTATCACTGTTCATACTGGTAACTGTAACAAGAAGAAGAAGAGCTAACAGCCATACAGCAAATACAGGCATGCAGTGCTTATAGGCACAGTTCTCATGGTTTCTGCATTTGATCCTCTTAGGAACCCTGTAACATAGATTCTTTCCTTACCCTCATTTAAATCCTTCAAGACTGTGACATGGACACTTTTATGCAGTTACAGATATATTACAGAAGAAGTATATATATAAGAAAACAGCAATTAAATCATAAGAAGTTGTATTCAAACCCAGACCTTCCTGGCTCCGGCACCTGCATTCTCCCCATTAGACTGTGTGGTCCGACAACAGCCGAAGTGGACGCAAGGGTGAGCATCTCCTTGAATAACAGTTCCCAGGGGCCTCTTGCTAATGGACAGTCTACGCCCACAGCATCCAACCCCAAATACTCTGAAATCAGACTCATTGGAGCTTGAAGTTGTTTTCTGTGTCAGTGTGCAAAGTGATGGGAATGGAAGACACATTGAAATGATTTTGTCTTAAGATGACAGAAGCAGAAAGTGAGCTGTGCATACCCCTCCGGGTGTGGGCTAGGATTCTCCACCAACACACGGGACATCTCAGCCACCATCTCTGGGTGCTCCTAACACATTTGGGTACCAGTTTGTTACTCTTCTTCCCTGGAAAGTGTGCTCAGCTCTAAGTCTGAGGACTGTAATTTCTAAAGATAAGTCTTCTATCACTGTCTTACTTTGTCCCAGGCAAGTTGCTCAGATCCTGGCACTGAAGTAGAGTAGTGAAGCTGCTGATGGGATCCTGAGGGATCAGAGGGAAAAAGGCTTGTAAGAGGCCACATCAGATGGCTTCATTCCAAATTCCTTAACTGCCCTATTTTCCTGTTTCCCTGTCTATGAAATAGGATCTATTTTACCTTAGCTGGAAGCAGTGCTAAGTACATCAATCAGAGTAGAGCCTAGTAAGTACTAAAGGAAGAAATTCTTTTTATCCAAACTTGGTTGTTTTATAGTCTTTGTGTCAGAGGCACTGATTGCTCAAGATACCCACACCACTCTGAAAGGGAGTCATGCAGACTGCAGCTGGAGCTCCCAACTCAGACGATTCTGCAAGCTGGCACCAGATCCCCCTCTTGCACAATCACTAGTGTCAGTAAAAGCTTTATGAAAGAAAAAAAAAAAAAATAGGTGTGTATTAGTTTCCTAGGGTGGCCATAACAAAATACCGCAAACTGGGTGACTTAAAACAAGAGCAATTTCTTGTCTCACCAGTCTGGAGGCTAGAAGTTTGAAATCGAGGGGTCAGCAGGGGACTCCTTTATCGCATCTGGTGGTCTGCTGGAGTCTTTGGGGGGGTCACTGGCTTGCAGCTGCAGCACTCCCAACCCTGCCTTCATCATCACATGATGTTCTCCCCGTGGGTCTGTATCTTCACACAGCCCTCTTCTGGTAAGGCTGCCAGTCATATTGGACGAGGGGCCCACCCTCCCCTCGTAGGACCTCATCTTAACTACTTACATCTGCAATGATCCTATTTCCAAATTCAGTCACATTCTGACGCACTGGGAGTTAGGACGTTAATGTATCTTTTTTTGGAGGACACAATGCAAGTCATGACAGGATGGATTCCAAATACTAAGCAACCCAACAGTTAATGACTCCAACCTCCCTAACATCCCCAAAGTACATTCCCTTTCAGAGGGAGTCACAGTCCTCAGACTAGTTTGATTTCACACAGGCTATTTACTCCCCAGCCTGGTGATGGAAAGCAGGATGACGCAAGGAGTAGGAAAAGTCTGGATGTAGAAGTCAGAACAACCTGCATTCTAATGCCAAGCCGGGTCTGACATTTTATACGAGGGAGTAGGGGCAAGTCAGTTGATTTCTCTGAGCCTCAGTTTCCCCGTCCTTAAAATGTAGATAGTAAGTAACTGCAACAGACATGGTAGGTGCCCCACCCAAATTCTCTTGAACCTCATACCTGCCGGTATCTTCATTAATTGCCTAAGGATTTCTCTGTCCCCAGGAGCCCACTCAGCTCACCCACGGTAGGCCACAAGTACTGAATAATTAACATGCCCAGAGTGCAGCCCTCAACCAACAAGCAATAGGAACCAGTGCACGAAACACCCCAGCGCCCTCACACTGTGGTGGGACCACCCCGAGGCGCTGGTTCCATACTGGCTTCTAGAGTTGCCCAGCAGGATTGACGCCACTTGCCCACACTGTTAACTTACTTCACAACGCGCCCTTAACTGGCCGCCTTCCCTTCCCTGCTCACTTCACCCACTCCTCAGTATTTCCTGGGACCATTTCCCCCAAATAAACTACTTGCATTTGACCATTGTCTTAGGGCCTACCTCCAGGAAAACCAAACGGAGACAACGGATACTGCAGAACTATTATGAGGGTAAGAAATCATACAGGTAAAGAACTTGGTGTATAGTAGGTGCCCAGTAAATGGGGGCTATTAAAATAAACTAAGGCATTTCCATTCAAGAGGCATTGTAATATTTATGAAGGGCAATGATAACAACAAGCTATTGCCTGCTACTAGAAACATACTCTTTGTTCCTATATAAATGCAACTAAACCCCTTTCCAACAAGAGTTAAAGTGAACCTTTCTTGCAGAAAAGAATAAGAAAAGGGAAGGGAGGGGGGAAAAGAAAAAAGAAAAGTTATTTTCTTTCACCTTGTTCAAATTCCAACTCCGTCACCTAACTAACAGTGTGCCCTTGGAAAGGTTTCTGAAGCTAATATTAACTATCACGAAAAGTTTTAAGTGGTAGAGCTGTGAATCCTCAGGAAAGATACATAATGTCTCCAAGCCTCAATTTCTTCACCTGACTTGTTCAAGGTCACACAGGTATTATGGGATGGAGCCAGCAGTCAAACCCAGGCAGTCTGAATCTAAAGCCTACACGTTTAGCCACAACATTATACTCCTTCCCTCACATGAAGTGCATTTAATCACCCCGCTGGGACCTGCATTTAAATCATTCAAACATGAAATTTTTAAGGAATAAGATGCCTTTGCATTGAAGTTAATGTACTTTCTGAGGTTTCTATAGCAACAAAAATCTAAAATCACCTCTGGTGGTATTACTTACAAAAGAAGAGAGAGGTTCCTGCTGACCCTTTATCAAAGAATTTGTTTCGTCAGGACAGGTCTAGCCACACGGAAGAGAATCGTGCGATGGATTCTCAAAGATCTGACTGCTCCACTTGACTGTGAGGGTGGTACTTTAATACAATCAATAAATAGTTTCGAACGCTTATTATGTGCTGGACCAAAGACATTAAAATATTGTTGTTTCTTTTCTCAAGGAACTCATGGTCCAGTAGAAAAGACAAACGTATTACAAGTGCCAAGACATCACGTGACCTTATTAGTGCTACAGGAGGGCCAAGGACAAAATGTGACGGGAGCAAACAAAGGTAAAAACATAATTGGCTGGAGAATCAAAGAAATCTCCCTAAAGAGGTAAAAACAGAGCATCTATCTTCCAGATGAAAGGCAAGTCAATCATTAACAAACACCACCTTGTTTTTTTTCCCCTTTCCCCATCCCGCATTCCCCATTCCCTCATTTGAGCTTCCTGGGATCACCTCCTAAATAAACTACCTGTACACAAGGGCTGGTCTCTGAGTCTGCTTCTCCAGGGGAACCCAAACTAAGATGACATCCATCAGGCTGATTCATTCAGTTTCCTGGGTACATAATTTACAGTTCACTCAAGTTGATGGGCCCTTCAGGATTCATTAAAACAAGTTCATCTGCATTACAGGATTCAGGGTAAAAATCCCCAGCCACGCAAGTGGCCTCATCTTGGTCCCTGATCAATTCCCTCCTTCTTCTAAGAGCTAAACTTGACTTCATTTTTAATCCTTAGTAACCAAGCAAAAACTCAAGAGCTCACCTCCTACATTCCTGAGCATCCCTCTGTGAGGGAGCCACGGGAGACAGGCCTTCCCCTTCACCAACTCAGTTACAGGTCCCTGCGGTCCCTCTACCATCATTCCAGGATGTTCCAGGGACAGCCATTAGGAATTGTCATAGGAAATGTTTCTGGAAAAGCATTGCTCACTACACTCTCTGTGCCCTTCACATAGGATTCTACACCTGTGAGCCGCTGCTCCAAAACAGTGTTTGGAAAAGTTTTGCTTGTTTTGAATGACTGAAATACTATTCTATCATCTATCATCCATGATGCTGATCATGTCTTCCTTTTCACTTTTGCCAGCACGAGCTTGGCATCAAATAGGAAGTTCACCCACAGTCAGAGTCTTCTGACTCCCACAGTAAGCGAATTTGTTTCTGTGATCGAACTTCATATTTTGCTTCTTTTCATTCTTATGTTCTCCTCATTGTGATATTTATTTCTATTTTATAATGTTTTATTTCTATTTTATAATGGGTTATTGCAAGTGACCCTATCATCACCTGCCTCAGATCTTTTGTGGAATTCAGCTGAAAATCATTCTGAGTATCTGTAAATGTCAAAACTATATTCAATAAAGGGAATTGAACAGTGACCGAGATAGGCATGCTCCTTGGCACCACAGAGCTTACTTTCAGAGGGAATGAGGTGGAATATAAATAGATTATGCAGTAAATTTTTGGTAGAACAAAATTTGTCCACCAAATGGACACTTTTTCTTCTATTAGAAAAAAACAAAAGACTACATTTTCATTTTTGTCTTTATTATTAGGGCACTTGAACAGTGTTTAGAGCTTAGTTCCTGTAATTCATCTCAGGCTCCTAGTACAATTACCTCTTCATTTTTTTTTTTTTCAAGTTGTTTCTGATGTGTTTCTGAACTAACCTGTTCTGTATGATTTAATCTTATAGTCCATCATAAATTATTTTCTGTAAGAGGCAGAATACATATCTTAATAAATTGGTGCTGTACCTTCAGCCCTGAATTTTCAGCCTCCGTGTGATATGGTGCTTTCCTTATAAAATAAATCAATACAGTTTAGTAACAAGTCCCTATAACCTGCAAACTAGGGTCCAGGTTATCAGTGCTGACTTGAGGGGATAGAGAATGGCACCCAGATAAGATAGTAGCATCTCTTTCCTTCCCTACACCTGCAAGTAAGTATCTCTTCAGGGAGAGCAATGAATTCAAGCCTGGAACCCATACCTTGAGTAGACTCAGGTGATCAGAGAAAGAGTACCTAGAATGGTAAAAAAAAACAAAAAAAAAAACAAAAAAACCCTCAACACAATACCTTGGAAGGAACTGATGAAATGACAGGGGAAAGTTAACTTGGAGAAGAGAACGCGCAGCAGAGAAATCCAGTCTTTAAATACCTGAAGAGGCAGTAGATTTGTTATACGTGGTTCAGTGGAACAACAGTGGAGTCATGAGTGGGAGCTTCAAACATGAAACAAGGAAGACCTTTCTAATAGATGGGTGTCATGGAACCACACAAGCCTGTGAATTCCTGCTCCCTGTGACTCGGACTGGCTCCTATCTGGCTTTTGCTTTCTTGCAACAAGATCCAGGAAACCACTCTGTTTTATTTTCCTCTGTAATGCTGCTTTGAGAGGTAATGAGCTCCTCATTGTTGAAAGTAATCAAACAAAAGTTGGACCAGCACTTGGTGGGGATGTTGCTGACCAAATTTAAGTCTTTCTCAGGTATCTCTCAAAGCTCTAGGATCTGAAGATAGGAGCGTCAAGGGGAGGAAGGGAAGCTCCTCCCAAGATTCTCAGTCTTTGATTAGAGCAAGATGTGTTGCCTCACTTCTCGCACTCTGCAGAAGCCTTCTCAATTTCGTGAGTACATTCCTCTCACCCCCTATTCCAATACATTTCTCACATGAGATGGAACAGATGCTGGGGTAATGCCGACTAAAAATAAAAGCAAGGGGAGAAAAAAAAAACAAAACTATTTTACAATAAATATCTCAGCAAAAATTTTATATCCTGAATGGATTTGGCAGCAAAAGAGCAGCTGCTGTCTCGTTTGTGGTTCTTCCTTCTCTCACTTTTATAACCTGATTAATATGCCCATCAGATTTTTGTAATCAGGAGCAGGGGACATTAACCTCATAAAGCACATAAAATGTATCTTATCTGAATAAAGAAAAATGTATTTCCCGAATTGGTCTCTTTGCTCTTTTTTTTTATTTTTCCAATTGCATTGAGAATCCAGCCTGTCTGAGACGACCAAAAATCCTTGCCATCTGCCAGCGCCCTGGCCCTTGAAGTAGAACATACTGGTCTTCTCCCCATGGCTCCAGTGGGCCAGAGAGCAGCATCGCAAGGACCTCCACTGCCCTAGGGGACAATGGTACCCATTGAAGCTGTCCCCAAAGACCACAGCCCTGAAAAGTGTCTCGATACTCTCTAGCTTTCCCCAGCCATTCAAGCCAAATAATGATAGACTGGAAAGGTTGGCCCCAAGGGACTACACTAATTTCTGAACTTTAATGAGCAAGGCCATCACTATGGGGCCTTCAGGCCTTCACACTGAAGCAGTAATTAAGCGCCGTTAGGTACAAGGCCCCCTGAGAACTGTAAGGATCGAGAGGTGTGGCAGGCACTCTCAAGCAGCTTATAATCGACGGGAAAAGAGTTATCAGGCACACCACTTAAAAATGGCAAAATCAAGGGCGCCTGGGTGGCTCAGTTGGTTAAGCGACTGCCTTCGGCTCAGGTCATGATCCTGGAGTCCCTGGATCGAGTCCCGCATCGGGCTCCCTGCTCGGCAGGGAGTCTGCTTCTCCCTCTGACCCTCCCCCCTCTCATGTGCTTGCTCTCTCATTCTCTCTCTCAAATAAATAAATAAATAAATCTTTAAAAAAAAATGGCAAAATCAAAAGGAGGAAGGGACACAGAAGCACTATGGGTAAAACAAATAAGAGCTCAAAGTGGGGAAATAATACTTCTGTACTGTGGGAGAAGAGGAGGACGTGCATTCTGGAAGAAGTTGCCATGGGGCCCAATCTTGGAAAATGAGTAGGATTTGGACAGTTGAAGAGAAGAGGAAGGTGGTGGTAAAGAGTGAGAGAGGGAAAAAGCAAATGAAGGAAAAATCATGAATGAAGACAAGGGTAGTGAAGCTCAGAGCATGTGCTCTGATGGTCAAGTGAACCAATTTAACTAAAGCCTAGGGCAGAAGAGCAAAAAGAGAGGAAGGGGATCCTGGAGTCAGAGAATGGAACAGAACTTCCAGCATTTACTCTCTCTGATTCCACGAGTGAGTGCTAAACCCTGTAATTCTTATCCCACCCCGTTGGCTCATTAATACCATTCATTCATCTTCCAACCCTGCCACAAAAAAAAAAAAAAAAAAAGGGCAGGGTGTACCTAAGGCCAGCTCTAGACTGCAGATCCTGCAACACGCCGCCCCATGGAACCCTCTGATACACGGAATCTGTAGTTTCCTTGGAAAGCATTCCGCAACGTGAGCACGTGTCTGACAGGAGCACGTCCGTGTAAAGCGTATCTGGCAAAAGAGAGACACTTGTTGGATCCAGGTGATGGATATCTGTCGGTTCCTTATTCTAGTCTCCCTGCTCTTTGTTAGTTATGAAATGGTTTTAAGAACAAAGTGTATAAAAGGTTAAAAAAAAATAAGTAATTAAGTCCCGAGTCGTTACTGGCCTGAGAACCCTCAGAGGACCTCATTTCCAGCAGCGTCCTGCTAGGTTGAGCCAATCCCTGAATGGTGTGTACAAACCAACCCCAAGTCCATGCTGGGCTCCGACTGGGGGTGGCTGGGACCCTTGGTCACGTCTCCATGACGCCCGCGGTACCACTGCAGAGTTAACCGGCAACAAAATATAATCCTATGTGGGAGGCGAAAAGAGCAGAGCAGTGTGCCATTTGTTCATTTTCGCAAGCTGTAGGCGCTTTCAATGGCAAAAATCTTCGTGGGGTTAAGAATCAGCTTGTTTGGTAAACTGCAATTAGCATGAACTGGGTCTCCTCAGCTTCTGGAAAAGGGATAAATATAGATGTCGATACTTTCTGTGGGAAGACAGAGCCCCGAGCTTCTATTTTAGAATCTCTGGAGAAAAAAAAAAAAAATGCCTTTGTAAAGGGGCATCCCAGCCAGGAAGGAAGGCCTTGGCTCCACACCCACTCCAACGACGGTGGGGAAATGCTGCATTTTGATCTGCTGGCTCAAGAGCCCAGGGCCCACGGCGTGAGCCCTCAACAGCCCCTGAAGGAAGCACGCTAGACAGGCAGAAGGCAGGGAGGTGACACACGGACTCTGGGAGCCAGACAGCCTGGATGTGATCCCTGCTCTGCTGCTCACGAGCTGTGTAATGAGCTGAACGCAAGTTAATCTGTCCAGGCCTCCCTTTCCTCATCCGCAAAATGGAACTGCGACCTGGCATAATGTAAGCACTACGTACGTATTAGCTGTTGCTGTTCCTTCAACTTTCAAAAAGCAAAAGGGACATTCACATTGATCTACCATCAGCTCATGTGCAGAGCTTACTTGACTTTCACCAGTTTTTCCACCACTGTTCTTGTTCAAGTCCAGGATCCAATCCAGGATTCCCCATTGCATTATGCCTTCTGTCTCCTTAGACTCCTCAGTCTTTGCCTTCCATAACCGTGGCCCTTTTAAAGAGAACTGGGCAGTTATTCTGCAGAGTGCCCCTCAATTTTGGTTTGTTCAATGTTTTTGATGATTAAATCGAGGTTATGTTATTTGGGCAAGACATTGCAGAAGTGATGTTGTGCCCTTCTCAGGGCCTCACATCAGGAGGTGGAGGACCTCAATAGGTCTTATCCCTGGGGGGTGATACTAGGTTACTGCTAGGTTAACACAGTGTCTGCCACGTTTTTCTGCTTGGAAAATGACTAGTTTCCCCTGTGTAATTAATAAGTATCTTAGAGGGGAATACTTTGAGACTATGCAAATGTCCTGCTTCTCAGCATACTTTCGCCCACTATTAACATCTATTGAGGATTCTTTCCTTCCACGATCATTGAAGTGGTGTTTTCCTAATGGTGATTTTCTATTTTTATCATTTCTGTTACATTTATTAATTGGAATTCTACTTCCAATTCTACTTCCAGAGCTGCCCTTTCCCCTCTCATGTGTTTATGCAATTATTTATATACATGTGACTCATAGATATTTACTTATCCTATAGGTTATAATCCATTGCTTTGTTTGGTTATTGGTGTTGCTTAATCCATGTTTTTGGGGCATTAGGAGTTAGTTCAAGTTGGTTCCTGTGTCTCTGATAATTTTATTATAATCAGGTCAAATGTTAACATTAGGGAAAATAGTGAGGGGTATATACAGGAACTTCATACTATTTTTTGCAACCTTTCTATAAATAATAAATAAAAAGTTTTTCAAAAGTTAAGAGAGACTTGGGGCACCTGGGTGGCTCAGTCGTTAAGCGTCTGCCTTCGGCTCAGGTCATGATCCCAGGGTCCTGGGATCCAGCCCCGCATCGGGCTCCCTGCTCGGCGGGAAGCCTGCTTCTCCCTCTCCCACTACCCCTGCTTGTGTTCCCTCTCTCGCTGTGTCTCTCTCTGTCAAATAAATAAATAAAATCTTAAAAAAAAAAAAAAGTTAAGAGGGACTTGAAGGGAGCATGAAGACAGCTTCTAGAGCACTGGAAATGTTCTATTTTTATCTGGGTGTTGCCACATGGGTGTATTCAGTTAGTGAAAATACATCAAGCTATGTATTTATGATTTGCATATTTTTCTGTTTGTTTTGCTTTAGCAAAGATTTTTTAAAAGGAGGTAAAAGAGCTTTATAAATATTGTTTGAGGATAATTTAGCTGTCAAAGATATGGTAACAGAAAATAACATGCAGGGATTCCTACAGAAGTAATCTCGTCAAGTTTCAAACCATCCTTGATGACCATCGGGGAAATCCTCAGTCAGGACTACCTAAGATCAGGGTTTCCATCCGGGTCTTCCTCAGACCTCTTCTGCTGTTACTGTGTTCTCTGCCGCCTTCTAAGTCATTTGCATTTTCCAAGGTGATCCACGTTTGCTCCATCCAGCTGGTCACTTCCTTAGACCAGAGCCAAAATATTATCAGGTCTCAGTCCCTCTGGCTGTAATTCCCTGATGCTCCATCTGTAGGCTATACAGTCTGTTTTGCAATACATCATTTTCAGAAAATTTGCATTGATTGCTCTAGCTAGAGATGTTATTTATTGATAATTTCAATTAACTGCTCCTTCATCTCTGTTGCCACAGCCCTTTCTTTGTATGGCTCTATTAAAACATGCATTGTTTCTGTAGATTATGAACTCCTCAAAAGAAAGGAATTAGTCTTCTCCATACCTGTGTCTCCAGCACTATATGAGGGCCTCCTTATATAGCACCTGACTGCATCAGAGTGGTCAAAGAAAAGGACCAGGGAGAGAGTGTTAACAAAATCAAAGTCACAATCTTTTATAACCTAATATTGAAAGTGACAAGCTATCATTTTTGTCATAATATATTGATTAGAAGTATGTCAGTAGAACCAGCTCATATTCAAGAAGAGGGGATTACACAGGAGCATGCGTACTAGGAAGCAAGGCTCACCGGGACCATCTCAGAAGATGCCTACCACAAATGAGATTAAGAAAAGGTGATACAGTATAGGTAGCTTTAGAAATCTTTTCCAGAAACTGTTGGTTGTTCTGCTTCTTCATTTGTATTGGCACCTATGTGCACCCAAATACAGCTTATTGTTCACTTCTTCTTAGAAGCAGATGAAAAATGTTTTGATGGTTCGGGATGATTGCAAACCATATAACACATTTCTCAAAATCTGTTCCATGAACTCTCTTCTTGTTATATGACACTGTCTCTCAGCAGCCCATATTTCATCTATTCATTATTAATAATCATGTCAGCAAAGATAATAACATAACAGGTTATAACTCAAAATCATAATCTATGTGTTTTAGTATATTTCTCTGTGTTTCTGTTCCCTCATTCTTAGCTGAGGGCAATTCCCCTGACTCTGCCTTCACCAAAGCACAAATAAACGTATGAAGAAACTCCCAATCTAAATACAACACAGAAATTTTTGCATGCATGTATTTCTACTTCTAAAGACTATATTTGCCTGAAACAGAGAAAGAAGGATGAGAAGGCAGAGGAGAAACTGAAACTGGAGAGGCAAGAGTGGAGGCAGTTAAATATGAGGGAGAAGGAGGACCTGTCAACTCGAAAGCCAGGTGAGACTCAGCACTGATTTCTTTTCCAGTATGGACACTCCAGTGTCCATTGTCCAAGGTATTTATAAACTTCCTGAGTAGACACAGTAGCCTCTATTCTACCTTAGACACTTTGAAAGGCTTGAAAGGAAAGCCTTGCTCCCTGAACAAAGTGGAACCTACCAAACCAGCTGAGGATTAACCCCTATGAGTTGAGGTGGCAGTGAAAGCATTATTTGTTATTATAACGAGATCAGTTGTAGTAACTACCATTTTCAAAGCATTTTCTTATCTATATTACCTGGACAAGATTATTTCTTGCTTATGCAAAGTTGGATCAGAGGCTCTCCTCCATCCTGTAGTTATGCCATCTGAAACACCTGGCATCCAAGGTCAGCACAGGAGAAAAGAGAGATAGAGGAGGTATAATGTTCTTAATGGCCTTGACTCAAAAGGATTGACTTTAGTTTTGCTCACATTTCATTGGCTGGAATTAGTCTCATGGTCAGAACCTATCTGCCAAAAAAAATGACTGTGGATGAGAACATGGGTATTTGGTGAGCACTAACCCATCATCTTACATGATCACTTGGGCATCTGTGAGGCTCTGAGAGTTTAAACAACATATCCAAGATCATATATTAATGAATGATTATATCACTAATTATTTTTCTATGTTCTGCACTTAATTATATCTCAAAATCTCTTTGGCTCAGATTACCTTCTTTCTGTCTTACTAATCTCTACTCTTCACAAAACCAAAAGGCTGGTCAACACCACAGGTAATGTCATGCTTACCTAAGCTCACACATGCAGTTGTTAGAAACCATTCTCGTGAGCCCAAAGGATGTCATATTATTGTCTAACATGGTGCCTTTCATTTCTGGACAGTAAAGGGCATTTGTAGCTAAACATACCCATCTGTGTAAGAAAAATATCCAAAGTTTCAAAGGGAAAGAAACATTTTTTTTTTTCATGAAAAAAATGTTAAAACATTTTCCTGGCCCATCAATCACAATGACATAGGCTTTAATTATTTAAAAAGAAATTTTATTTCTGGAATCAAAGATTCGAATCTTTCTTCACAAGGTAAAAGTTTTGAGATATTCACTCTGTTCAGTGCCCTGTAAGATTTACTCTGCTCTGACCTTATTAGAATTTAACACTCTGTGAGATAAATTGATGCGCATGCCTCAGAATAGGAAGGCTCTCTCAATCTATTTTCCAGAAAAAAACATCCTAAACCACAAATCAGATCATGTCAGTCACTCTGCTTAAAAATCTCCTTGGCTTCCTTGCTGGACACTTTTGGTTGACTACTCAATCTCCATTCTTTCCTCTTCGTCCTGGCTAACCAAACCCAGGTTTTATTAGAAGAGCACATCCCTCCCCAATTCCAGGATATGATTAAAAATACCTTACGTCAATCACTCCCCATTTAAATGCTTACTTTTCCAACCTCACTGCAGCCAGCGAGGGGCAAGCGTGTGATGTAGCTTTTGTCAGGGAGATGTAAGGGGAAGTCATCCGGAAAGTTTCCAGGCAAATTGATACAAACTCAAAAAGAGAGGTTTCTGGCACTATTCCTTCCCCTTTCTTCCTATCTTAAAAATAGTTTCATAAGAGGTGATGCAAGAGAAAGAATAGGAAGATTCTGAACCATTGAAGATATTGTTCAGACGCTGCACCTGAGTGGAATGATTCCTAGACTTCTTGCTCTATGAGAAAATTAAATGTCTTTATTGCTTAAGCCACTGTCAGCTGGATAGTCTGTTACTTGTGGCCTAAAACATTCCCAATTGATAAACTACAAGTACCTAAAGAAAAAAAAAATGGCCTTCAGGTTCTTTATCAATCTGGCCCCAATCTTCCTTTTCAGCTTCACCTTCAGCCACTGTCTTCATCTCATGAACCCATACCCCATAATGAACTAAAATCTGTTCGCTGGTTTACCATGGACCATTATGCTTCCTTGAGATTACATATGTCCATCCTCTCCTGGGACTGTTCTTCCTCCCCTCTCCATCGAAGTCCTCCTAAAGGATCTCAAGTCAAATGGCACCTCTTCCTGTATTCTCCCCTGACTCCAGCATGTAGAATTAACTTGTTCCTTTAACTATATTCCCTCGAACCCTGTAAAAACCTCTAACATGTGCTTAGGTACTCATCTGCCTTGACAGTTTACCTGCCTACCGCCCTCACTAGACGAAAGCTTCTTAAGGGCAGAGACTATACTTCTTTTACTTCTGCTTAGCCTGCACCTAGCACAGTAGCCATGAAGGATTCTTGATAAATACTTCCTGAATTAAAAAGAATCATCAGATGCTAAATTGTTGATTTTTCCCCCAGAATTGATAAGATCTTTTAAGACTAACCTTTCCATCCCCCCTCATTTCACAGATGAAAAAAATTAAAACCCTGCAATGACCCAGAATTTAGTGTCAGAACAGGTGTGGAACATAAACCTTCTGATGTTCAGGCCACTAAGAACTTTTTCCATTTCTCAGTTTCTAGGCTGAAGCTATTTTTTAGTTTGACCGCTTTATTCAACTCTGGTGACATGACCTTCCCCCAGCTTTAGCTTTACCAGTCATAGAAATAATTTTCCATAAATCCTAGTTTGAGCACAAGGAAGGAGAGAAATGTCAGAAAGTAAAAAAGAATACATCCTAGCTTGGAAATCAATCATCTTTAGGATCACACTAACCTAGCAAACCCTGCCTTACGAGAGACTTCCTAGCTTGCAATCCATATCCCCTACACTGGGCCTGGAAGCAATCCCTGACCTTCAACCAGAATGGGTGGGGCTTGATACCTTGCATGACTCTGAATACTCAAACTCCTCTCCTGGAGGCAGTTGAACCATGCACCTTAGCCTATCAACCACTATCTGGCTTCCTATTTCAGACAAAAGGACACACAGAAACACAATGATGACAGATAATCTGACATATTGTGCCTGGAGGCTCCTGCTGCCCCACCCACCCCAGATTAGAGCACTTGGATACTGAGTTCAGCCTAGATATTCTTTTACCTCTCTGACTGTCTGATATCAACTCCTAGCATGCCAAGTTCATCCAAGATGAGGCAGGAAAAAGTGGTGGTGGCATTATGGAAGGGTTTTGTCTAGGATAGATATGTATTCATGTGTTCAACAAAAATTTATTTCTCTCAACAACACTAGTCATTAGGGAAATGGAAGTCAAACCATAATGAGATAATATCTCACAGCCATCATGATGGCCACAATCAAAGGAACAGAAAATAAGTGTTGACAAGGATAAGAAGAACATAAAATGGCACAACCGTTATGGAAAACAATACAGAGGGTTTCCTTAAAAGATTAAAAACAATTACCATATGATCCAGGGATTCCACTTATGAATATATATCAAAAAAATTTCAAAGCAGGATCTCAAAGAGATATTTGCACATCCATATTCATGGCAACACTATTCACAATAGTCAAGGGCAGGAAGCAATCCAAATGTCCATCAACAGGTGAATGTATAAAGAAATTTGACATATACATATAATGAAATATTATGTAGCCTTTAAAAAGAAGGAAATCATGCCACATGCCATAATATGGATGAACATCAAGGGCATTATGCTAAGCAAAGTAAGCCAGTCACAAAAGGACACATATTGTATGATTCCAGTCACATGAAGGATCTAAGGGAGTCAAATTCTCAAAAACAGAAAAAAGAAAAGCAGTACCAAGGTTATTTTTACCTATTGCTTCTTCTCCATCTGCAATAGCATATATTTGTATGTTGGGTCTCTTGAATCTCTGCCCCTGTCACTTTTTCTTTCAAGATTTCCTTATTTTTATCTTTCTGCCTAAGTATTTGTAATAGGAATGACTGGTACCCTCCTCCACATCCACCTGGCCAATCTCTGATGTCAAACGCAGCTGCAATGGACAGTGCCACGTGTGCTCAAACTTGCCCTGTGCTGACAAGCTATCCACTTCACCACTGCCCACATCTTGAAATGCAGAGGAATTAATGTTCCCAGGGGCATCCCTCAATCAATGGGAAATGGGAGACATTAGATAAATGCTCCAGACTCCTGTCCTTCAGGGGCTCAATTCCAGGAAGAATTCTGTGCAATTCTCAAGAGGTCTCAATGGAATTGAGTCTTTTTGCCCACAGCAGAGACTTCAACAATGCATCCTTATATTGGATTTTACTCATTCCCTGTCTTATTCTCCATCCTCTCTCACCCCTGCTGTCAGGAAAAAACACACTGCCTGCACCCAGTTTCTGATTTGGAATGACTGGGTTGGAGGGGAGGGAGAGGGAGAGCTAAACCAAAGAAATGTTTTAAGATATTCTTGTACTTACCTCTCCAGATCATTAATCTGGACCTCAACATTAATCATCCTCTCCTTTAACTCACATAATCCAATTTTTACCTCAAAAATTAAGTTATTAAGCTCCAAGAAGATTATATTTTACCCCTCTGTCATTCTCTCTCTCTCAATCTCTCTCATTCAATGGTCATCCATCTCCTCCAGTAGATTTATTTCACTATTTTTGTGTCCTAATTGTTCAATCTGATTTCTTCTCCTTTTTCCTGATTATTGGGGCCCATCAACCCTAAATGCTAGGATATCTTCAATCATGGGAATCTGAAAGAAGGTAAAGCTCAGGGTATGTCTTATCCTGTGGGCTTGTGTTTTAACGGCAGGATATCAGCCTCCATGGAGGCTGCTAAGAGAAACCTCTCTACTCTCAGTTCTACCTAAATTCTTTCAACGTGGAGTAAAGGAAAGACTGCCCATTCTTTCAACTTCCTCCTGCCCTTTTGTAGGTTAAGGAAATGAGCAAAGTCCTAAGAATTGGCACTGGCTTTCTTCTAATGTCCAAAGATCGCTGAAAACCAGCCTCTTCCCAGAATTAACAATCTCCTTTCCTCAGCCTTGATCTGTGATGCTCTCTCTGGGTGACTGCCCAGCAATTAGGAAAAGTCCCATCCAGGTCTTTTTCAGGGACCTCAGCAAAGTCTACAGCCCTATCCGTGCCCAGTCACTGAAAGATCTCAGCACCTATTTGGCTCAGAAGAAATAAATGTACTTGTATTTGGAGTGGAAGGAACTAGAGACATTTTCAGGTCACCATGTTTCCAAAATGCCCTTCTCTCAGTTATAGATGATAAGTAAGCCTTTGGACTAGAAGAAATCATCTACAGAGTGAATACTCATAAAAGGAGGCCTGAGGGCAGGGTTCTGGAACAAGATAACATTTGGAGGACAGAGGAAGGAGAAAAAGTTATCAATACTGTAATTTAAATTAATTTTTAAATAAAATATTTCTAACAAAATTATATTTTATTTTTAAAAGTTAATAAAAAAGCATCAACAGGCTAAAAAAGAAAAATCACATGATCATATAAATATAGAGAGAGATAGTATTTGACAAAATCTAACACTCATTCATAATTTAAAATTGTTTTTCAATAAACTAGAAATAAAAGGGAACTTCTTCAACTTGATAAAGAATATCTACAGAAAAACCTACAGCTAACGTCATACTTAGTGGTGAGAAACTCTAAGCTTTCCCACTAAGATCAGGTACACACAAGGAACTCTCCTACCACTCCTTTTAGATATCATACTGGAAATCCTTGTTAGTGTAATAAGGCAAGAAAATAAAAGTTACACAGATTGGAAGGAAAATATAAAACTCTGCTTGCAGATAACAACATCTGTGTAGAAAATATGGAAGAATCTATAAAACAAAAACACCCTCCTGGAACTAATTAGTGTAACATAGACAGTTAATATGCAAAAGTCAATTGCTTTCTTATATACCATTCAATGAACAAACAATTTAAAATAAAAAACACACAATACCATTTACATTAGTAACCCCCCAAAATGAACTACTAAGGTATAAATTTAACAAAGTATGTATGAGATCCATATGAAGAAAACTACAAAACTCTGATGAATGGAATCAAAGAAGAATTAAATAAATGGAGAGCTATTCCATGTTGATGGGTAAGAAGACTCAATGTTGTCAAGATGCCAGTTTTTCTCAACTTCATGGATTCAATGCAATCTTGGTCAAAATCCCAGTGAGTTATTTATTTTTGGATCTTGACAAACTAATTCTAAAGTTTACAGGGAGAGGCAAAAGACCCAGAATAGCTAACACACTATCAAAGGAAAACAAAGTTAGAAGATTAACACTACTCGATGTCAAAACTTACTCTAAAGCTACAGTAATCAAGACAGTGTGGTACTGGCAAAAGAATAGGCAAATAGATCAGTGAAGTAGAATAGAGGGTCCAGAAATAAACCTACATACATATAGCCAATTGATCTTTGACAAAGGAGTAAAGGCAATAGAGTGGAGCAAATACAGTCTTTTTCAATATATGGTGCTGGAACAACTAGGTATTCACATGCAAAAAGTAAATCTAGACACAGACCTCACACCCTACACAAAAATTAACTCAAGATGGATCACAGACTTAAATGTAAAATATAAATCTATAAAACTCCTAGAAGATAACATAGGTAAAAACCTAGAAATAAACTAGTTTATTGAAAAACATCACCATTGGGTATGGTGATGACTTTTTAGATACAATATGAAAGGCATGACCCATGAAAGAAATAATTGATAAGCTGGACTTCACTAAAATAAAAAATGTCTGCTCTACAGAGGACAACGTCTAAATAATGAGAAGACAGGCCACAGACTAGGAGAAAATGTTTGCAAAAGACACATCTGATAAAGGACTGTTATCCAAAATATACAAAGAACTCCTAAAGTTCAACAGTAAAAAAACAAACAATCCAATTTAAAAATGGGTCAAAGGCTTTAACAGACACCTCACCAAAGGAGATATACAGATGACCAATAAACATATGAAAAGATGCTCAATATCATGTCTCATCAGGGAGATGCAAATTAAAACAACGAGATATCACTATGCACCCATCAGAATGTGCAAATCCAAAACGCTGACAACACCAAACGCTGGTGAAGATGTGGAGCAACAAGAACTCTCATTTGTTGCTGGTGGGAATATGAAATGGTACAGCCGCTGTGGAAGACGGTTTGGTAGTTTCTTATAGAATTAAACATATTCTTATTACACAATCCTACAAAGGTGCTCCTTGGCATTTACCCAAAAGACTTGAAACTTTATGTCCACACAAAAACCTGAACATGGGTGTTATAGCAACTTTATTCATAACTGCCCAAACTCGGAAGCAACCAAGATATTCTTCAGTAGGTGAATGGATAAATAAACTGTACTACAACCAGACAATGGAATATTACTCAATGCTAAAAAAGACATGATCTATCCAGCCATGAAAAGACATAGAGAAACCTTAAATGTATATTACTAAGTAAAAGAAACCAATCTGAAAAGGCTACATACTGTATGACTCCAACTATATATGACGTTCTGGAAAAGGTAAAACTATGGAAACAATAAAAAGATCAGTAGTTGTCAGAGGTTGAGGATAGGGGGAGGGATGAATAGGTGGAACATAGAGGAATTTTAGGGTAATGAAAATATTCTATATGATACTATGATGATGGATACATGTCAATACACATTTGTCCAAACCCACAGAATGTGTAATGCCAACATTTAACCTTAAACTACAGAGTCGAGGTAGTTATCAACTATAATGGATGTACCACTCTAGTGGGGGATGTGGATAATGGGGCTATGCACATGTACACATGTGTAGGGGCAAAGGGTATGTGGGAAATCTCTATACTTCCCTCTCGATTTTGCTATGAACCTAAAACTGCTCTGAAAAATCAAATCTTAAAAAAAAAAAAATAGAGAGGGGTAGTGTTGAGAATTGTGTCAGCAAAGAGGTCCTTGGAGGACTCAATTAATACAGTAAGTGACTCTTCAACCTTAGACAGTACAAGACAGAAATGAGGAGAAACAAAACTGCAACCATCAGTGAAATTAATTCAGCTACCTTCCCTTGGCAGAAAAAGCAAGCTGCAAAGGAAATAGCTCATGCATTTAATGAGTGGAAAGCACATCAGCCAAGCAACTTGGGGGATAGAGCCTGTGTCCACACAGATAAGAGATGGGACAGGTCCTGGAGAGGGAACCCAATCATTTGCAAGACTCAGTGAATTTAGGGAAACCCTGATAAAATTAGGAGTCCAAAGACAGGAATAAGGGTATCACCAAGGCCCTCATGAGTATCAGGAAAAACGACAGAGCCCCTGTTTGAAGAGTAGGAAAACAATGAGTTTATATGGAATTCCAGCTTCTGTACTTCTTAACACTACATATATGGGATATAGAATATTTTACATTTATTAAACTCTGAAGAGTCTGGTAAGAGTACTTTCTATCTCAGATAATCACAGGAGAACAAGGAAAGGCAAAGATGCTACCCAAAAATATTCCATGAAAATATTTATTTGGATCAATTCATAAAAAATGTGAATGATCAGGCATGATAAAATAATATATATATATATATATATATATTTAGAACTTGCCAGTTTAAAATCACCTTCGCTTACCTGACTTAAAGCAATCCTTAAAACAGTCCTGTGTGAAAAGTAGGGCAGATATCATTAATATCCCCATTTTATAAGTGAGGAAACTAAGGTTTAGACAAGTTAAATGACTGACTCTAGGTGACTCGCTAAGTGACAGAACTGGGACCAAAACCCAGGGCTGGCACTGCCTCTGCCGAGGAAGGCATGGAAGGAAGGGTAATGACTTCTAATTGAAATGTCTACCAAGAGTGTGATGAGCTAGTGTGGGTAACGGCTGCCCCGACTCGGGCTGGGCCGGCATCAGGCCAAGAGCAGCCTGCTTCCCAAGCATTCCTTCACTTGTTCAAGAGATCATGAAAATTAAATTGGGCTATAACCAGGCCTTAATTCCCCACCCTTGATGTGAGGAGCCATATTTGTCTCATTAGCCTAGGTCATAAACTCCAGCAGGAGGGAGAAAAGGAGGCAGCAGATAAAAGTGAGGGAGGAAAGGGAGACGATTGTATGAAGACAGAACAAGGGGGAGGAAGGGGAGAGGGTACGTGAAGGACAGGCACACCTCCTTACGTTAGGGGTGCTCTCCTCCCTGGCATAATCATAATTGCATTTTAAGTTTATGTAGCTCTTTGTAGTTTTCCAAACAATTGCATATGCTCTCTCATTGAATCCTCATTACCTTCCTGGGAGTCAGGGCAGAGAGGACCAATTCCATTTTAGCAGGGAAGGGATGAGGCTCTGAGAAATTGAGACACTTGTCCAACTAGCAGACCCAGGGCCAGTAAAGCCTGTGTTTTTTGACTCCTACTCTGTTAACAGCAGGTCACAGTCTACATCCCCTAGAGCTACACAGGGCCAGAAGGTAGAGCTCCAGTATTCTTTTGAACATATCATGCTACCTCTCAAATCACAGAAACATACTGAATGAGGATTTTTATTTCTACAAAGCAATAGGAATTTGGGTATGAACGTTCTATTACCAAATAGTAAAAAATCCAAGGGACTGTCCTTCTTTGATCTACATTGGAATATGAACTAATCGCCTTATTGATTAAGCTACTGTGGGTTAAGAGTAGGAACTTAGAATTATTTTTGTTCAGTTTACAGAGATCTGTGCCATAATGCTATGTATTAGAGAAACTTGATCTAAATCAAGCATGAAAGTCTTGGCTTCAAATTACATCTCTTGGATGTGTGCCTTCCATATTAAAGAAATATAGCGATTGACTATCTCCGAAGAATAAAGCTCTTTAGAGAGCCAGAATAGATAACACCTCTAGAAAGATAATGAGGTGCTGTACAATGATATGGGCTGTCAAATCAGGGAACCTGGGTTCAAATTTGGTCTCTATAATTTAGTGGACAGTATAACATGGATATGATAGTAATAAAGAGTATAGATTTAGGTTTCAAATTGATCCAGGTCCAAATTCTGGTCCTACTATCTTAGGAATGTTATTTGGACCTCTCAAAATTTTTAATCTCACCATTTGTATTACTGGATTATGCTTAACAAATGGTAACTATTATTATTAAGGCATATCTATTCTTCAGTGGAAATACATTTTATGATATCCTTTGCCTAAATGGCAAACCTTGGGACTTAAATAGCTCAGCTATACCATAAAAGGTTTTTCCAATAAAAATATTGGTTGGACATTGTCCCTTATTCTTTCTGTTTTTTGTATTGGTACCAATTTGGTAACTGCTTCTAAATTTACCTACCCTAGATAATAAACATAGATTATATTTCTGCGTCAAGTAGATAAAGTTCATACATGATACTAGTAAACTTCTATTGCATTATGTTGGAAAACAATAGGACTTTGTCTATTGAAACAGGTTTCAAGGATTCAGAAGAAAAATAAACTATTCAATAATTGTCTTTTAAATGGAATTGTTATGAATTCAGTTGGAAGTTTTAGTTTAAGGCAAAGCTTAAAGCTTTCCATATCTAAGTAGTTCTATATTCTCTGAAGGTAATGCAGCATATTCTGGGATTTTTTGTTTGTAATGAAGAGATTGGCCCACATTCATAATGCTGAATGTTCAAAGAAAAATCAGTTTGTCAACACATAGTCAAGTACAATTTTGGAATCTTCTCAAAAAAAAAAAAAAAAATCTTTCAATAACCAGAGGGCAGACAACCTTCATGGCTGGCAGAATTTCCATGTACCTTCTAAGGAAATAAGTTAAATGACCTCTAGACAAAGGAAATCCAAAGATGCTCAGGCCCCAAGGCTCCAGTTCTTAGGGGAAATCACAAAGGTATGATAAAAGCCTACTCCAGCTGCTAATAACTCAATTATTACATGTAGCTTCCATCTACTGAGCTAGAACCAGACCACTAGAACCAAGCCTTTGACTGTGTGTCCTTTGGAAATTCAGCTCAAATGTCACTGCTTCTGCCCCTGAAAGCATTATTTTTTGAAGCAAAATAGTATAAAATTCCAGTATCAGAGTGCCTGGATTTGGATCTCAGATATTCATAGCTAACATATGCAAGGCAGAATCCTAAGACAGACAGATACATACATACATATACACACAGATATATGTATGTACATATAAAATTGTATCTGATCCACATAACAATGCTATAAAGTAGATACCTGTATTATTCCCATTTTACAAGTGAAAAAAATTGTGGCATAGAAAAATCAAGAGACTTGCCCAAGATCACATAGCAACTATTAGAACCAGAATCCAACTATGACAACCTGGCTCCACTCTGCTCTCCTCCCTCTCAAGGTTAGCTACTTACCAGATGGGTGGCTTCACATGGGCAAGGTACTCAAATGCTCTACGCCTCATCTGGTAAATGGAGAGAGTTACAGATCACTGAAAGTATAACAGACTTATTCTTGTCTTTATTTCAGCATAGCCCCTGGCACCTAGCAAATGCTCAAAAAAGACTATGTACTATTTTTGGGTGAGGGCAGACACATTTTATTCATTTCTTCATTTATGTGGCTGAGCAAGTCACTTAACATCTCTGACACTTCATTTCTTCATCTGTAAAATGGGATAATATAAATATTAACCTCACAGAGTTATCATGGCACATAAAAGACGCTCAGAAAATACTTGATGAATTAGTGGAATCTCTTCACATAGTACCTAACACAGTTCCACATGGAAATAGGTACTGTGATAAAAACTTTTTGATCACAGCAATCCATAATGTAAAAATGATAATATTGCCTCCTCCTCATCCCTGGGGATCTGTGAGGATAAATGAGACAGTCTCTAGGACAGAGATTGTTAGGAGAAAGGTGCTTTATAAATCTAAGAGGTTGCTATTAATGATCATCATCATCATAATAAATTTGGTATTGGAGAAATCGTAACTCATGCATGACTCCTCAAGGGAAGCCTATCAAGGCCTCCTTCAATGACACAGTGGCAGCTGGTGCCTGAGGCTTTGAATCTATGGAAATAGGGGAGGGAATATGGTGATGTTACAGAGAGAAATCAGAAGGGAATTCGACTTGTTAATTTTAACCATTCTGACTGGTGTGAGGTGGTATCTCATTGAGGTTTTGATTTGGATTTCCCTGATGCTGAGCGATGTTGGGCACTTTTTCATGTGTCTGTTGGCCATTTGGATGTCTTCTTTGGAAAAATGTCTGTTCAAAGCGAAATAAGTCAATCAGAGAAAGACATGTATCAGATGATCTCACTGATATGAGGAATTCTTAATCTCAGGAAACAAACTGAGGGTTGCTGGAGTGGTGGGGGGGGGGGGGGGGGGGGCGGCTGGGTGATAGACATTGGGGAGGGTATGTGCTATGGTGAGCACTGTGAATTGTGCAAGACTGATGAATCACAGACCTGTACCTCTGAAACAAATAATACATTATATGTTAAAGGAAAAAAGAAGAGAGTAGGAAGGGAAAAACGAAGGGGGGGGACATCGGAGGGGGAGATGAACCATGAGAGACTATGGACTCTGAGAAACAAACTGAGGGTTCTAGAGGGAAGGGGGGGTGGGGGGGGACGGGTTAGCCTGGTGATGGGTATTAAAGAGGGCACGTATTGAATGGAGCACTGGGTGTTATACGCAAACAATAATCATGGAACACTACATCAAAAACTAATGATGTAATGTATGGTGATTGACACAATGTAATAAAATAAAATAAAATAAAATAAAATAAAATAAAATAAAATAAAATAAAATAAAATAAAATAAAATAAGGGAATTCAAGCTGGCTATTTAAAGAGGGTCTTCTCTTCCATGTCCTTCTGCCTCCCCACCCTCCACACCTCCCTTTCACACCAGGTCCCTACCAGGTCTCCAATTTCTGGTTCTGATCTTAGGTTCTGATCTTCAATTTCACAGGCCCAAGAACTCGAACATGTCCATACATCTGAGCCTATTAGAGTCTGAAAGGCACTCCCCTGCAGGGAAGCCCCAGAGAGCCAGGCAAGCTGGGCAGGGGGTTTCCTTATGGCAGCCTGATACAAAACACTCTGTTCAGCAAGCCACAGTTTTAGCCCCAAAGGCAAAAGACTGGCCCAGATTGGAGAGATGAAGACAAAACTAGCATCACATCATAAAGGCCAAGAGAATCCAGATCTGGACAGGAATCCAGCTGGCTCGCTTAGAATCGTGTGGCAACCTCTCCAGGGCTCTGTTCCCAGGAGAAACAGAAGGCTCTCAGAAGGGACCTGTAAGGGTTAAAGAAGATAGAGTCCCTGATGTATCTAGCACAGCAACTGACACAAAAGCCCTCCGGTAATGATAGTAATCATCACTGTAGTTATTGTGCTGCTAGTATTTTTATTTTGATTATTCAAAAAAAAAGAATGTGTGGCAAAGCCAGGCTAGCATGAGGGAAAAAAGGAACAGGCCAGTCAGCTGATCAGATGAAGTTTCCCCCGTATGTTCCATAATCTGGTCATGAGTATGCTGAGTGTGGGAAGGTCAACAGCGTCCTTAAAGGAATTACATCAGGCTGGACAAACTTCCTCAACTCAGGAGACACTGATACAGAAACCAGACACAAATATATTCATTTATAGATTCATATGTCCATTTCCAGTAACCAAGCTGTATTAAGTACACAAGAAACCAAATTAGCTATTGAAAGATGACTTGGTGAGCATGAGATCATAGAAAACTGGAGGGGCCAGTGGGATATTTATTCAGGTATGTCAAAGCTAAATAGATTCTCTCCCACCATAGACCCCACCTCCTAATTGATCTGAATACTTGACACTCATGTCAACTACATGACATTCAGATCCTTCTGTTTTACAGAAAACAGAGGCTTGGAGAGGTTGCCACACAAGTCTAAGCAGGGCAGCAGGATTTCTGTTCAGATCTGTATGCTCTTGGCCATTAAGAGGTGATGCTACCAAATATAATGTCTCCTTCCAATGTACAGAGCTGAAGTCTTACTCCCCTTTTTCCAAAATCCACACAGAACACTGCCCTCCATAAAGCAAAGGTTTTGCAGTCAACTAAACCTGGATTTGATTCCCTGCTCCACCGCTGCCAAGCTATATGACCTTGGACACATTATTCAACTTCTCTGAACTTCAGTTTGCTGATCTATAAAATACTGATAACAGCCTACCTCATAGGCTATCATGATGCTTAGCAGGAATGTATATGAATACTTAGCACAGTGCCTCTGTGATTGTTATAGTAGCTACTATTTAATTCCATTAAACCCACTCTTTCTTCAATTTCTGTGATTCTAGTTCTAAAGACAAATCCTAAACACAGTGATCTACAACTGTTCTGCATCCATCCCCATGTCCATTCAATCACACAAGTATAGCACATCTCAGGGTTGGCCATGTCTGGACATAGTTCAAGTCACTGATTCTTAGATACTTTACCTTCCGAGGGTGACCTCATTGCCTAAGTCTGGGGACATCTCACTATAACTGATGTGCACAGGGAAAAGAAGAGGCATTCTGAAGGCCCAGAGGAATGCAAAGGACCAACTATTCTGCCAACATCAAGGAGTTTTGGCCTCATAAACTGTAGCCATTTCTATTTTTCTGCCCAGAGCATTTTCTTCCCTGAGACCAGCCCCAGTTTGAAGGGACGATTGCTTTCCCCTGCTACTCTTAGTCAGGCAGCACTAGCAGGAGCATTAACAGGATCATCTACAGTGATGTCACATTTTACTTTTGGATAAAATGTCCCAGATAACACTTTTCCCAGTGTCTTTGAACAGTCACTCTCTATTTCCAAATGCGTGCACGAGCTCCGTCCAATGAAGAAACACATTAACAGCAACCTCTCTATTCCCTCTAGGTTGCTTGCAAGCCTTCCTGTGTTTTTAATCTTTGCCGAGCTCCAAAACCAACCGTGTTGAGTGATGTGAATGCCACGCTTCTCATTTCAGTAAGGAGATGACTGGATTGGAGACTGTGAAGATTAATAAAAAGAAAAAAATCCACACTTAGAAAAACCACTGGTTTAAAAAAAAAAAAAGTAGATCATGATAAAGATTAAGAAGATGATTCAAAAAAAAAAAAAGAGGAAGATATAAAATATGCCCCTCTTATCTAGAGTAGTGAAAAACTAGCATAGGAGCAGGGCAATGCTGACCTGCCCTTTCATAACGCTGGCGATAAGCAACAGCGATTCAGAATGGGGAGCTTATTGCAGCAAAGTACAAGGTTGGGGGCTTGGGATTCAGATCACACAGAGAAAGGGGTTGTTGATTTAAGTGGTATGGGAAAATGGAGAAGGTACTGCTTAAAGCAGTAACCAATGTTGTTTATTTGGGATACGAGCTAGAGAATACTATTATGGCAGAGAAAAGAAGTTATCTCTGGTGAATTGTCTTGAATTATGGGGGGAGCGAGAGAGGCTCACTGCATATGACATTTAGAATTGCAATTTCTAAGCGGAGCACCACGTCTGATATATCATTTATTGTCTCTGCCTCTATCCTTCCAAAGCTGCATTAAGGACAGATGTGAACCTCACTTCCCTGGGTCTCCATTTTCACGTTGATTTGGAGGACATTCATTTTCCCTTCGCAACGGAATCATATATTTTCCCCTCTCGGAAGGTTTAGTTCATCACTAAATATTCAGGTCTAGGAAGCGATTTTCTTTCCTCTTTGTGCATGATTTGTCTCTTTCTGGAGCTGAGCCCCTTTGGTTGAAAACAAGAATCTATACAAATAAAGGGCGCAGGTGAAGAGATAGTGTGGGTGGATGAGCGGAGGGAAGGTTTCTCCAGTTGTGATGGAAATTTGCACTTGAGTCTTCCCGTTTTAGCTGATTTTACAGGAAGGAAGAAACAATGCTCATCCGATCAGGTATCAGATCCTGCTGGCTTAGAAGATTCAAAAGGCAGTTTCAATTACCACGCAGTGTACTCCTACTTCCCGCTGAAAAACAGTATGCATATTGCACATTCTGGTGGTGGCTCTTTGAAAATGAAGTTTCCACACCACCCTCCCTGCATTTCAGGTAGAAATGAACTGATGCCACAGACAGACATTCCAATTTCATAGATTCAATGAATTTTTTAACCAGAAGGGATTGATATACCCATTTTTTTGGTAGCAGGACAAACTGAGATCTTAGAAGGTACCTGACCCGGTCAAGGCAATATATTCTCACAAGTGGCTGTATATGTATATTTGTGTGTTTTCTGTAGCACTTTGGAATTCTTCTGTTTTCTGGGTATGTATTGGGAATCGCACACTTAGCACGGGGTCTTTGCCAAGACTGAGCACTGGAAGCACCAAGTAACCCTCTCTTGCCACAGTCTCCCCACCTCCCTGGGGCTGTGAAGGAGTAGGGGACAGGTGCTACTGCCTTCACAAACCTAAACTACAGCCCACACGGCGTCTTGGGGAAAATGGCTTCTCCTCTGTTCTCACTGTTCTGCATCCCACACTAGCCACTCCCTCCCCCTTCCTGTAATCCCCTCCATACACTGAGGCTCCTGAAACCAAAGCCAACAAAGTACGTTGTCTTCCAGCAACTTCTGCTTTTAGCCCTACAGCTAAAGCTCTGGAGAAAAGAGATCACAATACACAAATTAGTCTCTCAACAAATTATTTTGCCACACTTGTCTTGTAGACTCCTGCTCCTGGGGCTTTGTTCATGCTGTGCCTTCTACCAGGAATGTTCTTCCCCTTCTCCCCCTAGCTATCCAAGTTTTGCTATCCTTCTATTGTCCAGGAAGCCTCCTTGACCTCTACGCACAATTCCTAAGGCATTCCTTATCTTTATTGTTTCATGTCTCAGGCCCATGCGACCTTTTTTTTTCCAATTAGACTCTTAGTTCCCTAGTGGCTCTTTTGTGTCCCCCAGATTACCTAATACACCAATCAAGCCAGTCACATGGCTTGGAGTGAGGTTGGGTTTGAATCCTGAGCAAATTGCTCTTCCTCTTGAGACATCACAATAACCTCAGAATGTGGCTGGTAGTATTATTCCTCAATAGCTTTATTATAGCTTAATTGTTTTTCTTCTGATTATATAGATGACACATTCTCATCATAAAAAATTCAAAAACTACATGGTTCTATAAAAACAGGATGGAAAGGTTACATGAATTCCACTTTACGTAAGCACCATTAACATGTTCTTGGCCATTTTTCATACATGTTTATGACTCTATATGTATCTATGTATATATACATGATTTTACATTTTATATAAATAGAGTTATTCATACATACTGTTTAAGTGGAGAATATTAAAGATCATATGCAAAAGTGTCAAGCAACATTAGTTGAGTAAAAAATATTAGTTTAATTGGAGCCTTAATAGTTTTAAATGAATAAATAGTGTTTCCCATAGAATGTGGGGAATAAAAGAAAGCAGGAGATGCCCCCTAGACCATTTTCCTGTCTCTAAGCAGGACCTCACTGAAAATATTCCACTTAAATTAGCCCAGGGCCCAAAGTATGTGGCACAAAGGACAAATGAACATTCTAATTAGAAATTCTATACTTGACACTAAGATCAGATTTCTTCAGCATAATGTGGCTGTCAGACATCATACATATTCTCAGTTCACCAGCTGAAAGCACTGAATGGGATGGACAGAGCTATACACCTTGCGCAAAATATTTACTAAAGTCAAGACAAAGTAGACCAGACCAATGTAGATCTTCCCTGGAGATCTTACAGAAGAGACTCCTGCCTCTAGAGCACAGTGAAGAAGCTTAGCTTTCTTACAATGAGAAATAAACATATCTCATCTATCAGCAATGACGTGAAAAATCCAGGTCAGAAAACTGGAAGTCATCTCCTTTAATAGTCCTCAGTTAAAGATCAGATTCAGACCTTTGAGAGATTCTGTTTCCATGAAGAACAAAGGTGATAATGGGATTTTCTCCACAATAACACCCCACTGTCTTGGTGGTGGCAAGCTTTGCCTAGTTTCTCCTCCTATCCCGTGCAGAGAGGCTAGAGTCTGTGTGTCAGCCACATAATCCATCATCACCCATTCCTGCCACCAGAAGTATGACTAATAGATTATAAATGTTTCTTCTTCTGTAGACTAATCAGCTAGAATGTGATACCTGCCATGACACATAACAGTCCTGCTGTCCTATTAACAGCCACAGGATGTGACCACCTCCACACAGGTGTGTGCTCCTGACAGAGACTTCTAACAGCCGGTTGGCCGAGCCTGGCAGCAGCCTGAGCTTCTCTCATGCAAGAGCACAGACATCCAGGGCTAGGGCCACGAATTTCTCATGCTATCCTATTTTCTTCAAGGCATTTATCGCTATTTGAAATTAAATTACTTATTTATTTACTTACGTCTGACACTCCTACTAGATGGTAAAAGGAGGGCTTTGCTTTGCTGGTCATTAAAATTAACTCCCTCACCTCCTTCTAGTTTCTTTCTACATCTCATTTTCTCAATCACAAATATACCAAACTGAACAGTCCTCTACATACACTGCTTATGGAATTCCTGACCTCCCTTTACCTTGCTTTGCTTTTTCTGTTTTTTTTAATAGCTTCTATCATCTTCTAACATATTATGGAATCAGCTATGATGAATATCGTTTATTGCTTGTCTCCCCCTATGAGAATGAAAGGTCCATGGAGGCTGAAATCTTTGTTTTGTTCACAGATAAATCCCAAGAACCTGGAAGAATGATGGGAACATAGTAGGTGTTTAATAAGTATTTATTGAATAAATGAAAAGAAATCATTCACTTTATCCTTAACTCCCTAACAGTGCCTGGTATGGAATAGTTGCTCAGTAAGTGTTTGTTGAATCTGTTGCTTTCCTGCAGAAGCCCCTGAATAAGTATTTTCTCCAGAGTGCAAGCATTTTCCCTTCCAAATGTCTTTCACACATCTTCCTATGTCCCTAGTTAATAGCATATAATAGGAAACAAATAAATGTTTGACAAATTAGCCAATTAACAAATAACTGAATTGACTGTACTCCAATGACTGACACCCCATGTATGATACTCTTTTCTGACTGCCTGTTTTCCCCAACATCATTAACACTAACCTACCCCATTTATAGCTCAGTTCAGCCAACATTACCTGAATATCTACTGTATTCTAGTTATTGTGCTAGATACTGAGTGGGACAGTCAACAAGAATACTAAAAAGTATTTATTGAACACTTACGTCATGCCAGATACCATGCTAAGCACTTCACATGCATGAACTCATTTAATGTTCTTAAGAACCATATGAGGCAAGGAATACTGTTATGCCCATTTTACAGGCAGAGAAACTTAAGCCTCAAGAGGTAACTTGTCCAAAGTCAGGCACACAGTTAGCCAAGACAGTAAGGAGGCAAAGCCCAGATCCTCACTCAGACAGCTTTTACCCCAGAGTTCACATTCTTAAGCCCAATGATGATCTAAAGATGAAGAACAATCAGAATAAATTTATTTTCTCAAAGAAACTGTATATATTGAAGGAATAAAAAAATATCTTCAAAAGTTCTGAATCCCTCATTTTTGGTCCCAATGCCTAGTATAGAATATAACACAGTGTAATGAATACATTTTTGCTAAAAGAATAAACGATACTAAGCAATAAGAGAGGCAAACCTACAAGAGAAAAACATTAATTCTAATTGGAGAAAACTGAACAATCCAGGACAATAGAAGTATTTAAACCAGACCTAAACAATATATAGGATTTTAAAGAATCTAGAAGAAAGTCATTCTTAATTGGGTGTATTGGTTTTCTATTGCTGCATAACAAAGTACCTCAAAATTTAGTAGATTAAAATAAACATTTATTATACTTATAGTTTCTCTGGGTCTGGTATTCAGTAGCAACTTCGCTAGGTTATTTCAACTTGGGATCTCTCATGAGGTTGCCATTATGATGTTGGTGGGGGCTGCAGTCATTTGAAGACTACATTGGCAAGAAGATCCTCATCCGAGGTGTCTCATTCACGTGGCTGGAAAGTTGAGGTTGTTGGAAGCCTCAGTCTCTCCCCACAAAGGCCTCTCCATAGGTGGTGTAAGTGTGTACTGCTTCACCCAGAGTGAGTGGCCCAAGACAGAAAGACAAAGAGCCAGGCAGAAGCGATCTTTTTAATGACCTAGACTCGGAAATCATATAGCATCTCTTCTGCCACATTCTATTAGAAGCAAGTCACTAACCCTGACTCACATTCAAGGGAGGGGAATTAGGCTCCACCTTTTGAAGAGATGAGTGTCAAGAGTTTGCAGACATATTTTAAAACCACCACAGAGGCAGCCCATAGGAACGAATAGGGCAGGTTCTGGAATGACATGTTATCCAATGTCCTAGTTAATGGACTTCTATAACCTGGTGACCTCTTTTATTTTTGCAATTTTCACATCACTCCATCTATTTCTTATATTTTGATCCTTTAGTCTCTGTCATTTTGAAGAGAAAATCTTTCAACATTTCTTATTCAGTTAATCCATTCCTTCATTTTATTTAAATATAGTTCTCTTCTGTGTATTTAGCACTGGAAATATAAAAATAAAAAAGACATGACCCTTCCTTTCAAGGAGTATGTCATCCACTTGATAAGCCCATATAATAATCACATATGATATGTCAAAGGCCATAATAGAATTATATACAAAGTGCATGGTAATACAGAGGAGACTAATTTTTCTCATGAGAGGGACCTCATTACCCTGTTAAAGATTTTGGATGTTATCTTCTATGTAACAAATGTTTTTAAGCAGGTGTGTGCCAAGATTCAGATCTGTATTTAAGAAAGACAATTAGGATGGCAATAGAGAAGATGGAATTGGCAGAGGGCATATGAGCAATGGCATGTGAAATGGACAGGAGGTAATATACTTGAAAAATGTTTATTAGGTAGAATTGACAAGGCCTGGTGATTAATTACTTAGGCAGAAAAAGGTTAAGAATAACTTCTAGATTTCTAGAGGGTATATGATGGTCTCATTAACTAAGATAAGAAACACAGGAAGAGGGTCCAGGTGTTTTGTGAGGAAGAAAATGAAGTAAGTTCAGTTTTAAATATATTGAGTTTGCATTGCCTTTAGCTACATTGTTGAAGGATGTGTCACATTGGTGGTAAGAAATATGCAACTGAAGTTCCAAGAGAGAAGTCCCAGCTGGAAATATAAATTTTGGAAATACTAGCATTCCTGTGCTAGTTAAACTCACAGTTTTGAAGGAGATCATCAAAAGAGCTTGTAAAGTAGAAAAGAAAGCTAAGAATGGGACCTTGGGGGATACCAACACACAAAAGGTGGTGAAGAAAGAGAAAGCATAAAAAAGCAGTGAAAAGGAGAATCCAAAAGAGGAAGACGACATTCGAGAGATTTCAGGGTCATGAAACCCACAGAAAAGATTTTCAAAGAGGATCAACAGATTCAAGAAAGAAAGAAAGAAAGGGGGGTGGGGAGGAGAGAGAGAGGGAGAGAAAGGGAGAGAGAGAGAGAAAAAGAGGAAAAGAAGGAAGGCAGGTAGGAAGGAAGGAAGGAAGGAAGGAAGGAAGGAAGGAAGGAAGTGAAAAAGAAAAAAGAAATGGAAAAAAGAAAAATGCAGAGACATCAAATTAAAGGCAGACTGAAAATTGTACTTCATGTTTGTCAATTAGGAGATTATTAATCACCTGTGTTGTAGTAAGGTGATGTGGGATGGAATCCAGCTGCAGTACGTTGAGGGTGAAAGAGAAGTAAGGGAGTGAACACAAGGGTAGACTTCATTGACCAAAAGTTTGAAAGTGAAGAACAGCAAAAAGATTAAGTGCTATTAGTATGAGGTGGTAAAAAGTGATGTATATAATTCCATCCCATTAGATTGTGTTTTCAGGATTCTGTTTTCTCAACCTAGTCTCAAAAAAGAATATTCATTCTCCCTTTGGTTCTTGCAGCTGTTTCTACAAGAGCATGTCATAAAAGGCCAAGGAGAAGACCTAGAACAAACACAGGATGTCAACTTCAAGATAGAATGCCAGGGACTCAAGAGACTGAACTTACCAGCCTGCTCATTACATTCAGTGGACCAAATCCCCTCTCAATTCTCAAAGGGATTAGCTGGTCAATAATTTATAACATTTTCAAGGTAGGAGAAGGTCAACTAATTATTAATGAAGGCAACCAAAAAAGAGGGAAGTATGTGTTTATTTGATTTATGGAAACCTTCTCTTTACTCTAGGGACATAGCATGAGCCTATGAATATAAAAATCTTACATTCATAATATTTTTCATCAGGGTAATATTTTCATCATTTATCGAGACATATACAAGAATAATTAGAATTGAACATAAATATCCACACTAGTAGATGAAAGGACAAAACCTGGAGGTCCAAACGGTAAAGGAGTGCCACTGAATGACTTAAATTAGCTCTGGTGGGTAAATCCGGGCATTTTAGCAGCTTTTCACCAATTTGTTATCAGAAAGAATGCAGAAACAGAGGCAAACTCTAAAGAATATAAGACCCAGGTAAAGAAGTCTTACCAAGAGTCAATTCTTTTTTTTCTACCTAAGTAAAATAATGCAAAAAGTATACAGGAACTAGAAAAAATAGAAGGGATACTGCTCATGATCTCAGTATCCTAGCCTAATAATTATTATATCTGGGTGCTTCTTTTTAGTAACACTAGAACAATGTTGATTACATTCCTTTATTTCACAAATGTTTACCAAGCATTTATCTTGTACCAAAGACTGTGTTAGGTGCTGGCAAACAAACCTGCTCCCGGCTCTGCATACTTCATATTCTAAAGGGAAAGTGTCAGACACTGGACAACTAAACATACTTATCTGACCACAACTGAGATGGGTGACAAGAAAAAGAAGTGTAGGGTATTGAGAAAACACTGTTGGCCAACCATCCCCAAGTTCTTTCACCTTTTGAGGACTTCTGTCCTTTGCCACCTGAATAAAACAACCCCAGGTCCTTTCTGCACTTGACTGCAAAGCCTGTCCCTGCATGAATCCTCCTGAGAAGTCTTAGGACAGGTGATTACAAGTCATGATTGTCTCCTATAAGCCCCACTTTCCTCTCAATCCTCTTGGGCCTCTTCAGTGCTTCTCATGCACTCCAGCTCCCTCTGATTAGGCTCACCATAATCATAAGATGGGTCTTTCATTCTTCAAGGCAGCATTTATAATACAAGACTAATTCTAAATGTATCACTAATATAGCTCTATTAACACTTTAATGAGTGGAGAGAAGGAAGGAAGAAGAAAATTAAAATAAGTAGTGTATATCAAACATCTTTGCATCCACTCTGCACCCACACACATGGTCACAGGGAATCTCCTATTGGAACCCTCCCTTCTCTGCTTACTTCGTACTCTCTGCTGCTTAGTCTTTCACCTTCTCCCATCTTCCTAGGATCTGTGTTTGCTCAGAACCAGGTCCTTCCTTCCCGTTCCTCTCCTCTTCCTAATGTCAAGGCTCCTTACAGAGTATTGATCAGAGATGCACTCTGATGAAGCCAAAATGATTACACAGCAAAAAGATCTTTTAACACTCATTTTATTATTATACAGGAAAGTTTACTCTTCTTAATCTACACTTCTTCATCACATCATTTCACATCATCTTGACTTTCCTTGCAGAAGTTCCATTGCTATGTCTAACAAAATATCAATTTTCTTCTTCAGAATAATTCCTCAACAAAGAATGCAGAAGTTATTTCATTGTTGCTTAATAGGAATTTTTCTTTCGGTTACAACAATTCATCAGTGGGGAAAAATGAGCTCTTTGTAAACTGGAGAGTGGTGTGGTCAGGCTTGTAATTTTTAAAAGGTCATTCTGATCTGAACCTTGGGCAAAGATTAGCCATAAAAATTTTCTCCCAAGAGTTATATTTCATTGTGGAAAAAAGTGAAAGTAATCTAAATGTCCAACAATAGAGAAATGCTTAAATAAATTATGGCAAAAATCACTTGATGGAATATTATGTAGCCATTCAAATTGCGTTCATTTAGACTTTTGGCAATAAAGGAAAATGTGCATTACAGTATTATGTTAAAAATGCACAATCCTGAATTTAATATAGGACTTAATAATATTCAAAATGTATGTCTCTAAGCTGTGAAAAAATTGAATAGTGACTAGTATGACTAGATCTCTCTCCTAGCCCCAAAGATCAATCACATGGACACTAAATAAGAGAGAGGAGAGCAAACATTTTGGGGAACTATCTAAGTACTGTGAGAGCCCACTGAGAGCCTGAAGGATGTAGCAATCTTAGGAAGGAAGGGGCTGGGGACATGGAGAAATCCTAGATCAGATACTCCAGAGATGCACTCTGATGAAGTAAAAAATGATTACACAGCAAAAAGATCTTCTAACACTGATTTTATTATTATACAGAAAAGTTTACTTCCGTTATTTTAAAACCACCTAGTTTGTGGAACTTTATTACATCAGCCCTAGGAAACTAATACAAATATATTAAGAAGTTGTTCTAGTGTCTTCTCATTTGCATTCATTCCAAAGAGAAATCTGTTTGTTTTTTTTGTTGTTGTTCTCCATATATAATGTCTTTTTTCTCTTGCTGCTTTTAAGATTTTCTTTTTATTACTGATATTGGGCTATTTGATTATGATATTCACTGGTGTCATTTTCTTCATTTCTTGTGCTTCGAGTTTATTGGACTTTCTGGATATGAACCTCTTGTCTTAGATCAAGACAAAATCTGGTCTTGCTTTTGTGCTTTGTTTGGCAGGCCAGAGCCAATGTTTAGTCTAGAGATCCTGATTCCCCACTACTGAGCCAAGCAAGAGCCCTCTGTGTGGTCTAATCAATGCCCCGTGAATCTTGAGGCTTTCCCAATCTGGCTGGTTGGAATAGCAGTATTCCTGAACTGTGTGAACACTGGGCACTATTACCTCCAATCCTTTATATCATTCTTTATCTGGACTCAGTTTCCTCACAGGACATGTTTATCAGTTTTCTGCTCAATACTCAAGAGATCCCCTGCAGACCTCCAGAGTTCTGAGTTCAGCTTTTTCCTCTCTGGTACTCCAACCTACAAATCCTAGCTACCTTGGTCTCTCAACTCAGGGAATTGGTCAGACTGTCTGGATTCTTCCTCCCTTGATACAACCTGGAAACCCTCTCACTGTAGTAAGCTCAGGAAAACATAGCCTCATCTTGTTTGTTTTCCATCTCACAATCACTGTCCTCTGTTGTCTCATTGTTCGGTGTCTTGAAAACTGTTGGTTCATACATTTTCTTAATTTTTTATTTGTTCTAGGTGGAGACCATGTTCTGTCCCTGTTCACTCTACCTTGGACAAACATGGAAGTCCCAATCTGAATCTTTTAAAATCTTTGATGACTCCACATACTATGCTCAATCTTACCTCTACTTTCTTAAGCATATGAAATAGAATAATAACTGTTTTCATGTTCTTATATACTAATTCTATCATAGGTGTCATTTCTGGGTTGTTTTCCTATTGACGGATTTCTTCTTTATGAACAGTATTTTTCTGCTTCTTTGCATACCTGGTAATTTCTTAATTGGATACTCTACATTTTGAATTTTATCTTACTGAGTCCTAAAAATATTTGTATTCTTATAAGCATTCCTGAAATTTTCCCTGGGATATAATTAAGTTCTTTGGAAACAGTGTGATATTTTTGAGATTTTATTTTAAGCTTTGACAGGCAGGAGCAGAGCAACCTTTAGTTGAGGGCTAATTACACCACATTTTTGTGGCAATACCCCTCTGAGTTCTCTACTTCCTAGCCCATGAATGATGAAGTTTCCTTCCACTGGGCCAGTGGAAACACAAAAATATTCCTGGTATAGGCTGAGCTCTAAAGATTGTTACCTCTAATCTAGTCATTCTCAACCAGAGGCAATCCCATCACAGGGAACATCTAGCAATATCTATGAATAGTTATGGTTTTCATAATTAGGGGAGGGCGCTACTGGAATCCAGTATTTAGAGACCAGGGATGGTGCCAAACATTCTACAATACACAGGACAAACACACACACACCAAATGATCTAGGCTAAAACTTTAATAGTACCAATTGAGAAATCCCATTCAAATACTTTCAGGTGATTTTCCCCAAGTTTGAGCAAAGGAAAATCTCTAAATAGACAAAACCAAAAAAAAATCAACAATGCAGAAAATTTCTCAAAATATAATTAAGGACAAAACTATAAGTAACAAAAAGATATTATATTCTTGTAAAATAATCATGAACTTATATGAACCTAACAGTATAGTCTCAAATGATATAATGCAACAACTAATAGACTTACCAAGAAAAGTAAGTAAATTGACAATTGTGGTAGAAGATTTGGGAGATTTTATGCAAGCTGGTGCAGCCACTCTGGAAAACAGTATGGAGGATTCAAAAAGTTGAAAATAGAGCTACCCTATGACCCAGCAATTGCACTACTGGGTATTTACCCCAAAGATACAAATGTAGTGATCCGTAGGGGCACCTGTGCCCCAATGTTTATAGCAGCAATGTCCACAATAGCCAAACTATGGAAAGAGCCCAGATGTCCATTGACAGATGAATGGATAAGGAAGATGTGGTATATATATACAATGGAATATTACGCAGCCATCAAAAAATGAAATCTTGCCATATGCAATGACGTGGATGGAACTAGAGGGCATTATGCTAAGCAAAATAAGTCAATCAGAGAAAGACAATTACCATATGATCTCACTGATATGTGGAATTTAAGAAACAAGGCAGAGGATCATAGGGGAAGAGAGGAAAAAATGAAACAAGATGAAACCAGAGAGGGAGACAAACCATAAGAGACTCTTAATCTCAGGAAACAAACTGAGGGTTGCTGGAGTGGGGGGGGATGGGGTGGGAGAGATGGGGTGGCTGGGTGATGGACATTGGGAAGGGTATGTGCTATGGTGAGCATTCTGAATTGTGTAAGACTGATGAATCACAGACCTGTACCCCTGAAACAAACATTATGTTAATAATAAAAAAAAAGATTTGGGAGACTTTAATATACTGCCCTCAAAAGCAGATAGATCAAAAAGCCAAAAAAAATCAGATATACAGAATATATAATGTAATTTGAAAGCTTATTAGATATATAGAGATCTTTTCACATTATAAAGACTCTACTTTGTTTTCAAGCACAAATTCAAATTCATAGATTAACCATGTACTGGGGTACAAAAAAAAAAGTTCAGTAAGTCTCAAGTAATTAGTATCATACATATCAACAGCGAAAAAAAAAAAATTGAAATCAACAACAAAGATAAAATATACAAAATTCTTTATCACCCCAATCACCACTGCCTCTACTACTTTTAGGATCCATAGACTAAAGGGGGATAGATTTTCAAAACTTGAGAAAAAAATATTGTAATTCCTCTTTGAAAACAGGGAATTCACATGCTTCCCTCTTGAGTTCCCACTGCAGTTTGTCTGAGGGTAAGCTGTTCATGCTCACCTGTTTTCTGCCTGCACATAAGTGATTTTTGTCCAGCGAACTTCTATCATGATTCAATATATTTCTATTGGAATCACACGCACTTCCTCCTCTGACTTCATATGCTGCATGGCAGACTTTCTCCCTCTCACCTCACCCATTTTGTAGATGCCTGCATCTAGAAGCTCACATGTTCCAATATGTCTGAGCTTCCTTTCTCCTACCATCTGCCTGTTTTCCTCAGTGCACCCTTGGAGCCTGGCATTTGAGGTCCTAATTCAGGGACCACCCATGGGCCTGCAGAGTGGTAACCAATGAATATTCAAACTGCCAAAGACCTGACATCTATAGCTGTAGATATGTTGACCATATAATTTAACAGCCAAACCAAGACACTTCCAGATGAGAAGCCAGGATTGCAGAAATAATCCAGAATGTTTCTAGGAAACTGAGAACCTTCCTAATCACTCTAGTTACAGAGAAATGGTAGCTGGAAAGCCTCTGTGGGCAGCATTTGTTCCTCAAAGATTTTTTGCACACCTGAAGGAAACTACCTATTTGGTTTTTCTTTCGTAATTTGATAACTTAAGCAAGAATGGAATAAAACTACAAATCCCCCAGCCAGACTAGATTTATTATGGAGATTTTGTCAGAAAATTTAAATTAAGTAAATGGAGATGTGATCTGATTTTCACAGCCTTTAGACATTTGCGGAAAAATAGGATGATGTTACTTATGAGGAAAATTTAGGAAAGAATTTTTTTTTATTTGGATCAACAACTAGTGCCAAGATAATGCAGAAGAATGACTGAAACAAAGGATTTGTCTCTTGTCCCAAACAGGCCCTCAAACCATGATTGAAATGAACTAGTAAACTGTGGACTCAAATATGTTTCCTTAGCCCAGAGGAAAGAAGAAAGGACTGCCTCTTAACCAGTACCATCCAGGGATGGCAAGAATGAGGGAGCTGCCTTCCAAAGCAGTTCCACAGGCTCAGGGAAGACCTCCGTGATCAACTAGTTCATGTGAGACCTCAACTCTGATGATAAAACCTAGTAGACTTCAAGACTTCTAGAAAATACTAATGCCTTACACTAGTCTCAGTGATGCCCAACCTTTGTCTCTGGATCCAACTGGTAATGTTACAGTCTCTGGGCCTCTCTACATTCCCACAGAGTGTCAAGGTTCTTACCATGTGCCGTGCTTTGCAACTCATTCCCCCATGGTCTCTCTTGCATCTGAAACTATTGCCTTATACAAAGGCCTTCAAAGTGGGCAGCCCATATCCCACCGAAAAGCATCTTTGGCTACCTCTACATGGAGTTCATGTTCAGAGACAGAAGTCCCTGACAGCCTTAGTGGTGAGGATATCGTCTCCACAGGAGCTATAAGAAATGAGAAAATGTTTCTCCCACTTATCCAGATGTTACCTCAAACATGACTTAGAAATTCACAAGAACACACCTGGTAGTTGACAGCTCTGAGCCTCCAACCAGACTGGAGTCTTTCCCTCCAAAGTGGGTGGGATTAAGGCAAGAGCTACAACTTCGTATCTCCAAGAAGGAAGCTCTCAAGAAGGTGGTGATTTTTGTCACTACCTGTTAGACCAGAAGAAAACAGATTTGTAGATTCATGGATTCATTCATGGATTATTAGCTCATGGCTTGAAATCTTCCTCACTTCGGTTATAAATACCAAAACCACACATTTCTTTTGTAAATATTTCTTTAATAAGATCAAGAAGACAACTATTTTAAAAACCTGGAATTTAACAATTATCAGAATCAATTTTCTAGGTTTTTGTTTTATTTTATTTTGTTTTGTTTTTGTGATAGTTTCTATGCAATGGTAATCTTTTTCTCCCCCTCATGCTTTTTGGTTTGAGGTTTACTTCGAATTATTTATATTTCATGTATCCAATGTACATACCAAATATTCTAAGTATGAAAAAATTTTCAATTATAAAATAAAGCCTTCATTTAAAAAAAAAAAAACATATATCTGGGGAGCCTGGGTGCCTCATTCCATTAAGCATCCAACTTCTTGATTTCGGCTCTGGTCACAATCTCTGGGTTGTGAGATTGAGCCTTGCGTCAGGCTCTGCACTGGGCATGGAGCCTGCTTAAGATTTTCTCTCTCTCCCCCTCTCCCAACCTGCGTGTGCACACACATCTCTCTCTCTCATAAATATACATACACACACACATATATATATATATATATATATATATATATATCCCATAGACCTGAAAATTAAACAAATGGTATTGAATATCCCTTGAGTTTAAAGGATATTAGAAATTAGGAAATACTTAAAACTTAATGGCAATGAAATATGCCAATATGTTGTGGTACACAACTAAAGAAGTATCTGGAAATATATAGGTTGAGATACATTTTATCAGTAAAAACAGAATGATTAAGGAAAAAAAGCTAGGTTTTTAACTTAAGAAGTTAGGGGAAAAAAGCCCCAACAGAATGTGTATTCCAAGAAACACAAATGTAGTAAATAATAAAAGTGCATAAATCAATAAGATAGATAAGAAATGAAAGGGGGAAAGATGAACTTAACAGAACTAAATCTTCTTTGAAAAATTTTAATAAGATAGTCCTTTAGCAAGACTGAGCAAGGCAAGAAGAGGAGGATATAAATAACCAAATATAAAAGTAAAAAGAATAACAACAGATACAATAAAAAACTTTTAAAACTGTAAAATATTATAAACAACTATCCATTAAGTAATTTGAAATCTAAACAAATGAATACATTCCTGCCAACATAAAATTATAAAATGCCAAAATTGGTGCAAGAAAAAACAGAATACTTGGCCAGACTAATAAGCATAAAGAAGTTAAAATAATAAGTTAAACAGACCTCTCTGCTGAAAAAAACTCTGTTCTCACAAAGTTTTATTGGTGATCCTACCAAATTTTCAAGGAACAGATAATTCCAGTCTTATACAAATTGTTCCAGTGATAAAAAATGTCTAGATTATTTTTATAAGACTAGCATGCCCAAACAAAATAAATTTGGTGCCATAATCATACTTAGCATTCAGACAGAACTTAACTATGTGCTAGGTATTCTTCTAAGTGTCTTCCATATTTTAACTCATTTATTCCTGACTATCAGTTATAGGTTAGGTATCATAAACATTAACCCCACTTTCTATATGGAAAAAAAATAATGCCAGAAAGGTTTACTGCTTCCTCAGATCACTCAGCTAGTAAATGGCCAAACTGGAATTGACACCTAGGTAGTTTGGTTCCAGAATACTCTTAAGCACTACGTCATACTTCTCCTAAAGAAAGAAATTAGTAGCCAAATTAATTTCACAGAAGCAAAAATATTAGCTAGCAATATCTAATAGTGTATGTAAAACAAAATACATCAGGGTCAGGTAAGTTTATCCCGAGAAAGCAAAAACAGTCCAATATCAAAAAATATTTCAAGGAAATGTAATATATTAATTGGCTAGATGAGGGGTGCCTGGGTGGCTCAGTCGTTAAGCATCTGCCTCCGGCTCAGGTCATGATCCCAGGGTCCTGGAATCAAGCCCCACATCGGGCTCCCTGCTCCATGGGAAGCCTGCTTCTCCCTCTCCCACTCCCCCTGCTTGTGTTCCCTCTCTCGCTGTGTCTCTCTCTGTCAAATAAATAAAATCTTTAAAAAAAAAATAGGCTAGATGAGAAAAATTCTAGATACAACAAAAAACAAAGTTTATCTCCTATTTATGACAAAAACTCTTAGCAAACTAGGAATTGCAAGGAACTTCATTAATACAGAAAATATATCTGCAAACTCACCATGTGTATTTTTCTTATTAGAGAAAATTTAAGAACGTGAACAAGACAAAGATGGTTTTTACCATTTACCATAATACTAGGTCATAGCTAATGCAATAAGAAAAAAAATAACAGATATGAGACTGCAAGGAAAGAAATGAAGTCATCAATACTTGAAAGTAGTGTAATCATCTACATAGGAGTAAAATACAATGAAATCAACAAGCTATTCGAGAATTATAAAAGTTCAATGAGGTTACTAAATATAATGTAAGTATAATAAATATAAATAGCATTTTTCTTTCCCAGGAAATGCTAAAAAAAAAAAATGTTATCAAATATAAGATACCATTCAAAGTAACAAGAAAAATTATCATTATCTAGAAATTTACTTAAGTATACAAAGGTCTTCATGGAGGTATTTTTAATTTGTATTTTGAGTGGCATAAAACAAGATCTATATAAATGGAGAGAAAACTCATGATCTTGAATAGTAATACTTTCTATCATTAAAATATCAATTTCATCCAAAATAACCTAAAATTAAATCCCAAACTATATTTCAATTAGGTCTTTAAGGAAATCAATTTACTTACTTCTTCTAAAATTTATATGAAAGAAAATATACCAATGATTAAGCTAAGTTTGAAGAAGCTGAATTGAAATGGAGATTTGCTTTTCAGATATTAAAATCTATACAAAGCCATTGTAATAAAACTAATACATAACAAGAACAAATAAACCATTAGAGAATAGTAAATAGTTCAGAAACAGATCTATGAATTTATGGCAACCTGATATATAATAAATAGCACTACAGAGCAGTAATTAAAGTCTAATTACAGATAGTATTAGAAATAACTAGCCTTGGGCGCCTGGGTGGCTCAGTCGTTAAGCGTCTGCCTTCGGCTCAGGTCATGATCCCAGGGTCCTGGGATCGAGCCCTGCATCGGGCTCCCTGTTAGGCGGGAAGCCTGCTTCTCCCTCTCCCACTCCCCCTGCTTGTGTTCCCTCTCTCGCTGTGTCTCTCTCTGTCAAATAAATAAATAAAATCTTTAAAAAAAAAAAAAAAAAGAAAGAACTAGCCTAATATATGAAAAAAAAACTAAAAACCAGACCCCTAACTTTACACCATATACAACGCTGATTGAAGATGGATTAAAGATGTAGATGAAAAAGATATAATAATGAGACTGATACAAATAATGTAGGAGAATAGTTGTATACCCAAGATGGGAAAGAACATCTAAAACAAAACTCCATCAGGCAGGAAAAAATGACAGATTTCATTACATAAAAATTATGGACATCCATTTAATGAAGAAGACCCTTAACAATGTTAACAGACATATGACAGATGGAAGAAAATAATTTTATTGGCTAAAAACGGGATGCTTGTATCTAGAATTCATAAGATATACGAGGAATTTCTAAAATCAATAATGAAAGAACAAGAAATCTAACCAGAATTTTGGACAAAGAGGTTAACTGGCAATATGCAGAAGTGGAATTCCAACAGGCTAGCAAGCTTATGAAAATATATTCAAATTCATTTGTATTTACAGAAATGCATATTAAAACAATGAGGGGTATGAAAGAGGTGACTTCACTATAGATCACATGGGCATTAAAAGGATAAAAAAGAAATACTATAAACAACTCTAGACCCAAAAATTTGATAACCCAGATGAAATGGACCAATTTCTTGAAAGATACAATTTGCCAAACACACAAGAAGATTATATCATTATACATTTGTCCAAACACATAAGAATGTACAACATCAATAGTTGACCTTAAGGTAAACTATAACCTTTGGGTGATTATAGCAATGGGGGATTTTGTTATTGGGGAGGCTATGCATGTGAGGGGGCAGGGAGAATATGGAAACTCTCTGTACCTTCATTTTTGCTGTGAACCTTAAACTGTCCTGAAACAAGGTCTTAATTATTTCTTAAAAAGTTAATCAATAAAATGACCCCAAAAATAAAAAAAATAGAAAGCTTGTTAGTATTAGAATGAATATAGCAATACAGGACATCTCCTACAATGGTGTAAGGAATGTTGCAAAGTACAACCATTCTTAGGTGTAATCTAGCAGTTCTTCAATTAAATGCACATCTATCCTTTGGCCCAGCAATCCCACCCCTGAGTTTATATCTCATAAAAAGAATCACACAGATTGAAAAGGAACATGGTCGAGTTATTTCATGGAGTTTTTCTTTTTTTTCTTTTTTTTTTTTAGATTTAGATTTATAATTCAAGTTAGTTAACATATATTATTAGTTTCAGAGGTAGAATTTAATGGTTCATCAGTTGCATATAACCCCCAGTGCTCATTACATCAAGTGCCCTCCTTAATACCCATCACCCAATTATCCGTTCCCCCCCACCGACCTCCCCTCTAGCAACCCTCAGTCTGTTCCCTATAGTTAAGGGTCTCTTATGGTTTGCCTCCCTCACTGTTTTCCTCTTATTTTATTTTTCCTTCCCTTCCCCTATGTTCATTAGTTTTGTTTCTTAAATTCTACATATGAGTGAAATCATATGGTACTTGTCTTTTTCTGACTGGTTTATTTCGCTTAGTATAGTACACTCTAGTTCTATCCATGTCATGGCAGATGGCAGGATTTCATTCTTTTTGATGGCTGAGTAATATTCCATTATATATATATATACACACACACCACCTCTTTTTTATCCATTCATCTGTCAATGGACATCTGGACTCTTTCCATAGTTTGGCTATTGTGGACATTGCTGCTATAAACATTGGGGTGCATGTGCCCCTTCAAATCACTATTTTTGTATCCTTTGGATAAATACCTAGCAGGGCAATTGTTGAATTGTTGGGCAGTTCTATTTTTAACTTTCTGAGGAACCTCCATACTGTTTTCCAGAGTGGCTGCACCAGTGTGCATTCCCATCAACAGAGTAACACTTATTCTTAACAGTGGTGAATTTGGAAGCAATCTAGCTGGCTGTCCCTCTCCTCAGGAAGAAATGAGTAAAATGTATTGGTTGCATATTATGGAATACTAAGCAGTATTTAGAAGCTACAAACTGTATACACACAAAACAACATTGATAGATCTAAAAACACAGTACTGACTGAAAAATAAGAAAAAACTTTGCAAGGACCATTGTTGATGATGTTCCATGAGTTTAGGAGTACAATTAATTCCACACTTTGCCAACAGAGAGCCTAAATAGTCAGATGTAGATTTTTAAACATACACATTTTTGAAATTTTTATATGGTTGACATATATGTATATATATGAAACATTTATATTTTCATATGTATTTTTAATATATAATTGAATATCACACAGTCAATTTAAACAGCTTTTCTTTATATGTTGATGAATGACCTCCCAAACATACTAAGTAGAATATGTAAGATATAAAATTAGGTATATAGCATGCTACCTGTATGTTATACATATGTACATACTTATATATATGTGTACATATGTATATTCTTATAAATATATATACTTATATACATATGAACATATACAGTATATATTCTTTTATATACTCACACAGAAGGAACTTAAGAAACTAGTACCTGTGCTTGCCTCTGGGATGGGAAATTGGGGGGCTAAAGGGCAGGGATAGAAGACAGTCTTTACTTTTACTGTATGCCCTTTTGTAACTTTTAAATCTTACACTGTTTGTATCTATTTCTTAAAATGAATAATCAAAATAATTACAAAAATAAAACTAAAATATGTGCATATGCGGAGATGAAATACTACAATCATTCATCTACACATCTTTCCTTCCAGACTGAGACAAGGAGTCAGTTATAGTCATCTTTATATTTCCTAAACAGTTCCTGCCACATAGTAAGTACTCAATAAATGTTGAAAGAACGAAGGGAAAGACAAAAGGAAGGAAATAAAAATGTGATGGATGAGATATACATGGTTATTAGTTCCTTCTTGACACTTTTCTATAATTTTCACATTTTCTAAATTAGTATAATTTTTAATTAAAAAACAAGACTGGTGACAGTGTGTAACACAGACCTGAATATGGAGATGGGCTAATAGTTAAGAGGCTACTTTAATCATTCAAATAGGAGATTCTGAGTGGCCTAACTTGGATACTGCCAAAGAGCCAAAAGCCTCTTACCAGACTCTTTTCTCAGACACTTGCTTGATTTGGTCTCCTCCACCACCATGAATTAGGTACCCTGAGGCAGAGTTGGATAGAGAGAGCTGACCAGATGCCATCAGAAGTAAATAGTACACTAAATGATAAGCTGAACACCATAGCTGTTTCTTGTTCTTTTTCAGCCAAAGCTTGAGTCGTTGCTGATTACCTTCCAGGAGTAAGGAAAGGTAAATTGAATACAGCTCAGGATCACCAGATGCCCAACATCCATGTACTCTTAACACTGGGTTCTCCCATCTGTCCCTCTGGTGGTCCCGGGTCTGTTCTTAATGGATCCCAGCCTTTAAACATTCATTTGACCTCTCTCTCCTCCAAGTCTTTTTCTTTCCGTTTCTTAACCCTCAGTTCCATCTTCCCTTTCTAGCTGCTCTCCAAGGCTTCACCTTTTTGAGTACCTTTTATGTGTTAAATATTGGACTCTGTTGCTGGGCTCCAGTGAATGTTGCTTAAAACACAAAAGGTTAAGCAGAGAGCAACTGTATTGATTAAACATCCATTCTCTTTCCTTTTGTTTTTGTAAGAGCCCTTGATGTTGTCGCTGATTGACAGCCCCACCTGCACACCTCTGGCCCCAGATTCCCCTTGGTAATGTCACTGAGAGCTACAGAGCTCCTCACCCACTCCACACAAGCCACAGATCCTTCATGTACAGCTTTCAAAGGAAAAAAAAAAAAAAATGTAGCTTTTCTCTTTTTTCCGTTCTTTCTCCATTCCTTAGACATATTTTATTTCCAGAAGTCCCTGTTGAATGAAGAAAAGTAAAATGGGGAGAAGAGAAAGCTTTCAGCACTGACCCCTCCCTTTTATTCGAATTTCTTCAGCTAGCAAGCCTTTGAATATGCTTTCAAGAAGGTGACAACCTTGTTAAATTAGCTTTTCCTTCTTGCCTCTCACAGTGTGAATGACCTAAAGAATCCTTCCTGCAAGACTAACAAAATTACACCCATTAGCGAGCTCGGCATGAGAGGCATGGTATGATGGTGGCTTTGCCCTGTTGTCGGTTCATGATAATGACTACATCAGCTGGCTTTGACTCTTCTCTGCTCTTCCCTAAAAGTGTAATATTGCAAATAATAGGGCATCACATTGCCATTAGAGAACAGGATAAGCCTCCCAAGTATAGAAGCCAAATGTCCAGTTACTAATATGTACCCAACAATAAATGAGGTCAACCAACTACAAAAATTCATCTCCTTCCCCAAAAAGCTCTATTTACACAATCAAGTGGAGCCTATTCATAAGAACAGGGTCATAAGGATGATCATTAGAGTTGGCGGGACTGACTAGAGTGACCAATGGTATAGGACACTCTTTTAGTAACTTGAACCCCTATGTGGCTCCTTCACCAGGTTTTACCCTCATCCTTATCTCTGCTAGTTCAGTTTAAACCTTTGCAGAAAGAAAGTCTAACTTGGATCAGATTCTGAATTAGTGTCACTGCAATTTAACTAGATGAAAGCTGTGGAACAAAGAAATGAGGTGCAAAGCTGGATGCCTGCCTCTCTCCTCCTACACTTATCAAGACCCAAACCTCCAACAGGAATCAACCCAAAGGCCCAGGAATGTGATGGAGCCAGTTTTATCAGTTTGCAAAACCTGACAATTTAATTTTCAGGAATTTTGCAAGCCAGTTGTTAATCACTGCTATTATTAAAAATTAAATTACATAAAATTATCATTAAATAAGTTATATTAGAAACAAGGGTAATAAATATTCAAAACTCATCACTTTCTAATTAATTTACTACATTTTTGTGTTTCTCACTTGCTGTGTTGATAATTTTACTATTGTATTACTATTAAATTGATTCTGTATGGTTGAAATACTGTTGTCCATCTATTCCATGTGCAGCTTCAAATCAGCCATGGTGGGAGTATTTACACCACAGAAACTGGCTATGCTACGAATCAGAGCTTTATTTATTGTTCTGATTGTCTAGACCAGGGTTCAGTGATCTATGGCTCAATAGACAAATCCAAGTCCTTATCTTATTTTTGTATTGTCCACAAGCTAAAAGTGGTTTTTACATTTTTAAAGGTTATAAAGTTCTTGTTATAAAAGAACAAGAAGGAAGAGGAGGAGGAGAAAGAAAGAAAAGAAGCACAGGAAGAAGATAAGTGAAGATGATACAGAGACTCCCTTTTCTCAAAAGGGCCACAGAGCAGATATATTAGGATCTGTGAGCTGTACAGTCTGTTACAACTACTCAATTCTGCCATGGTAGCACGGTGAGAGTCCCTGGGTGTGGCTACGCCTCAGCAAAATGTTATTTACAAAAGGACGTGGTGGATCAGATTTGATTCACAGGCCAACCCCTGATCCCCACTTAGGAAAGCATTCTTAAAGAATCAACTGACTATATAAATTGACAACAAAGGGTATTGTGTATTTTATGATTTGTAAGTTTGTGCTATACATCCTTTATGTCAATAACATGTATAATAAAAATAACAGACACATAACATTTGTATTGGCAAGCTGGTTGTTAAACACTTATCACTATACCATTGCTCACAGCCTACTTCCTTCATAGAGTTTGTAATCTATGGTGCTCTCTCCCTTCTCTACAAACTTTGCTAAGTGCTTATCACATGCCAGACACAAGGGAATTAGAAAGATGAGGTCCATGTTCTTCAACAGCTCATAATCCAGTGTGAAAGACCAAGAAACAACAGATAAATAGCACAGAACAAAGGAACAAGTACACAAAACACAAAGGACCAAAAGCGTTCGAGGGCAAAGAGAATGAAGAAACCAATGTTCACTATTCCAGGTGATTCCCTAGACAGACGCTGACTTAATCCACATAGCAAGCCCAGGAAGTATGTGTTAATTGTCTCTATATTATATATGGGCAACTGAGATTCAGAAATTTAGGTAATATGCCCAGGTCATAAAGCTGATAAGGGCAGAACTAAAATTCCAAGTCAGGACTGGTTTGACACCAAAGTCTTTGTTCTTTCACAACACTCCCAATTAATCCCTTGTTTATAAAAATAGTGTAATCCTGTTCATACCTTGATTCACTGCAAAATGTCTCTCCCATACTCTTTCTTAATAGGTTCCCTCTCTCTCTAGTATCTCTGCCATGTAAGTTTATTATTGCCCCGAAAGTCAAAAAGTAAATGTTAATTAAAAGTTTTAAAAGAACATGTGTCAATTCAGCTCAAGTGGTAACAGTAGTGAGGTTGAACTGTGACCAAATTAAAAGCACTGGCATTAATTAACATTAACACGTGCAGGTGTTTTTTCTTTATGGCAACAGTGAGCTCTTTGAGAAGAGGAATCCAGCATTCTTTCCACAGTGTCTAACAGAGGCTGGTCATACAGGAGAATCTGTGTAAAAGCCCTTGAGTGACCAGGGAGCCTGAGGTTGGAACTGCAGAGTCATCATCTAAGCACACTCAACATGTGTATTACTCTCTGGTCTTCTGGAGGGACAGTCTTTATCTCTGGAGGGACAGGGAAACCCAAAAAGCTAAACTACCTGAATCCCCATCTTAGTTCTAGCAGGAGCCTTTTTGATGCAAAGTCAATACATTTATCAGTTCACAGAGATCTAAAGAAAATCAACACTTTCTTAAATGTATAGGGGAGAAGATTTTTACCATCTCCCTTGGAAATTTCTTCTAGAGCAGAGATTCTTAAATTTTTATGTGAATCAGAGCAACCTGGGGAGCTTGTTAAAAGTATCTTTTCCTGGTCCACTCCCACATGGTCTGATTTAGTAGGTCTCCAACCAGGATTGTACACCCCTGGTTAAGAATCTTCTGGAGTTTCTCAATTCCTCTAGTGAATAAATGTTTCCATCATGCCTAACAAATTGATATGCTACAGATCCACACACTTTAATCTACAATTCTGAAATCCAAAAGTTCTGAAATCTAAACATCTTCACATAATTCATTTAGCATCAACCCCATTGTGAACTTAACTCATTTGGGGCAAACCCTGACCTGAACTCACTAGAAACTTTTTTAAATCTTGGTTTATTTAGCTTTGTGTAGACGTGCATATATTTTGCTGCAGAAACATTAATGTGATTATTACAAGGTGCCACTCTAGACCCACTGGGGGGTGCTCCATTTTACTTTCCCCGAATCATAAACATTTGACCTATGAAATATATTTGGTTCCAAGCATTTCAGATAGAAGGCTACGGACCAAAATGAAATCCCTTGTAACTTTGGTTACTCCTGAAAGATGGGGGATTTAGAAAGATTAAGGAAGCAAATTTACCAACATTTATCTTTGAGCTGCCTCAGTTTTCCCCTAGGTGCTTGATCTTCAGAAAGCAAAAAGGCTAAAATATAACAAACTGCAGTGAATACAAGCTTCTTGGCCACCTGCCTTTGGAAGTCCTGTCATCTCTAGGACTATACTCCAATACCCTATTACTATAGTTCAGATAAGACCAACTCTTCACCCTTTTTGATGTTCAGTACATTTATCTCATGAAAACATTCAAGACCACATTATAAGTCCATGGGTATTTTAAAAGTTTTCAGTAGTCTAAATCCCTATTATCCAATCCCTTTTCCCAGGGCAGCCCGATTCAAGAATACCCGGAAAGCAGACGGATAATAAAGTTGGGTTCCAGGGACTGAGGTAAAATCAAGCCAGCAGCATTCTCAGAAAAAATAAAAATAAAACAAGAAGGGCATGAGGGTCAAACCAAGAGAAGATGTCTAGATATGAGATGCTGAGTAAATGCAAACTAATGAACATAACCTTCAAAGTCTCACATTACTTTGTCGGTGCCACCTTCTCCAATGTTCTGTCCCTTCACATCTTCACTCCATCACTCTTAACTTTATTCAGTTCACTGGAAAACCATCCCTCCAGCCCACCCCCACTAAAAATAAACCAATTTGTACATGTTTATGGTTGATATAAACTGCAGATTAATCTGGACAAAAGGAGCCATCCCAACAGGAAGAAATCTAGAGGCTGATTAATCAAGAACTTATTACCTGGAGATGTTTCCAATGCCCAGACAGTAACAATCTCAAAGAAGAAAAATACAGGAAAAACTCAAGGGAAGAGAAAGATGCAGGAAGAATTAGGTAGAGAGGAAAAGGGAAATGTAAGCAAAATGAAATCTAGAAATATTTCATGAGTGTTCATTTTTTTGTGAGCATAGAGAAAGAAAGAGCTGGACCTTTGAAAGACAGACTTACAGTAACAATCCCGTATTTTTTTCTATAGTAGATTCTTCAGGGACTATAGAGACAAAAGAATTTGCACACAAATTATAATGCCAATTATTCAGAGTGATAAATTTTATAGATATATATATGCATGTTTGTTAATAAATATCACATGGCCAAATAACATGCTGGGGAAAATTATAAATAATGATCATTTTAAATACTCAAAATATTCTAAATATCTGAGCATACTTAATTCCAGTTGAGTATCCCCATCATCTTCAGCTGCTTAGTCAACCAGCCAGGCAAAGAGACGTTAGGCAGCAGAGGGCTTGTATTTAAGTCCTAGCTACTCTCTTTATGATCTCTGTGACTTTTGGCATGATGCCCAACTTCTCTGGTCCTGATTTTCTACAGTTGTAAAATGGGGTTGATAATAACACTTACCTTACAGTGTTGTTGTGTATAGCAAATGAAGCGACATAAGAGTTCCAAGATGCCAGAATGTGAAAAATATTTCAGTCTGTAGCAAAATGGGAGAACAATGTATGGATTTTTGATAAAGCTATTTCTTCAATAACATGTCTATCTTTTATCTGGATATTATACCTTTCCTACTTTTCTGGTGTTAAAATCATCTTTGTGTTATTAAACTAAATTAAAGATGTGGCAAAGATCTGGCTCTTTCTCTCTGTATGGTTTTAGTAAATGGCTATTGTTTTGGTTTTACTGTTTTGTTATTTTCCTCAGTTGGCAAAATAAACAGTAGGCAACTCAGTGTGATTTCCTCAAATGGTTTCTGAACTGTTGCTGATCTTTGAAACCCAAAAGTCAGAGTACCACTAACATAATACATGGATGACAGAGGTCCCTGCATGGAGTAAGCTATGGTCATGGAAAGAATCAGCTGTGTTTGAAGACAAGTAGGGACCACCAGAAAGTAGCTTATTTGCTTGAAGAACTAGAAAATTCAGAGGAAAAAACTTATTGAGAGATAAGAAATAGTCCCTCAGGCACATCAGTGAATGATTATTGGTTGGAGCCAGTGAGGGATTCCAAGGTCAGCATGTTATCTGTCCCTTGAATTTATCTTTTCCTGAACAATGCCTGTGATGGTTAATTGTATGTGTCAATTTCACTGGGCTAAGCGATGCCCAGATAACTAGTAAAACATTATTCCTAGATGTGTCTGTAAGGGTGTCTCCAGAAGAGATCTGAATCCATAAAGATCACCCTCACCAATGCAGGTAGACAACATTCTACATGTTGAGTCCAAAATAGAACAAAAAGATGGAGGAAGGGCAAATTCACTCTCTTTGCTAGAGTTGGGACATTTATCTTCTCCTGCCCTCAGACATCAGAGCTCCTGGCTCTTGGGCATTTGGACTTGGACTGGGACTTATACCATTCGATCCCCTGGTTCTCAGTCCTTTGGGCTTGGACTGGAACTAGACCACCAGTTTTTCCTGGGGCTCCAGCTTGCAAATGGCCTATCGTGGGATTTCTCAGCCTCCCTGATCACATGAGCCAATCTCTCACAATAAGTTAGCCAGTGAGCCAGTCAGTCAGTCAGTCAGTCAGTCTCTGTCTATTTATCCATCCATCCTATTAGCTCTGTTTCTCTGGAGAGTCTCAACTAATAGAAGACCTCACTGGGACTTTCAAGAGGGTTATAATAAAACTAAGAACAGTTTTCACTAAATTTTATAAGCCACTGGGGTAGGGCCAAGGTAGTACTGCTTTAGGGCTTGATGAATGGAGTTTGACACAAAATAGGGAGACAGTTTCTCCCTACTTGGGTGGCCTTACTAAAGAGATACCAGACGGCAAAGTCACTATGCTTAGGACGTGTCAGTAGTGAGCAGAAACATTGGTGACTGGGAGCACAATGAGACTGGGCCTCAACAGAAGCTCCTTTGGTGGCAGGCACCAGTGGCCATGGCAACAAAGAGGCACCTTCACGATGCTTCTTTTCACGTGGCAAACCACACACCTCACCAAAAGAAACCAAACCTGGAAAGGAAGAAAATGGCCAACACCAAACAACAGCTAAAAGGATACGTTCGCGAGGACCTGTGAAAGAGCCCCCTAAGGATCCCAGGAATAGAAAGGGACCAGGAGACACTGGCAGCAAGCAGGTGAGGGGATGCAGAAAAGAGAGGTAGGGTCAGTACCTGAAAAGTACTATTTGTTACTGTTGGGTGCACTTGGGGAAGCCATGCTTACTCCAGTGTCTCCAGCTGTGTGACCATGGCTGAATCCCTGAACATTTCAGAGCCCCAATTTCCTCACCTGGAAAATGGAGTAACAACAGATACTAACAACTAGCTCACAAAATAATTTTAAGAATTAAACAGGACAACATATTTGAAAGTGTTTCTTAAATCTAAAGTGCTACGAACATACTAGTTTTAATATGTAAAAGTGGACTACTGTGTAACATTCAGTGCTGGGATCCCCTCAGGATTTAACCTGTAGTGCATCCACTCCAGAAATCATTGAAAGTGTCTTCAAGGAGAAAGAATGAGGAAGGAATGATCTAACTTAATTATAAAATGGAATGGAGGGGAAAACCCACCCAGTTATACTCAGAGGACTAATAAGCCATTGATGTAGGGCAGAATTTTGCAGGATGGGAAGAAATATATTATGTATATCATGGTTATATAGATACCATTTATTCCCTATAAAACTCTGTAAGGAAGAGATGGTCATTCCTGTTTTACAGATAAGGCAAACAAGATTCAAAGAAGTTAAATAGCATACTGAAGACCACATAGCAAATAGAAAACAAGGCATGACATTTTAACCCAGACCTTTCTGGATCTAAATCAGATAGCATTTTCTCCTTTTGCTTTTACTTTTCTTCTTCTTTTTGACTAAACAGAAAATCCACAATCATAGCAATCATGACCAAAATAAGATGACAAAGAAGTCACTAAATATGTTGCATTAAGTCCCATGCCTTCCACATTTTGCAAGACCAATTCAAATATCTTTGCATAACCAGTAGCCAGCTTTGGCTCCCCATAAAACTTTCCTCCAGATATGCTTGTACTTGAACACTTTCTAAAAATGTTATTTGGGGTGGTAAATCATTTTATATGTTTTGCAGTATCCTGAAAGTACTAAAGCAAGATTACTCAGATAAAAAAATAAAATCCCCTCATTATGTGTAAATGCACCACATGTAGCCTACATAGGAAAAAAAACCTTAAATTCAAAGCACATGAGCTGAGAATGAAGCAGGAAGTGAGGATGGGAACCCAGTGCAAGGAAAGCCAAAAGCTTGTGGCTTTCTGCTCTAGAACACCATCATGCCAATGGGATGATGTGGGACTGTCTGTGTTCCTGCTAGGAACACAATATACCATTATTCAGCTCTTGTGAAATGGGGTATGCAGGGAAGCACATGTGGTAGTAATAGAAAAGATGCAATTCTCCTTGGCTGCTTTTCAAGCTTCATTATTCAGATAATTTGGGGACTTTTTTTTTCTTTGAGAAATTCTCCCAGGACTGGACTGATTATAAGATGAGGATATGTCTTGATTTCTGCCAACAGAGAAAACTTGGCTGAACTAGATGTTTTATTTTTTAAGTTGTGTGCACTTTTGCTAGGGATAGATCTACTTCCTCCCAATCAACTTTCCCTTTTCAGAAAACAAACTCAGATGCTGCCTTGAAAGAGTTTAAATCTTCCCTTCACAGGATGAAGGACCTTCAATGTTCTTCCCAAATAAAACCCCCAGTGCTCATGGTCCAGATGCCAAGCCAAATGTTGAAGACAATTTCATTTCTGCAGCCTATAGTGCCCTGAATTAACGGGATAATTTTCTTCCAATGAGTTAAAACCTTAAGCAGTTTATCTATTGTTTGCAGTTCATTAAATTGTATCTGTCTGCTGTGGTCCCTGGGTTCATGCTCCAGGACAAATCGTAACTAAAATGAAGAACCTACAACTTGTTTTTACCGAAGCCAAAAAGACTTTACAGAAGAAGCAAACCTATGGTATGACTTACATGAAACCAAGCCCACCCAAAAGAGGCTTTGGGAGCATGGAAGATGACAAACACTTATGTATGAGTGAAGCAGGTTACCACATCTCTGATCCACATCTATAAAATAGAGATAAAGATACCTCCATCCTAGGATTAATGAATAAATTAAATGACTATTGGGAAAGTTTCTGGCTCTATTCCAGGCACAAAGTGATGCTCAATTATTGCTGGTTCCATTCTTTCTTTTTTTTGTCTGTCTCACAGGGTTAATGTGAAGATTGAATGAGATCACTGGGTTGGAGTTTTATTTGCATGTGAAATAAAAGAAAAAAGGAATTTAAAGAACAAGAGCCCACCCCAGAGAACCCTCCAGGGTCCAGATCTGAGCATTTCCCAGATCTTTGTGACAGACTCAAATTGCTGGCAGTCTCCTCAAGGAGAGAAAGAAGCCAGACCCATGCCCTTATATATAGCTTATCAGAGAACTCAAGGGAAATCAATGGAAAGAATCCCAAAATCATAGGCTTTGCCACCCACTCATTTAACAAATATTTATTGAATACCTACCATATGTCAGACTCTGTTCTAGAAGTGAATAAAGCAGTGAACAAATGATAAGGTTTCTGTTCAAGCTTACTTTTCAATGAAGAAAGACAAAATATTTAAATGAGCGCAAAAAAATACTATGATGGAGAAAAATTAGAAAGGATTGGAGAAGTTGGGTTTTGTGGTTTTTCAATAGGGTAGTCAGGGAAGCTCTCACAGAAGATGTAAAGATCTGAAAGGAATTGAGCCAGAAGGATATTGAAGAGAGATATAGGAGGAGCCTGCAAAGTCCCTAAAGCAAGAGACTTCCTGTTAACTCCAAGGAAAAGCAAGGTACCACGTGTGGCTGGAGTAGAGGGATCAAAGAAAAAAGTAAGAGGAAGTAAGGTCAGACATGGGGCCAGATCATGGATGGTCTTCGAGACCTCATAAGGAGTTTGGCTTTCACTTGATAAGGCGTGGGAAGTCACTGAAGGGTTCTGAGAAGAGGAGTGAGATTTTTCTGACCTCCACTTTAGCAGAATAACTCTGGTTGTTGTTTTTAAGAGGAAGATAAGGGTGAAAGCAAGAAGATAAACTGGGGAAACTTCATACTGTTTTCCACAGTGGGTGCACCAGGTTGCATTTCCACCAACAGTGCACGAGGGTTCCTTTTTCTCCACATCCTCACCAATACTGGTTATTTCTTGTGTTTATTTTAACTATTCTGACAGGTGTAAAGTGATACCTCATTATGGTTTTGATTTGCATTTCCCTGATGATTAGTGATGTTGAGCATCTTTTCTTGTGTCTGTTGGCCATTTGTATTTCTTTTGGAAAAAAGTTTATTCAGGACCTCGGCCCATTTTTAATTGAATTACTTGGATTTTTTTGTGTTGAGTTGTGTAAGTTTTTAAATATATTTTGGATATTAACCTTTTGCTGGATATGTCATTTGCAAATATCTTCTCCCATTCAATAGGTTGCCTTTTTGTTTTGTTGATGGTTTCCTTCACTGTGTAAAACCAAAGTGTCCATCGACAGATGAGTGGATAAAGAAGATATGGAATATATATATATACAATGGAATATTACTCATCCCTCAAAAAGAATGAAATCTTGCCATTTGCAACAACATGGACAGACCTACAGGGTATAATGCTAAGTGAAATAAGTCGGTCAGGAAAAGACAAATACCGTATGATTTCACTCATATGGGGAATTTAAAGAACAAAGCAAATGAACAAACAAAAAAGAGACAAACAAACAAAGAAACAAAAAAACAGACTCTTAAATACAGAGAACTGGTAGTTGCCAGAGGGGAGGGGAGTGGGGGATGGGTTAAATACATAAAGGGGATCAAGAGTACACTTATCTTGATGAGTACTGAGAAATGTACAGAATTGTTGAATCATTATACTGTACACCTGAAACTAATATAACACTGTATGTTATACTTGATTAAAAAATTAAAATAATTAATTTTAAAAAAGATAAATTGGGAGTCCATTACCATTTGCCACTGATAGAAAAGCTAGAGCATAAAGGAGTGATTTATTTGCCTAATATTACAAGAGAATCTGTGGAGGAATTAGTGAAAAAAACATGCCTATAGTAGAATTCCCTAATCTGACTTCACCACCTAAAAATCTACCATCATTCAAAAAATGGTGGGGAGAGGGAGGGAACTCTGCACAAAAGTCCATCATTTAATTACTAGGTTACCGCTTGCTCCTGAGATAGCATATTTTTCTTTTCTATGTGTAGGTAATCTATTTAACCTACCAGATCTTTTGAAATTTACCCTCAAGTTTTTGCTATTAAACACTGTATAATGTTTTTCATACATCAAAGTATTGTAACTAAAAAGGGAAGAAAAAAAAAATCCCCTCCAATGGTGGGGCGATCTGATCAATTTCCAATTGACTAAGTTCTCAAATGTAAAAACAGAGAATAGAGGAGCCAACCTCATCACTGGTAGAAACAAAGCTTGGGCAGCCTTAATAGTTGAATTATTCTGCAGGGCAGGAGGAATACAGTGTGCACAGAATCTAAGTGTCAGAGACAGAATGACTTTCCAATTTGAAAGACCACAGGAAGAATAAAAATGCAGATGTATTAAGTAACTCACTTAAGAGTTAGAAAGAACTTGGGAGCACAAGACAGTCACTGTTGGGAAATTGTTCAGGCAAGAAGTGTCCAGGAAAGAGAAAGGTTCAATAATGGAAGATTTCTCTGTATAGAACACCAAGAGAGTTTCACCACTCAGGAGCATGGGGGCTGCTTTAAACAGAGTCCAATCTGAATCTGATGGTAGAGCTGGAGAAACTAGAAGGAAAAAGCCTCGTTTCCTTCATGACCAGGAATGCCTTCAGGGAGAGCTCTCTTTTGTGGCTGAGGTTATACCATGCCAGTGGAGGACTGTGAAGCTAAACAGAGCCAACAGTTAAAGTCTGATACTTTTATCAAGCTGAATTGGATACCTCAACTCCCTGCTCATACCCAGAATTCCTTTATCTGGTCACAAAATTATTTTTAGACCACCAATGACTGACAAAACAGGTACAATGGTTCTCTTTCTGTGGAAGAAAGATACCAGCAACAAGTAATGCATAAGCCTCAATGACCTGTGGGCACTGATGGCTAAACTACAAAATCTTTGATGGGGTTGGAGGTAGAGGTGATGGTCGAAGTTACCAACAATGGAAAGGGGCAAGTACAATATAGAAAAGTAAAGAGTAGATGCAGTTGACCCTTGAACAACGAGCATTTGAAATGTACAAGTCCACTTACACACCAATTTTTTTCAATAAATATGGTATTTTCAATATTTATTTTCAGTAAATACAGTATAAATACATTTACAGTATGGTACTAAAAACGTATTTTCTCTTCGTTATGGTTTTAATAGCATTTCTTTTTCTGCACCTTACATTATAAGAATACAGTATATAATATATGTAACACCCAGATATGTTTTAATCTACTGTTCATGTGATTGATAAGGCTTCCAATCAACAGTAGGCTATTTGTAGTTAGGTTTTAGGGGAGTCAAAATGTTATATGCAGATTTTCCACAGTAGGGGGTAATGGGGGGATCGGCACCCCTAACCTCCCTGTTATTTAAGGGTTAACTGTACTTTAGAGTCTACAGTGTGGCTGTATGGCTTTAGAAACCCATCTGCCACTCATTAGTTTTATGACCTTAGATAAATCACTAAACTACTCTGATTCAATTTGTTCAACTGTAGAATGATAATAATAACTTAAAGGTGGATGGTAATTATGATGCATAGAGCACACAGATCATGCTCAGTAAATCTTCAATTCCTTCTTTCACTTTAGTACATATAGAGACTTGATCACAATATAGTCAATGACTAAAATTACAGAATTTCAAATGACTGTGTGACTGGGTTAATCACTACAGAGGGTTTTATTATCTTGAGTCCCCTATTAATTCAACTTCAGGTGAACCATAAAATTTCTCACAACTCATTCATTAATTCAATAAACATTTATTGAACTTACACTACAGGCCATGTAACACATGAAATGCTACAGGAGATGAAGAGAACAATGTTGTTTCTGGCTTCTTCTTTCTACAAACCCACAGCCTACAGGCATATGAATAAATAATCACCACATTGAGATAATCATGACCATAGAAGAATGCACTAAGAGAGTTCAGAAGAAGGAACTAGTAATTCTATCCAAGAAAACATTCATTGCCTTTATTTGAGTACTTGCTACGTACCAAACAATATTTCAAATACTTTACATGGGCCAACTCAGTAAGCATCACAATAAGACAATGAAATAGTTACTATGATTATTTCCATTTTGCGTATCAGGAAACTAAGGCACAGGGAGTTCAAGCCTCTTGCTGAAGGTCACACCTAACAAGATCAGAGCCACAATTTGAATCAAGCATTCTGGCCCCAGGACCCACACTTCAAACCCTGCAGTGTACTGAGGACATTGATGGATGCCTTATAGAGAAGGCAACACTGGAAACAGACCTTGTAGAATAAGCAGTTTGCAAGCCAGAGAAGCAGGGATCAGGAAAGTCAACAGAGAACCAGGGTATGGAAGCTAAGTGTTTGATGATAACCAAGCAGTGTGTATAGCCAAATGCGGAAAACAGACCAAAAACCAGCAGGAGCCAAGGCTAATAAAGTTGTGTGTTAAATTACTCTCCCTAATATTCCTTCCCAGCTTTTCTATTAAACTTGGGCTCCTTTCAATGGCCATTTCTGTGTCTCCAAAGTCAATTTTCTATCTTCCTCTTTGGTCCCCTTTATTTAATTCCACAGCTAGCTTATTGCTCATCCAAACAAACATTCTTTGAGGGATAATCATTTATCCATCTTGGATAAATAATGTGCTTTAAAATACCAACTGTTTGATGTTATTTGGATGACCACCCAACGTTGGGTATTTAAAAATGATCCCAAGTAGGGGTGCCTGGGTGGCTCAGTCAGTTAAGCATCCAACTCTTAGTTCCGGCTCAGGTCGTGATCTCAGCGTCGTGAGATCGAGCCCAATGTGAGGCTCTGTGTTCCACGCGGCATCTGCTTGAGATTCCCTCTCCCTCTACACCTCCCACTTGTGTCCTCCCCCCTTCAAATAAATAGGTAAAAATTTAAAAGAAAAAAATGATCCCAACTATTTGGCCATATGTTTATGAAGGCCACATGTTTTCCATAACAGAAGAGGCTACACTAAAATATATATACACATACTATCTCAATGGAAAGCCATTATCCAATTTACCATGTACTTTATGAGGGGTGGAAGAGAGAAACAAATAAGGGAGATGCTCAGTTTAATAACTTCGGAAGCCTTAGATTCTAGGAGATTCCTAGAGAGGAAACCTCAAGGAAATAAGCATTAGCTCTTTCTAATGTGTCTGCATCAGGCAATTTTTGCCCTTCACTAAATCTCTTCCAACAAAGATTATAGGAATGCAACAAATAAAGAATTATGTGAGGCAAAATGTTCAGGACTATTGGCTAGCTAAATCACATGCCTGGATAGCACCCAAGTTGGTGTAAGATCACTCTTTACTCATGTGACATCAAGGTGAGAACACCTATTCTGGGAAACAACCATGAAAAATATAGACAACTTACTAAAACAACTTGCTCTCAAAGAAAGACAGGGAACTGAAGGAGCAACTCAAAAGATAATTGACACTGAGAGAAGGGTTTTTAATTCAGGGTAGATAAAACTTGTATCGGTTGTATAAGTTGAGAAGGATGCCAGGGGTAGGGGGGAGGGCAGGATTTGAAGATCTATGACAGAACGAGGCTAAGAGATTGAGCAACACCACAGGATGAATGGCTCAAGATTGGTGACTGAAGATGTTTTATAGGAAAGGAATAAGGAGACAACTTCCCCTGATATGGGGGAAAAAAGAGAAAAAGATGCATGGTAAGTGAAGGAAAGGCTGCTCAGAGCTGTTTCCTGACAGCCTCATCTGTTCACTACATCCTTGCTTTTGTCCCTTCTCTTACTCCCAATGTCCACTCACCACCTAGTCCTGTTGATCCTGCCTCCAAAGTATATCTAAAATAAAGCTACATCTCTCCATTTCCATTGTCACCACTACAATCCAAGCCACAATGGTCCCTAGCTTGGATCCCTGCAAGAGCTTTCCAATTGTTTACCTACTTCCTCTATTAACTTCCAAGCCATTCTGCATGCAACTGATAGAAATTCCGTAAGCGAAAATTGATGCCAGCTCCCTCATGGCTCCTTGAATACAATAAAAATCCCTTTCTCTACCTAACTCTCTTATACCATTTGTCCCAATTCTCCTCTCCAACCTGATTTTATGTCATTCTCTCCCCAATCTGTGGTCCAGTCATGTTGATCTTCTTTCCATTATTCAAATATACCATGCTCCTTATTACTCAGGTCATTCTGAATGCTACTTGCTTTCACCTAAATGCTCTTTCGTGGCTCTTTCATTTATTTATGTCTGTGTGGAGGGTTCCTTCTCTTTCTGAAGGCTCAGGCTAAATGTCTTCTCAAAAAAGTCCTCACCGACCAGCTTGTCCAAGGAAATACCCAACATTGCTCTAAAGCAGGGATTTAGCAGTTAAGATGGTAGACTGAGGAAACTGCCTGATATCCAGTCTCAGCTTCATCACTTGTATGACCCCATGCAAGTAACTTAATTGTTCTCCACTATATGGGAATAATATGAAATAGTTATACAGAGGCTGGTTTTGACAATTAAATGAATCAATAAGCATAAGAACTCAGAGTGCCTGGTCCTTTCCGTGCTCAGTAATGACTTACTTCCCTCTAACACTTCAGTTTGTACTTTGGTGTATCATGTTTACTTACTATTTCATGTTCACACATCAAACATTGTGTTTCATGTTTACTGTGTATCATATTTACTGTTCACCTACTCTTTCATAAGGCAGAGAGTTGGTTCAGCCACTATTTCCATGAGGGCAGAGAAGTGGTCCATATCCCTAGTACCTATAACAATGCCAGTTGCTCAGTTAATATTTAAGGAATGGAAGAATGAACAAATGACTTTATATTATATCCAATTCAGTGTGTAGGGTCTAAGAGAGGCCATGCTGTTGTAAAGAAAAAAAGCTGAACTGATTAACCATAGTGATACAGCTAGGCAAGAATGTCTGAAAGGCCAAGAAGGGTCTGAGAGGCAGAACAGAGTAGTTCCCAAGATTGAAGCCATCATAAGGATCCATAGGAGGCTCACTGAGGGTGAGAGTCCATCAGGTGAGACGATGGGAAGTTATGATAGTAAATGAAGCATCGGGTGAAGTTGAAATAAAAATGCAGTTATTTCTATCCTGGTGACCATGGTTAGAGGGCAGATGGGAGTGATCAGAGTTGAGAAAACCAAGAAAAGGAGAGGAACAATGTAGCAGAAGAGTTAGTGGTATGGCGTTATATTCCTTGTGTATCAGGTAGAAGGACTTCAGGAAGTAAAATGCCAAGCAAGGTATTAAAGTCACTGAGAAGAGAAGTGACAGGTTAGTTAGTGACAGCAATGAGGATAGGAAAGAAATGACCCAAGTGGCAACTTTGAGTTTCCACAAAAGTAGAAACTTTGAGTTTCTCAAGAAGACTGAGGAGTGTTGGTAGAAAAATCATACAAAGCAGCAACAAAGAGTGAAAAAAATTGCCAGCACTTCTTCTCAGTCTCGTGAGTTCAAAGAAATGGGAACATCCTGAAGTAGAGATGACACGTGAGATAGTCCAGGGGAATATATTAGTGAAAGGACCAGGCAGAATCTGGAGAGTGTTTGGGTCTTGGATGGGTCTGACCAATGTCAGGGTTGAAGAGATTCTAAGATGGTGTGATAGTCAAACCCCCTGAGTTTTGCCCTCTGTTCTAAAAAGTATGGGGAACCACAGGCTCATTTTTAACATAATCCAGATACCATTTCTGGTAGAATGTGATGCATCTGCCCCAAGGCAGAGAACCACCTTAAGCTTGCTCAATGCCTCTCTCAATCTCAAATCTCTCTCCCCATTTTCCTCTGGCCCAGAGGTGACACAAATGTCCTGCTACAAATTGATTGAAGCATCCTTCCTGTAGGCCTCCCCAGAAGATATCAGAAGTGAAAGGGCATAAATCAAGTCCATATTTAGGAAGGAGAAAGCACCAGAGGCTACTGACAGCATCATAACCCCCTACGGGAAATCTCAGGCTAAAATTTGTCTAAGCGGATGCAGGAATTTGCCATTTTTCTCATCCTTCCTCACGTGCACTGCTTGACAGCCTCTTCAGATCAGAGCCAAGACTGCAGCCTGCATTGGCCAGATCATGGGGAATACTTGGGAGAAATACTAGTGCTCAGCCCTCCCTCATTTTGAGCACTAGGTCAGGTGAATTACTTCAAATACATGCAAGGTCCTTCTGTTTCCATGGTAACCGCTCTAAGAACCGTAACAATGTCAATCATAGAAACGGTGAAATCGTAACTTGAACCCATCTTGCTGACAAAGATATCTTGAGAAGTAGCCATTGCTCAGTATCAGACTTCTGCCTCTCATTTGGGGAAGAATGTTTTGTTTACGTCCAATCAGTTATGGGAATAAGGGGAAATGGTGGTTAGTCATTTTCCTTCTGCTTTGCTGGGTCTACCTCTGTCTGTATTTTGCTGATATGCTTGTAACTCATTTTCCCTGCTTGAAATTATAGATGGAACAATTCGTTTTTCCACCTCTCTTTCCTGCATAGGTATAAGTACTTGAAGACAAAATATTGATTTTTTTCCCATGCACTTAAAAAAAAAAATGGCTTATTCATTTTCATTACATTGTGCCAGTTGTTTTAATTTCTTAGTATCTATTTTGATGAAGCAACTTCACAGTATCTAGAAAGAAAGTTCTAATCCTGGGGTGCTAAAATAAGATCCAATACCTTTTGCCTGCCCTGAGAAATGGGGCAAATATCTCAGTTGACAGATTCTTGGCATCAATAGAGAAGTTAAGGAGTAATTCTCATTTCCTCCCTTCCTACTTGTGCAAAATCTACACTCTGGATTCTAAAGTGATTTCCCACAGAAGTAGCAAAATCGCATATTCATAACATCTAGAACCTACTTGATAATTCCCACCAAAAAGGTATTTTGGCACATTAACATTCAAGATCTGTTCGCTGTTTTATTTGCTTGGTTTTATTTTTTTAATGTAAATTTTAGGACCTCTTGCCCTGCCTAATATTTTTATCTTCCCTTTATACTAGAAAGAATTTCAAAGCAAGAACATTTCTGTGAGTTTATTAGCCTTCAGTTTGGATACTGAATTGTTACAAAACCAATATTTTTTACATTTTTCTTCTTAATAACATTCTTTGACCCAGAGAGAACTAAAAAAATAAGCTATTTGATGTCTAAAATTGCAGAGATAAACTGACATTGTGTTCTGAAGGTGTCTTTTCATGAGAAAAATGGAATTTTTAAAAAATGTAATCAAGTTATACAGAGCCCCTCACCCTCAGGTCATCAGTTCAGATTTGTGGGAGGTTGAAAGTTGCACAAAGTTGTGGTGGCTGTAGACTCTCAGTGCCCTCTGAGAAATGAGCTGGAGGTCCCAGAGGAGGTCACTGCTTTGTAGTTACCACCCCATGATTGATACCCACAGGCTCACAGGGGAATAACAATTCCAACAGCAGTCCATAGATTTGGCCTAAGACTCCTCTTTAAGTTGGTCTTCTGCACCCTTATGTTCACAAATGTATGTTCTTAAATGTAAGCTCCATGAGTAATCGAAGTCACTTATTTTTAGTGACTCTGGAAAGCCTTTGTTCAATATCCTGCTGAATTAATGCAGCTGAGGTGGTGACAATCTGAGAAGGATGAAGGCCCAGAGAGGAAGAAAAGGGAGAGGAAGACAAAGAAAAGTAGGAGAATGAAAATAAACTAAAAGGGGAAGGAAGGAGATAAAGATGAAAAGAGGCAGAGAAAGTAAAGAAAAAAGGAAAAACAAAACAAAAAAAAAGAGAGAAGAGAAAAAATAAGTGGTGGGAGAAATAAGAGAGAAATGAAGGAGTAAGACAGTGGAATTCTGTCATGGTAGTGAATAAAAACCTCTCAATCCCAATAGGACTGTTGTTTGTTTTAGCATTATTTTCATAACAGGGATCTTTTCACTTTTACAAATGCTAATTTTGGCCAAAATCCAGACTTCATAATAACCATCCAAAGAAAGGGAAGCCACTGGGGAAGACTGTTTTGCTTTCCAATCCCACAGGGCAAGGATCCCTTCATCTCAAAGAGAAGTTACAAGAACCCAGAGTAGGATAGTGCAACTGTGTGCTCTAGCCCCAGGAAAGAAGCCTCACATTAATGAGGGAAATAGGGAGAAGACTGGATGTGTGGTTATTACCAAATTGGACATGTATGGACCACACGCCCATCAAGGAAGCAGTAATTTAAAGATTGGTTCTTGATTTGTCTGAAATCCTCTTTGTTTGGCAAATTTTTTTTTCCAATATTTTATTTATTTCTTTGACAGAGAGAGACACAGCGAGAGAGGGAACACAAGCAGGGGGAGTGGGAGAGGGAGAAGCAGGCTTCCCGCTGAGCAGGGAGCCTGATGCGGGGCTCGATCCCAGGACCCTGAGATCATGACCTGAGCCGAAGGCAGACGCTTAACGACTGAGCCACCCAGGCGCCCTTGTTTGGCAAATTGATATGAATGAATTACTTTGGGGACAAACAGTACCTGTATTATCTACCTCAAGAACTTAAGACAAATAGATATGTTTTAGGCTATAGACAATATAAATTAATTATAGAGAAATGAGACTCAAACAAAAACGTATATAAAGAAATAATAAACAATGTTCTAAAGGTGAGAATCAAACAAAAATGTATATAAGGAAATAATAAACAATGTTCTGAAGGTGACAGGAACATCGAGTGAAGTATGGTAGAGCATGGGATTTGGACTTTGTAGTGTCAATAATTCTTTCAAAAGAAAGAATTAAACTGAATTCAATTTACTCCTCTGTCCTTACCATTGTGGGGGATTTTCACTCCCCTCCTCATGAAACAAGCCTAGGAGGTGGATCTGGAGTAAACTCTTCTAGTTTCTCTTAGAACCATTTAGCCAATTTTTGACCATTTGTGGAACTAAGTCGGTTGATGAGAGTCTACCATCCTACGGCTATAGTCTTACCAGAATGTGGGGTTGATACATTAAAAATGCTACTATTGTCTGGGATGTCTCTTCTGCTTCCTCCCGAACTTGCATTTAGATGGATTGTGCTTTGGTTGTATTTTCAAACTCCAGACACGATAAAAGTTCCTGAGCAGCAACTCTGTGGAGCATGGAGGACGCTAACCACTTCCCAGCTTCTTCATCTACTTGTAATAAGTTAATTAAGGTAAACTAAGTTGTTTCTACTGCTCTCCATTCTAGCTGGAAAACAGGAGACCTTACCCCATTCTCCAATCTAGTTGTTGTTAAAGAATCCTACATTAGAGAAGTATGGAAGAGGTTTGCTTGACATTTCCCTGACACCACTAAAAAAAACTGACACTTGGATTGCTTTTTATTTCTCATTTTTTTTCCCTAGAGGACAGAAATAGTAAGTAAATGACATCTCTATCCTTTGACAATAAAATAATAAAAGTTGCCACTTACTGAGTACTTATTACGTATCAGTTTTACATATCACATGCTTTACACACATGCTTCTAATTCTAACAACTCTGTAATATAGATGTCATCCTTTTTTTCCTTATGAGGTCAAAAAAGATTAAGTAACATGCCCAAAGTCAGAGGACTATGCAGAATCTGAACCAGAACTTAAAATTCAATTTTGTAGTTCTGAAATCCTTAGCTTCAATAAATAATAAATGTCTCCCAAATATCCCTTACTATTTCTCTCAAAAACTTACTAGAGGACTTCTGATCAAATTGAAAATTCTACAGAAGTGCTTTGTCATTTCTCCCTCCCAAACATCACAATGATTTAAAAGTACAAAAAGGCGTAACACCAAATGCCAAGAGAATGGCTAAGAAGATAACAGCAACAAAATTTTGGAAAGTAGAAAGCAGATAGAAAGGTAGCAGCTGACCTATCAGACCCATGAAGGTTGAATCCTAAACTGACTATGAGGGTGGCCCAGAATCAAGCCTGTGCATGTGGAAGAACTCGAGGAAACTCAATAATTTGTGGCTCAATGTACTTTTGAAATTTGGGGTGTGGATGGGACTGAAACAAGGGATTTAGCTTGAAGTTTGGATTAGAATTTGCAGCTGGGTAGTGATCTCTATTCCTATCCCAGCAGACAACTAGATGTATGTTCTATAAAGAGACTGAACCAGAGACTCTCGTCTTGGGATCATTGAGCAGAGCTGAAGGGCAGGAGTGACTAGTGTCTTGCTCTTTGAGCAAACAGCCCACATCACCAGATACTTCTGGGAAAATTTCTGGTTTCAAAGAGACCAAAATAACAAAAAGTAAAAGGATCTCAGAGGAAAGAAAAATAAAGCAGGAGACAGAAGAAAACATCTCCAAAACACTGCCCTCTCCAGAGAAGTAAGAAAAAGATAAAGCAAGAATATGCATCTATTAAAAAAGAGTCAATCTGCATAAAATGAAAGCTTTTGAAATTAAAAATAAGCAAGCAGAAATAAAATCAATAGAAGGGTTGGAACGTAACACTGAAAATATCTCTCAGAAAGTATAAAATAAAGTGGAAACTAGGGGGAAAAGAAAAGCAAAATAGAGCCATAGTTTGGAAGTTCTAGGGAAGAGAATAGAGAAACCAGAGGAGAAAAAATTCAGGGTCATTCTTCCCTTTTCCTGAAGAATAGCACAAAATTACAGCCAAATGGCTCCATTGTCCTGTCCTGTAGAATCTAAGAGGTCAGAAAGCCTTCCTTCCTTTTGTCCCATCTCCATCCCCTTTCAGTTAAAGCTGGCAGTGTTTCTGCTGGGAAAATCCTGCCTCTAGGTCTGGCTTCTGCTGAAGTGGCTGATTAAATTCATGGTTCACATCCACACTAATTTCCTTATCGAGTGGTTGTCCAACCACACCCTTCAGAAGTTTTCTCTCTAGTTTATGGTTTTTGGTTTTTCTGGGGTTTTTGCAATATAAATAGGCTGAGAATTTTCTAAATTTTCCAGTTCTGGTTTCTTTCACTAAACAATTTCTTCTTTAATTCATCTTTCTCTTCTCACAATCTATTATAGCAGTCAGGTGGACCCGGGATGCGTCTTCAATATTTTGCTTAGAGAGGGTCTCAGTTAAATATCTCATTTCATTAATCACAAGTTCTACTCTCAAAAAAACAGTGGAACACAAGTTTTACATTTCCTCCAGTTTCCAATAACATGTTCTTCATTTCCACCTGATACCTCACGAAAATGACCTGTAACATCCATATTTCTACCAACATTCTGATCCTAATTATTTATTACACATTCTTAAGAAAATGAAAGCTTTCTCTCTAGCTTTCCTCTTTCCTTTGAGTCCTCACTAGAATTACCTTTAACGTCCATATTTCTACCAACAGTCCCTTCGTGGAAATCTAGACTTTTTCTAGCTGAACCTCAAAACTCTTCCAGCTTCTACCCATCACCCATTCCAAAGCTGCTTCCACATTTTTAGGTATTTGTTAAAGTGGCACCTCACTTTTTGTTTCCAAAATCTGTCTTACTCATCTCAGGCTAACATAACAAAATACCACAGACTGGATGACTTACAAAACATAAATTTATTTTCTCACAGTTCTGCAGGCTACAAGTTCCAGATCTGGCAGGGTTGGTTTCTGGTGAAACCTCTCTTCCTGGCTTGCAGATGGCCACCTTCTCACTATGTCCTCACTTGACAGAAAGAAAGAGAGAAATCTCCTCTTCTTCTCCACCAGTCCTGTTGGATTAGGGCTGCACTCTTAGGAGCTCATTTAACCTTAATTACTCCTAAAAACTATCTTCAAATTACAGTCACACTGGGGATTAGGGCTTTAAATAGTAGAGGACAGAAGTCTCTAAGAGGGATGCATCCACATATATATATAACACATCTATATATATACACATCTATATATATACACACACATATATCTACATATACACACATATATACACACATACATACACACACACACATACAGACATACACACATACATACACACATACACAAATCTATCTGTCTATATATCTATCTGATTATCTGAGTAATCTGAATATAAAAAGAAGAGATACATTCATTTGGCAAAGAGTTTAGGGATAAATTAGTGATATGTACACAGAAAACTAATTAAACAAAAAGGTTTGGACCATGACTAAATCCAGGGAAGTGGGGGGGGAAGCTATACTTCCCCCATCCCCCAAAAGGGAAATGTAATCATAATATACCATGTGACTCAGGTATAAATAATGTTCATTTAGTCATAATTGTATAAACACTGAATTTGTTTTTAGATCTCAAGTGCAGATGGCTGAGTTAACCATACTCTTCAATCCCTGGCTCACCAGTATTGGGCTTGGTGTGGCCCCTGTCTTATTTGTATATTCCCCTTATTTCCATGTCCCCCATATGCAAACACTTTGATATGTTTGAAGCGTATCATTTCATTTATGCATTCTTTTGAAATGTGGTTTGTATTATTTGCATATATTTTTAATTTACAGAAGTTGTATTTTGCTATATATCCTATTCCTTTTCTCACATTTTTCACTCAGCACTATTTTTTAGATCTATGTATATTACTGGGTATACATCTAATTCATTGCTCCTAATTCACAAGTATATTCCTTAATGTATAGCCACCATATGTACTTATCAACAACTATATTGTTTACAATTTCTTGCTACCTCAAAGGAAACAGGGAATTTCTGTAGGATGCACATCTTGGAGTGTGACAGAGTTGACTAAGTAGTGATAGAGAGCCGTCCAGAATTGCTAACCTGGTCTATATGCCCACCAGTGGTACTTTGCAGATCTTATACTGCCACATACCTCCCAACCCTTAGTACTATCCAGCTTTCCAATTATGGCCAATCCTAAAGGCATATATACAGTAGTATTTTAATTTCTTCATTTTTCTAATCACCAATAAGTTTAAGCAACTCTTCATCTGTTTGTTAACCATGTGAGTTTTTTCTTTTTTGAATTACCTATTCATACCTTTACCCAAGCTTTTACTACTTTCCTATCTCTTCTTTTTTGATTTGCAGAAATTCCTTTTATAGTCTAGAACTTGGGCTCTTTTAACTTAACTCTTTTAACTAAGCAAACAAGAACACAAGACCATTAGTAATTCCATGAAAACTAAAAGTTACACAGGAAAGGAAATTTAATCAAACTCATTAAATGACTCAGATGTAAATAATATTTGCATAGTCATAATAACAAACACTGCATCTTAATCTAACAAAAATTACTACAAGATGGAAAGAGGAAAAGTGAGTGGAAGGAAGATGTAAGGATAAAGCTAAGTGTCATCTTTTATGTTAGGAAGATAATAGAAAACTCTTATGGGTTGAGTTGCTCCCCCCCTCCCTCCACGATCCACCCACCCTGGGCCAAAAATCTATGTTGAAGTTCTAACCCCAAGTACCTCAGAAATAGAGTCTTTAAGATGTAATCAAGTAAAAGTGAGGTCATTAAGTTGGGCTTTAACCAACATGACTAGTGTTCCTATGAAAAAGGAGGAATTTGGACACAGAGACAAACATGCACAGAGAGAAGACTGTGTGAAGACACAGGGAGAATGTCATGTGAAGATGAAGACAGAGATCAAGGTGCTGCATCTACAAGCCAAGCAACTCAAAAGATTACCAGCAAACCACCATAAAACTAATACATATGGAACAGATTCTCCCTCATAGCCCTCAGAAGAAACCAACTTTGCTGACACCATGATCTCAGACTTCCAACCTCCAGACTACAGAATAAATTTCTGATGTTTAAGTCATCAAATTGTGGCACTTTGTTAAAGCAGCCCTCAAAAATTAATGCAAATAGGCGTGCCTGGGTGGCTCAGTCGTTAAGCGTCTGCCTTCGGCTCAGGTCATGATCTTAGGGTCCTGGGATCGAGTCCCACATCGGGCTCCCTGCTCTGCGGGAAGCCTGCTTCTCCCTCTCCCACTTCCCCTGCTTGTGTTCCCTCTCTCACTGTGTCTCTCTGTCAAATAAATAAAATCTTTAAAAAAAATTAATGCAAATAGCTAAATAGATAAGTAGATAAAGAAATATCAGTATATACATGATGTTCTAAACATGGAGGCAGCCATAAATATAACTGATTGCCTCTGGGAAGTGGGAATGGGAATAGGGATGGGAGATGAGGGAAGCAGGAGATTTCTGCTTTCCATTCTAAGCCATGTAAAACTACTTGACTTGAACTATGTCCACTTACAACTTTTATAAAATATAGCCATATTTTAAAGAAGTTTCTATATTTTTACTACTTTCATAGCATCAAAGACTTTTTGTTCTTTTTATTATGTGATGTTAATCACCATACATTACATCATTAGTTTTTGATGTAGTGTTCCATGATTCATTGTTTGCGTATAACACCCAGTGCTCCATGCAGAACATGCCCTCTTTAATACCCATCACCAGGCTAACCCATCCCCCCACCCCCCTCCCCTCTAGAACCCTCAGTTTGTTTCTCAGAGTCCATAGTCTCTCATGGTTGTTCTAAGAAAATGCTGGTCTTTAAGTTTCAAAGTGCATTGTTGTAGGGCTTCATGGTCTTGTATAATATTGAACTAGTCTTGGACTGGGGCCTAAATCCCAGTTGTTATTAGCCGGCAAAAGCATTTACATTTCAAGAGTTTGGATGGTAAGCAGCAGAGCATTATGGAAATACAAATTTCAGAGAAAGATCGAAAGGGGTCTAAGTCCAAATGCCCCTGCTTATTAAGTCATATGGCCTGAGGCAAGTCAGTTTAAACCTCACTACCTCAATTTCTTCATCTGTACAATTGGATAATAAGACAGTACTTCATGGGAATTTCAATAAGAAACACTGAGCACAATGCCAGGCTCGTGATAAGCACTTGATAAATGGTAGCCATATGGTTATGATATCCATATTAAGAAGATTTTCCATTCTTTGCCACTGTATCTTCAGTCACTGGTCCCTTCTACTCCCTTATCCTTCAATCTTGATTTAAATCATTAGTCAATTTTGCTCTCTGGTTAGATGATGATGTAGAACAAAATCTCTGGTTTTAAGTCCCACATCTGCAAACTACTTGACCTCTGCACCAAGTCACTTAAATTTTCTCAGCCCCAGGTTCCTCATCGGTAAAGTAGGTTAAATAATACCTACTGTCATGATTAGGTGAAATAATGAACATGGAAGTGCCTGATGCAACAGCTAGCAGAGTACTGATGCTGTGCTGAGTTTGTGATGGCACAGGGCAAACTGACAGGCAAGTCCATTTCCCAACATATAAAATTAAATATTATATAAACACAACACCCCATATTCTTTAGCTATTTCACAGAAACACTTTGTGAATATTTAAGAGCCCACTCCACTCTTCAAGAGGATACTTGAGAGACAGGAGGTGTAGATATAGGAGACATCCATGAATATCCAATGCCTTTGCTTCATAAAATGCCACAGAATTAGATTTACCCAGTGTTCTAAGCAGAGCAAATTGTCCAGGTTTTTTTAATTGAATTAATTTCCAATGAAATCCCGAACTTTGCAATATAGGACAGTCCTATCCAAATGCAAGGTAATATGAGTAAGCCGTAATATTTAAGAAATCTGTGGCAAAGCTTTAAACAAGCACATTTTTGTGAAATGTATTGCCCATGTTTCTAAAACAATTCAACTTATAAAACTTCAAATTTACAAAACATCTAAAACTCCCACCACTAAAGGATTCTCAGACTTCTCAATGAATTCCCATCAAACAGTGATCTGATTTACAGAAATCTGCCTGGCACATAAATCTTCAGGAACACAACTATTGCCCAAATGAGTAACACAGTTAGAACAAGATTTCCCCTGCTTTGATGCCCATTACCAAAGTGAGTAGGGGCTGAGTTTAAATCACCATGTCACTGCCAGAATAGTCTCATTCCCTCTTGTCCTCATCACTGCTATGGTGTCCTGTCAGGGAGAAGATCTAGGGCTCTCTAAATAGTTGAGTTCAGCAATCTTCTAAAATGCTGATGCAGCTCCCTTGGCTAAGTGAACACAATATTTCTGTGACAACCTTCCATAATCCAAGGAGCAGCTCTCTTAGGTCAGCAGAGGTGATAGTGGTTCCCTGTCAACCAGGAGAGATCACTCCAAATTTTCATTCTTAACTGGGAAGAATTGTCCCCTTTTGTATTTGGATAAAATACACACCTTAGCACAAAGCACTGAAAGGCATCACTGCAATCTATTTTCCCTTATGTCTCTTCCATGCCTAGGACTATGGATACGGGACACATGGGCTTGATGGCTCATTATACAATATGGTAAGCCACTGAGCACACTCAAATTCATTTTGATGTTCTTGTCCATCAGATTGAATTCAACCTTACATTGGTCCATCATAATAACAAAGATACAGACAGTCCTTTTTGGTTTGTAAATCACCTTGATATACTTCATATCATTGGTTCTTTCCAGATATTATATTAATATTGTCATCTTCATAGTACAGATAGGGAAATAAGTTTTTGAACATGGTCCTTTTGTTGATGATCCTCCCCAAATGCTGCATCCAGATCAATCAATTTTGTTTGTGATGCGAGCAGAGCATAGCAAAGCCATGTGTCTCCTGTCAAGGTACATCCAGGTCCCAGTCACTCCTCTATCATCCACTGAAGCCCAGTTAACGTTCTGATTTTGCCCACATAACACAAGCATACATGTCTACTTAGGAGTAAGGCAGGCAACAACCAGCTGCACAGGGCTGTCAGAACTTTGAAAGCTCAGGAGATACATAGGAATTCTGTGTGAAATGGATTACATTTTAGTTGTGACAAGAAATGACATTTGTTGAGTACTTACCATGTGCCAGGTACTATATTTATTACTCTCCATGTATTAGCTCATGTAATTCTCAAAACAATGTGGTAGTTGCTGTTATCATCCCTATTTTCAAATGAAGAATGTATTAGTTAGGGTTCTCCAGAGAAACAGAACTAATAGGATATTGGTTATCATGATATTGGACTTATCATGAGGAATTGGCTCACACTATTGTGGAGACTGAGAAGTCCATGATCTGCCATCTGCAGGCTGGTGCTCAGGAAAGCCAATGGTGTAATGTCAGTCCAAACTGGAAGGCCTGAGAACCAGGAGCCCTGATGTACAAGTGCAGAAGATGGATGTCCCGGCTCAAGCAAGAGAGCAAATTTGCCATTCCTCTGCCTTTTTATTTTATTCAGGCCTTCGATGGATTAAATGATGCCCACCTGCATTGGGAGGATAATCTTTTCATTCAGTCTACAGATTCAAATGCTCATCTCTTCCAGAGATTTCCTCACAGACACACCCTAAAATAATGGTTTACCAGCTGTCTGGGCATCTTGTAGTTGACACACACAATTAAACATCACAAGGAAACAGAGATTAAACCGCTTACTCAAGTAGCTGATGCCACACCAGGGCTCCAAATCTCCCTGCTTTACTATTCCCACGACTACCCAATCTGCCTCATACCCCTTCTAAAAACAAAATGTCTGCAAATGGCTCCTGACAGTCCTCTGTTACCCTAGTCCAAAGTTGATGTGTCCTCACACTTGGAAATCAGGAGTTCTCAGAGGAAATTGGAGCATCTGTCCATCACCATTTGATAGTCACAAAATCAACAGTCCATTGCAATGCTATTGTCTGTTATGTCATTTTAATCAACTTGACTTTTTGCAGCACAAAATATTTCTGAGGATAGATGGATTTGAGAACATTTTGTTTTCCACTCACAGGTCTCAAGATTCACCTATTTGGTTTGTGATTTAACATCCTGAAGCTAGATGTGCCTACACTGTGCTAAAGATTTAAAACTGAACAAAACAGTTCCTATCATTAGGGACCTGCACTGAGAAGTGACAGGCAGGAGGCAACCAACTATAATACAATAAATGCAAGATTAATGGTATAAACCAAGTGCTTTGGTGACCAAGAATAAGGAAAAATTAATGTATTCATTGCAAATGGCAGGGCTATGACTTCATCAAGGTTGTAGTATTTGAGCTGGGCTTTGAAGGTGGTCTAGGAGTCTACCCCTGAACTCAAGGGGAGGAGAAGGGCATCCCAGGCAAAGGCACAGTCAAGGAATGATGGACTCCTAAGGTATGTTGAATATGGTGGAGGGCACGTTTTGAAATAAGACAGCACACAGTGACAGGGAACGACTACGAAGAACCCTAAATTCATGATGATCATGAGATTTGCGTAGTGTTTCAATCTGGCGCTTTCACCTTTGCTCGGTACTTAAATTAACCCTGTAGAGTTGCTACTATTTTCTACTCTTTTCAGAAGGTAAGAGAGGTTAGGCCCAAGTCCTCACAGTCAGAGCTAGCCTTTATGGTCTTAGGCCTCTAAATCCCATACTCTCTTTAAAAAAAAAAAAAATCAGACTGCCATGGGGAGGTTGGAAAGTGCAGGGAAGAACCGAGGGGAAGATCTCTCTGAAATGTTCAAACTGAATTGAATTCTATGCCTTTAGTTGTTGGTGCTCTGCAGACAGGAGCAAAGGGCCAGCAGCTACCCACCATAAGCCACTCCTCCTAACCCTTCCTTGAAAGTTCTCTCCAAATCCATGGTGCCTCTCTCAAGAGTGGTAGCAGCTGAGAATAAAATGATGGAATGTGATGGAGATGGAAAAAAAGGCTGAATTCAATTTCAGGATTTCCTTCCTTGGCTCCTTCATTCCTTTAATTTGCTCGTCCAAAGTTGGTTCCAGCAAGGTTTATTTATGTGTTTATTATTTATTTACTTATATATTGCCTCATCCCAAAGAATCTGAAACCATTCTATGTGTGGTGAAATATTCATTTAAAAATCATTATGAGAGAGAGGAAGGAAGGAAGGAAGGAAGGAAGGAAGGAAGGAAGGAAGGAAGGGAGGGAAGGAGGGAGGAAGGGAAGGAGGGAGGGATAAAGGAAGATTACATTAGAACATGAGAGATAAGGCAAGGGAAAAATAGGATATCGTTAAGTGAGCAATGGGATCTCTACCACAGCTCTGTTTAAGCCATAAATTTAGCTCCAAGCTTCCTGGTGGACAAAGCAAAATCGGAAACCTAATGTGTCCTTCTAACCACTATAAGAAAACACATAAGCTCCTCTAGAAGTATTTCCCAGTAATTAACTCTAAAATGAATTTTTTGGGGGGCGCCTGGGTGGCTCAGTCAGTTAAGCATCCGACTCCTGATTTTGGCTCAGGTCATGATCTCAGCACCGTGGGACTAAGACCCTACTTGGGGCACCGTGCTGGGCATGGAGGCTGCTTGAGATTGTCTCTCTCCCTCTGCCCCTCCCCACCCCCTCATGCAGGTGCACATGCACTCTCTTCCTCTGAAAAAAATAATTTTTTTTCTTATGAAGTGTGCTACAAGTGACTCAGAAATGCAGTGAATAATATTAACAATGAGATTTGCTTAGTACTGTAAATGCAGTGGAGAGTTCCACCAGGCAGCTCAGAAGTCTTGGCCTCCATCGGTACACATTTCTTCCTGTTTCTCAGAGCACACTGCCCTGGCACTCTCCTCTCTCTCTCTCTGGGAGCTCCTCCTTGCCTCAGAGGGCATTTCACATTGGATGGCTGCTTTTCTCCCACTTGTCGGCAACATATTTTTCAAATTAGCACTTGGGAGCTTTGAGGGAAACCCTGACATTGTTGAGAAGAGAGTGAGAGGCCAAGTGCAGAAAAAAAAAAGAAAAAAGAACAGAGAGAGGGAGAGAGATCTGCTTTTTTCTCAGCTTGTTATAAATTTGCAATACAAGCAAAGAAAAATAAACACCCAGATTCTGCAACTGATACAGAAGTTCCCTGGCTTGATGTGGTACCAAAGCTTGGTCTTCCCCCAGACCCTCTGCTCTGGGGGAAGCAGAGAGTTGTTTCTCATTCTGAAAGGATATGGCATAGGCTTCTTTCCCATCCACCCCCATGTGTCTTCATTACCATGTTTCCCTGTGGATGGACAAGAAATGGATGGACAATACATGAACAGAATACCTTACCCAGCAAGCCACATCAGTTCCTGGTTTGTGAGAAATGTTTGCTTCTGAGGCTGCACTTTTAACTCAGTGAGACATCTCCTGTGAGGAGGGGAGCTCAAGAGGCCCAGCTGACCATCATTAGCAAATGGGCCAAACGTTCCTACCAGAACCTTCTGCCTGGCCTCGCTACTGCCCCTTATAAGGACTATTCCCATCTTGACTAAGGACTAAAAATGGGAAAAGGGCAAAAAGGAAGGTTTTCTCTGACAAGAAGCTGGAAATCGCTTAAGAGAAGTGATTTCTTCATCTTGATTAGGGTAGAGCAGAGTGGTAGAGGGATTTTGTAGTTAAAGCACTCCTATTTGAATCCTGACTCAGGCAATCATCTATAATGTCCTGGGGCAAGTACTTTTACCTCTTTGAACCCCAGCTCCCTCCTCCATAAAATGGGGATAATGTGGTAGCTGTAGAAATTTAGAGGATATTTGTAAACATGTTTTAACTGCTCAGCACTATGCAAATTCTAGTTGTAATATATGAGTGTAGGAAAATGTTCTTTCTCATAAACCCCAGCAGTTGACAACAGAAGATCTGGTTTCCAGACACCCCCAGCGCAGACCCTCTGGAGCTAATTTTCCAGGCTGAGTTGTTTTAAGCCAGTCCCTCACCCTATCTGAGCCTCAGTTTCCTGCAGTGAAAGTATTGACAAAGGAAGTCACCTCAGAGCACAAGGCCGCTGTGAGAATCAAGCGACACTAAACATCAGGAAGTACTTTGACAACTGTAAAATGCTAGACAAATATTAGTTGTTAATATCATTAAGGAACAGCCCAAAGGCCTGAGCTCTGGAGCCAGCTTTGCATGTCTTTGCCCTTGGCGTTTTCTCAATTGAATTTATCCTACTCTGCTACAAGCTGTCTTTTCCCTTGACAATTATTTAATTCCTTCCTCAATAACCAAGTTCACTGAGTGGATCCCCAGAATCCATGGGGGAAAATCTATCTATTCCTATCTTTGCAAACTTATACTGGGCAAGACACAGAATAAATAACCAAGAGAGCTGAAGGAAGATAAAGTAAAATGGAAAGAATATGGATCCTGAGGTTGCAAGATTTGTTTCTGATGCCCAGTGCTGGCTGAGTGACCCAGAGTCTCTTGGCTTCCCTGAGCTTTAGTTTCTTTTTCTAAAAATGGGTCTGATCATAATGACACCTGCCCCATGACTTGTAGTGAGGATTAAATGAGATAACGTCCACTCTCAGTGTTGTATAAATGTAGTCATTATTTAAAAGGAAAGGATACTTTGACAATAAAGATAGCTACTACTTAGTGAATACCTGCTATGTGCCAGGTACCATGGATAGCTCTCTCCAGTGTTACTGCACCAAGTCCTCCCACTATGAGATGGGCATTATCCCCATTTTACAGATGAGAAGACTCAGGAAGGTTAGAAAGTAAGTGGTAGAGAAACTGCTGGATCCCAGGTTAGGTTTGTTTGATTACAAAGCTCATGTTCTTTCCACTATTTGATTTCTTCCTATAAACTAATATCAGCAATAACACAACTTCTCAGGATTCACTTACTAGCATAAGAGTGGACTTCTAGGTGCTTTGTGTTCACAGTAGACTTTCAATGCATGTTTTCTTACTTGTCTTCCCACAGAAGCAGACCTCCAGGAAAGGATAGGAGTGCAGGTAGTTTGAGAGTAATCCCAGGAAACAGCAGTAGGGGAGTGCAGACATGAGTCACTCAAGGGTTTATTGCTACACAAGGAATTTGATTCCCCTGGGGAACTCTGGGGATGCTATAGAAGATGTACCTCAGATATCCATGAATTAACCCTGAGACACATGAGCTAAAAACATGTTTATTGTATAATGCTGAGATTTTTGTGGTTGCTGAATGCTCTGAAGCCAAAGATAACCGTTACAAAATTTGTACTTCATTCTTCTATGCTAGCAGCAAACATTCATTCAAAAGAAGTAGTTCATCAAACATTTCCTAAGTGGCTGCCTCAGGTCACCATCTGAAATTGTTCGTTTACTAATCATTTCTCATCCTTCCCTGAACTGTGAACTCCATGAAGCTTTGTCTTGTTCACCCCTATATCCCAAGTGCCCAGCACAGTGTTTGTCATAGAACGGTGTTCAATAAATATTTAGTTGATTGAATAAATGAGTATCAGCTATTGTACTATAGATCACATATATTCAAATGGCATTCTAATTATACTCAATTTATTGGAGTAGACAAATGCATATACACAACTGTAACTGAGTCCTCTTATCATTATATTATGGAAGCACAGAAGAATAAATAGTGCAGAAATAATAGAAGACTTTATGGAAATAATGACCTTGGAGTCACTATTTGTTGACTGAAGATGAATAGAGATTTTCCTGATGGAGGTGAGAGGCTTTCCAATCAAAAGGGACAACATGAACTAAGGTCTAGAGATGTAGAAGATCACCCAGAGTGGCTGAAGCATAGGATGTGTGTATAGGGGAACAATGAGTGGGACCCAACTGTGAAGAACCATAAATGACATGCACTTTGTCCTCTAGGAAACAGAGAACTGTAGAAGATTTTCAATCATAATATTAACACAATCCTTTCTTTCACAAAGTTTTTTAGATAGACATGTGGAAGAATAATTAGATGTACTACATCTTCTAAAGAAATTGGCTTCCTATTATTCTCCTTAAGTCTTCCTTGCCCTGATACATAAATGCACAACAAAAGCTCTGAGATCCAAGTTATACATGTTCCCTTAAGTCTCCTTCCTTTCTGTACATTGACCCCTACACCCTGAGTTTTCTATACCCCCATACTAACACCTAGGCTATGGGCCCCACCCCTAAGACACATCTGATGCCTATACAAAAAACAGCACTGTTGAAATCAATCAGAAACATGATTGCACATCAGCAGTACTGCACACACCTGGGGACCTTCCAGAACAGCTAAGACTGAGAAGCCTTAAAGGTGGATGAGGCAACCCCCACCTGCAAGACACTGGGGGGGGGGGGTTGTGGGGGATATCCATATGTAAAATGCATAGGAATCCCTCCCACTGGGCATGCATTTCCTAACCTTTGAATCAACTATGATGTTAGACTAACGAGACTTGGCACACACTAAAGAATGTGAAATCCACAAATCATAAGTGCAAGGGCCTTGTTAAAAGTCATATGTAGGGGAAGAGATCTGTTATATGGTCAACATTAACATATTCAGTATTTACTAAGCCTTCTTTTATCATGATAATAAGCTGGGCAACACAGTGCTACATGTGGTCACTGACTTTCAGCTTAATAATCAAACTCGCACTTACTTATGGAGCATATCTGTGACCCACTGCATCTTGGGAGGTAAAGTACTATGCAATGAATACAGACAGCACATGCTGAGAATAGTCATTTTTAATATATACCATTAGTACAAAGTATCAAAAAATCAGGCAGTTGTGTAGAAAATGAACTCACCTCAGCCTGTATCACTGACAGTTGATAAAAGACCAATGCCTACTGGCATGTGGACCAGGATGTTAACAACAATATGCCCCCAGTTTTAAATGTGAGAAAGGGTTTATCTATACCCAAGAAGACAATAAGGTCAAAGCCAATCCATGTACTGTGCTCATGCAAGTACATAAGAGGCATTCCCTTATCTGCAGATGAACGAAAGACAAGTCCAATATAGAGCATGTGAAATAAAATTCCAACCAGAGGGAAGGACAGAGTCATCCTGATACTCATAGGAGATAAAATATCCTTAAACATTATATGAATTAAAAAGGAGTTTTATATTACAATGAATTTCCAATGGAATTCAAGAAAGCATGACTTCTATAAAACAAGAATAATTATACTAGAGAAATAAAAGACCAAAAGAAAAGGACAGAAGGGAGAAGTAAAAGGATAATAGGATGAGATACAAGACAATTAACTGAGATTAAAGCAAGAGCCAGGCAAAACTAGAAAAATAACAACAGAAATGATATCTCCATTAGAAATAGAATTGACATTGTGAAAAATCAAGACACACATATGGAGGGAAAACTGAGGTCCCTAAGAACTCAAAGAGAAAAAAAAATTACTTTATTTGGTAAATAATAAAAAAGCAATCTAATAATAGATGCTTCCAGGAATCTTAAGAAAAAATAATCAAAGACATAACTGAAGGAAACTTCCCAGAGCTTAAAAAAATTGGATTGTTTGAATATTGGATCCACTAAAATTAAGAAAAACAAGCCTAAATCCAGATATCTGGAATTCTTGTCAATTACATAATTAAAGGAGAAAAAGCCTAAAAACACCCAAGAAAAAAAAAAAGTAATTATCTTGAAAGGAACAAATTTCAAGTTGGCCTCAGATTCTTACTCTGGAACACCAAAATGGCAAAAGATAATAAAGCAGTGTCTAAAGATTTGAGGGGAAAATGTTGTAATATGTAATATGTAATTATGAACCCAAAGAAATCATTCTCCATTTGAGATTCTTATCCTGTGTATATAATATGGGAATAGCCTCCTAATTGATTACCTTCCCACCCATCTCTCTACTTCTAGTCTATCTTCCATACTCTTCGCATTGATTCTGCTTCCTTGCTAAAAACCTTTCAGAGCTATGGGATTTTTAAAAATGTGGTAAAATATTAATAATGGAATAATAATGGAATTAATAATGGAATCTAGGTGGTGGGTATAGAGGTGCTCACTGTCAAATTCTTTCAACTTTACTCTATGTTTGAATTTTTTTATATAGTTAAAAAAAGAAAATCTTTCAAATCATTGTAATGGTCTACCACATAGAATCCAAACTGCCTACATGTAAACCTCTTCAGTCTAACTCCAACCTACCCTCTCCAGTAACACACCCTCTACCCATTATTCTCCACCCATTTTCCTTTTCCAGTCACCATGAACTCCCAGCTGTTCCTGAAATGCACTCTGTTCTTTCATGACCTTTTTACCTATCCTCTTCCCTTGCCTCCCCAGCTGGGAGGAGGACCCCTGCCCTCCCCCACTTTTCTACCTGTTTATTGCTATTCATCTTCAAAGACCAGAGCAAACATTACATCTCCATGAAAATCAGTGAACTGCTCCTCCAGTCCTCCCAGGATTCTTGGTTTACTCTTTTCTTAGGGCACACATCACCTTGTACTGTATTTGTTTGTGTTCCTATCACTTCATTCCAACATTAGTGGGTATCTTGAGGATGGGAGTGATGCCTTTCATCTCTGTCTATAGCATGGGCTTAGAATCTTAGACTCAACAGGTGTCCACAAAGGGCCCCAGGGTATGGTGAGGAGGGCAGGGGTCCAAAAAGATGAATTTTGATTGAGACAGTATTAAATGTGAATTTGCCCTGCAGCAGCTGGGTTTGAGAACAAAGGTGAATACTCTGACATCTCATACAAGTTAGGTTTTATGGTGAAATGTAGTACAAAATAAAAACACAGGTCCCCTTGTTCAAAAACTACTAAGAATTTCAAGATCATGACAGCATAGCATCAAACCAAATGCAGACCCCTTTTGAGTGGGGGTCTCTGTGCAACTATACAAAGTGGAATGCCCACAAACTACTCCCCAAGCCTTGGTTACCCAAGGGTATCAAGCTGACTGGGGCTTCCTGAGTTGCAGAGATTCAGTTTCCCTGCACGACAGCAGTAGTTATCTGCCTGTCCACGGTGACATACAGACAGGGATGGAAACACCTAAGTGGGAGATGCTAAGTCTCTCATATCTCCCTACCTTGTCACCCTGAGACTTTATATCATTTCAAAACTATTTTTAGCAAGCCACATCTGAATCTGATGTCTAGGGCCTAAATAGTTTCCTATTCTGCTAGCAGAACTATGGTGCTATATTGCCCAGAAGCCATATTATGGCACTTGTATTACAAAAAGGTAATGATGACTAGTCTATGATTAGGCCCCACTATATATCTCCTATTTGACAAGACTTAGGAAGAAATGAGCACAGTGTCCATGAGAAGACAAGACATTTTCACACTAGTCAGTCTTCCATTCAAGAATATAGAATATGCTGTATCTTTCCATTTATCCAAATATTATTTATATTGGTCCATACAATTTGTTAAATAGTTCCTTCATGCTTTAAAATTGTTACTACTTTATTGTTATGGTTGTAAGTTAGATATTTTTCTCTATCATATTGCCAAATACTTTGTTATACAGAGAAAACTGTAATTTTTATGTATTTGTCATATATATTACTGAACTCATTACTTCCAAGAGTTTCACAGGTGATGTTCTCAGGCTTTTCTGGAATATAAACATATGCAAATAGTGAGATCTTTGTGTCTTCCTTTACAATAGTCTCTTAGTTCTGTTTGATGTTCTATTGTGTGGCTCAGAACTTCCAGAACAAAGTTATAAAAATATCTTGTTCCTGACTTTGGTGGCAATGAGCCTAATGTTTCATTATTAAGTATCAGTGTTTATTTTTAAAGAGTTCATTTTTGGCACAGTGAAAAAGAAACTACTCTTAAGATTTAAGTTTCTTAAGATTTATATTTTTAAAATCTGGAATAGCATGGTATAAAATGCCTTTTCACTATCTACTAAGATTATCATATAGCTCTTTGTTCTTTTACCTAGAGTTATGATGTATTATATTAATCAATTTCCTCCCATCCTGGAATTAATAAAAGAACTACCTTCATTTTCCCAGAATAAACCATGCTTAGTCGTGATGGATGATTCTTCTGATGTATTATTGTATTCAGTTTGCTACCATTTTATTTAGGAGTTTTGTATCAATTCACTAGAGAATGGTCTACAGTTTTCTTTTGTATATTATCAGTATCATACTGCTCCAAAAATTTCACAAGATCTATTTATATTGTGCACTGCCCATATTGGAGAATTAAATGTGATGTTAGAGAAATCTCCATCTCCATATGAGGCCCATTTTCACTTCTTTGATGGGGAAACTAATCACTGCAAATTCCCGCAAAGATGGGAGTGTTACTTTGAATTTCTTTTCTTAGCAGAATGGGAGACTTTGTAAGCCCCTCTAAGTAAGACAGTCGATAGCTCATACGATTAATAACAAAGCTAGAAGAACAAGCCCATAAACCAAAGGAAACTAGGCATACTGGACTACAGTATCTTGTCATGAGCACTGACACTTGTCACTGGACCCCAGATGCCACTCCCACCATTCCAGAATATTCCAAACTGCCCCAGCTTCCTTGCTCCATACACTTAGATTCAAAACCCTGGGACGGCTGCTTGCACAAGGCCCAGTTAGTCCAAGGAAAGCAATTATATGGCCATTTCAGTTTATATTATGAGATGTGGGTCATGCCTCTTATGAGAACTCACACAAACATATGGAGAGAATTTGGAAGATATGCCACCTCCCTTACAACAAAAAATGCTTCTTATATAAAGAATTCCCTTATTTTCTATGCCATAGAAAATAATTTATGTATATGTCATTTTAAACTCTGAAATAACTTACCACTAAAACCATCTGATCTCAGAGCATTTTATCAATAATTCTATAATAAGATTACCTATTTTTTTCATGATTGTTAGTATGCTTTAAGTGCTCATATTTGCTATATTAAAAGATGAGTAAAACATGGCCACTGCCCTCAAGGAACTTACAACCGATATTATGGCAATTCTATTTCTCTTTGTACTCTAGAATCAAGCAGAATGCCTGGCACACAGTCGGCTCTTAGAAAAAGTTTTCTAACAATAGTCCATTAAAAAAAATTAAAAAAAAAAAAAAAGAAAAAGTTTTCTGAGAGAATGGTTTCCAAAATGCAAATTTTTTAAGAGGTTCATTTAAAATACTGTTGTGTTTGGGGATTTTTCTGATTTAGTGACTGCACAAGATTCTCCTAGAGAAATCAAACCCAACAATTAGATAACCAGACTGGGCTTTAAGGGTGACCCATGCAAGATAAACGAGACCAGTAAATCTACGGATTACAGAGGAATTGGAGAAGCCAAGAAAGAGTAGATATCAACTACCTCCTCAAAAATGAGTAATTTGAATATAATGACAAGGCAAAAATAGTGAAAGTTAGCTACTATTATACACAAAAGTACGATAAAAATGGTTTTAAAAATTGCTAAGCACTGTTCATGAGAACTCCAGAAGAAATAGAGGTAACTATAATAGCCCAATCTGAGCTAAACCAACTAATTTCACAAGCATAAGGAGTGACTGCTAAAGGCAAGTCCATCCGCCATTTGTCAGAGCAAACATGTTGAGTTTTGGAACCATCAAAAACTAAACCATCCAATTCAGCTGATTCTTCAGATGAAAATTATATTCTGGTAATCATAAGAATCCCTTTAGAAATGAGCATATGTTTACACAAGATATCATTATGGTCCTGTTTTCTTAACCAGGGATTCCTAACCCAGGCATCTGAATAAGGATTCAAGGCCAGAATTAGGCAGGAAGTGACCATTTCAGAAAGCTCTGGCTAACTATGGGGCATGGGAGTGTTTTCTTAAGACTTTCTTTTATTGCTGCTTTTTAAACTTTTTTTTTTTTTTTCTAACTGGTCCAGAAGGAAAATTACAAGGTAGAATGAAAGAGATGAAAACTCCCAGCAAAATGATGACATGTCAGTCCTTTTAAAAGATGCTTGGAAGACTCTTTACAATGGCCCCTGTTGATTTTTAAGCATCCAAAATGTGCAAATCGCTGCATTATTTTTCATCATACCAGAAAGTGTTTGCATTTTTATTTTTGTGGGGCAGGGGCAGATGAATTCCTAGAAAAGAAGCTGGCACTATGCCATCTTTCAGAAGCTGATGTGTGTAGGGATCCAAAATCTGGGCAGGAAGGTGACTAATAAGCATATTATGTTACTTTTTGCAAATAGCTTTTTTGACATCCATCATCCTACCATAACCCTATAAGGTAAGTAATTAAGATTACAACCTAACAACTAAGAAAATCCAAAAAGGGTAAGTGATTTCCCAAACATCAGTTCACTGCGACAAGACTTGGCTTCCACATCGATGCCCCAAATTGATTTGGCTAATGTGATCACCCAGGCAGGTGTCACCTTCACCCAACACTCCTCTCTTTTGAGGCTCCACAAATGATCACCCCTTCCCAGGTCAAAGACCACCCTTCAGTAAGAGAAAAAATATCTACAGCTCCCACAGAAAACTCCAAAATAGATTTGGGAGTCCCCTGAACGTGGGTGCAAACTGTGATGTGCTTCTAACCCATAGAATACTTCAAAGGAGATGGGGTGTCAATCTCATGATTATATTACTTTATGTAAGACTCCGTTCTGCTAGCCAACTCACTCTGGCTCTCCTGCTGGCCTGAAATAAGGAAGCTGTTACATGGTAACTGCCTATGGAAATGGACACTTGGCAGGGAACTGCAGGCGACCTCTAGGAACTTTGGGGGGCGTCCAGCCAATAGCCAGTGAGAAAACAAGGCCCTCAGCTCCCATAACCCACAAAGAAATGAATTCTGCCAACAACGTGACCAAACTTGGAATTGTATTCTTCTCCAGTTGAACCTCCAGATAAGAACACAGCTTGGCAGTTACCTTGATTGCACCCTCTAAAACGCTGAGCAGAGGACCCAACTCAGCCAGAAACTGTGGACTTCTGGACTTCTGACATACAGAAACTGCGAGATAATAAAGGTGTGTTGTTTAAAGCAACTAAGTCTAGACAACTAATGCAAGAAAAGCTGGACTTGAACCCAGGTTATCCTATCATAAATTTTGTCAGTTGCACAGGTAAGAAACAAGTTATTTAGCTAGAACAAGCTTATGAAATGTGAACCTATCTGAGGCAGGGAGTTCAGCAGCCCCAATAAGATGATGGGTCCTGCACTAAGACAGCTACACTCATTGGCCATCTCTCCAGGAGCATGAAAAACATATGATGAACAGACTCTCATTCATCTGGCTCCTCCCTCTATCCAGAGAGACCCTGGCATCACAGAAAAGGCTTAAGCAAACAAGTGTAAAAATAGGACTTAGGTGGACAAGTCACATCACCTCCCCTGCCTCCATCTTTAAACCAGGGGACATCATAACATACTACGCAGGGACACAGAGAGGTTTAAAGCTACAATTCATACATGACACATGTTAATAATTAATAAATGAAAGCTGGTACTATTATATCATCTATATGATCTTCCCCATTTTATAGACATAAAATCAGAATGACATATCCAAGGCCATGCAGCTATCAGTCAGTGAAACTGGGAGAAAAACTGAGGTCATCTGGTTCCAATTCCAGAGCTTTTCCTACTGCATTTCCCCTCAAATTTTTGAAAAATGTCCAAAATACAATTTAGTTTGGGTTAATCTGGAAAATAAATATATATCTCATTCAGCTCTTTGAGAAGGGTTGCTGTATAAAGAAATACAATGTTTGAGCTATCTCAAGTCCTTTGTGGAATAGGTCAGGATAAAAATGCATTTCCAGAGAAGATGGGAATCCTGGGTTTATATAATTACACCTAAAATAACCACCACAATTAAGCAGCTCCTCAGCATCAAGTTTCTGGGTTTTGGCAGAGACAGTTGAGTTTCCCTTGAATTTTTCCATCCTAGTTACAAAACAGGATTAATGGAATCACTCTGACCAAGTTCCTCTTGCAACTCTAGGAAGACTGCTACCATAGACATGCAACACATGTAACAGCAAAAAGTCTTTATCCACAAATCACCAAGGGACCACCAATTTTCACAGACTAGTAATAGTCAACACATTCTAATTCAACAATAATGAAAACCACCACAAAAAGTCTGCTGGACTAAAATTAACACAATCACAGACTTATTCATCAAAAATGAAATCTGTCTCTTGAATTCAGCACCACACTCCTCTCTTTTTCTAGCCTGTCCGAGCACATAAGCAGGTGAGAGGTTCTGATATTCTATGTTGCCTAAGGAAGTCAAGCATAGCATCAGATAGGGATTTGGACTAGACCTTCTTTCAGGTCCCATTCAGCCCCAGGAGCCCACGATTCAAATGTGCATTTTGCTATTCCAAGATACAAACCACCTGAGTCGATGGAGGAAACTGGATTGATAACAAAAGTTCTATTCGAGTGCTGCGACTCTGAATGACACAGCTAGAGAAGCTTGCTAAAGGCACTTATGTACCAGTTTAACTACACGCACACAAGTACTTCTATTTATCTTCTTAAGAAAGGACAAGAAGGGAAGAGCCACCAAGCTAGGCAGAAATAGAGGTGATGGTCAAAGACAAACTGAAAGCATTTTTAAGGTTTAAAGGAATCTAGAAATGGGACACCAGGCCATAAAATAATAAACATCAGATGAAATGGCAACAAATATATTAAGAAAAAGTTTCCATAAGTACTAATGTAATACCTTAATTAGCAATAAATTACAGTATTAGAATATATTCCCAGGTGGGAAATGGTAAGTGGAGCCATCAGGCCTCCTGGGAAAGCTTGCAGGGAAGTGGAGATGGAAGGAAAGAAGAGGGGGAAAGATACGGAACAATTATGCCACATCTGTTTCTTACACATCAGCGGGGGGCACTTTCCCTAAATCAGTTGAACAGTCAGTGGTGTGAAAGATGAAGAGCCGTTAGGCAGCCTGCAGATAGCACCTGCAATGGTTTGTCAAACAGTCATGCCTCTAAAAATCAACAAGGAACCAGGAAGTGATGCTTCTTTTCTAAGGGGAAAAGGCAAAGAAGATCTAGAACCAAAAACAGGCTACCAGGCTTTTATACAGGCCCATTAGGATTGGCTCTGCCTAAAAATGACAAAGACAGAAAATGCCAGAGAAACAAAAACCAAAGCAGTAACAAGGAAGGAAATATTTATTGAATATATATGACCAATACTGAATATTACAAATATTTATTGAATGCCTACTAGCTGCCCAGTATTACATATCCTCACTTTTTCCTTCATAGTAATCCAGTAAGGTAATATGGTTCTACCTTTTTTTTTTTTAAGATTTTATTTCTTTATTTGAGAGAGAGAACAAGTGCACAAGTGGGAGGGGCAGAGGGAGAAGGAGAGAATCTCAAGCAGACTCCATGCTGAGTGCGGAGTCCAATGCCAGGCTCGATCCCAGGACGATGACATCATGATCTGAGCTGAAACCAAGAATCGGACACTTAACCGACTGTACCACACAAGCACCCCTTGTTCTACTTTTGGAGATAATAAAACTAAGGCTCACAAAAGATAATTTGCTCAAAGTCACATCACATTAGATTCGAAGACAGGTCTAACTCCATACCCAAACCTCTTGAACATAGCAAGCCTGTTTTCCACAAAGTACAAAACCTTAAGGCTAATCTCCAGTAACGAAAGCTTGAGAAAGAGTTTTTTGAAGATCAGTAAAGAAAATAATTGTAGACCTGTGAATTCAAAGCTGATTGTGGAATCAATTCATGCTTCTCACAAGTCAGGAAGCCTGGAGGGTCTTCAATTCTACCAGGAATGGAGAAAAGTAAGCCTTTCTGGGCAGCATCTTTGTGCGTCTTCCTTTCTGTGCAATAGGAACCTTGCTAATGCACTGGTCCAGATATTCTTGGGTAGGGCTTCCTAATGCTTATCAAGTGTCCCTGCTTAAAAGAACACTGCAGGACTACTGGTATTTACCTCAAAGATACAAATGTAGGGATCCGAAGGGGTACATGCACCCCGATGTTTATAGCAGCAATGTCCACAATAGCCAAACTGTGGAAAGAGCCAAGATGTCCATCGACAGATGAATGGATAAAGAAGATGTGGTATATATATACAATGAAATATTATGCAGCCATCAAAAGGAATGAGATCTTGCCATTTGCAACGACGTGGATGGAACTGGAGGGTGTTATGCTGAGCGAAATAAGTCAATCAGAGAAAGACATGTATCAGATGACCTCACTGATATGAGGAATTCTTAATCTCAGGAAACAAACTGAGGGTTGCTGGAGTGGTGGGGGGGTGAGAGGGATGGGGCGGCTGGGTGATAGACATTGGAGAGGGTATGTGCTATGGTGAGCGCTGTGAAGTGTGCAAGACTGTTGAATCACAGATCTGTACCTCTGAAATAAATAATGCAATATATGTTAAGAAAAAAAAAAAGAAGAAGATAGCAGGAGGGGAAGAATGAAGGGGGGGAATCGGAGGGGGAGATGAACCATGAGAGACAATGGACTCTGAAAAACAAACTGAGGGTTCTAGAGGGGAGGGGGGTGGGAGGATGGGTTAGCCTGGTGATGGGTATTAAAGAGGGCACGGTTGGCATGGAGCACTGGGTGTTATGCACAAACAATAAATCATGGAACACTACATCAAAAACTAATGATGTAATGTATGGTGATTAACATAACAATAAAAAATTTTTAAAAAGAACACTGCAGGAGTCCTTCCAGGCCAGGAGCCCAGTTACTCAGACTGTATGAATTGTCCACTAGAGGGATTTAGGATTCTCCTCACTGCCTAGAAAAGACTGAAAGTAAGTAATACTGCTTGAACAAGATAACTCTCAGAGCTTTTTTTAACCCTGATTTTATAATTTGGCACCCAGTGAGGGAAAGGGTTTTTTATCCAACATGTATTTAATGAGGCCCTACTATATGCTAAGGGTTATAGGTTTCATTTCCCTCATCTACTTGAACTCAGTCTCAGAGAGTCCTTCAGGTCATCTTACCCATCTCCCACGCAGAGAGGAAGTCTGCTCTTCAACCTACGTCAACAAATATTTCCTGCAGTCAAGATACCATGGGGGATACCAAGAAGCACAAGCATGATCCTGTTCTCCAGGCGGCTTTAGATGATGCAGCATGTAAATGGAGGGCCCCTTGCACGTTCATAAAAGCAGCCCTATCTGCTCAGTTTCTGCCTTCCCCAGCATTTCCACTACTGGCACCTCTACCTGATGCTCGGCCTCCCTGGGGTTCCAGACAACAAAGAGAAGAGCAAAGAGTAGTCTGGTTCATGGACTTTTCAGAATTCTTATTGGCTTCATTATCTTCTTCAGCATGATAGCAGCAGGTCATGTCAGGCCTCCTGCTGGGTTACAAGGAGTAGCTGTAACAAAGGTTCCCAGAAGTTAAAACCCCCTCCCCACCACGCTATCCCATAAGGACAACATTTTTTCCATATTCTTAACTCAGCATCATAAAAGTCAAGCATGATAAGCATAGGATAGGTTTTCCGGGAGAAACAGAAGGAACAATGAGAGCCCTTTGCAGAGGTGTCTGTCCTCAGTGGTAACATCTAGCTTCTTCTGAACAGTCCTTACAAGACACCCCCTTTCCCTGAAAAGTCCCAGACTAAATTAGTCCCAGATTAAACTAGTAAATATATACTAAGTGTTCAGCCCATTATAAAAACCATGTCAGTGTTTATCATTATTCTTATTTCCTCCCCCATCATCGTCACTAGTCACAGGCTTATATAAGAGGCTCTGGCTTGGTTTCCCTCCTGAGCCCAGACCCTTGCCCCCAGTCTTGGCCCATCGGACTAGGGCCCAGACATGGCAAAGCTCTTGCTAGCTCCCTTCCCCAGTAAGGTTCAACTTGTTCTCTTTTTTCCCAGCCCTAAAATGTATTCCCAGTTCTGCTATGAACCACACACAACAAATCTGATATCAAGCATCACCCTGGATTGGACCGACCCAGCGTCTCTGCTAAGTTTGACTTGCGTTGCTAAAATGAAGCCAATGCAGGATGCCACCTGCTGGCATCCAGGCACACGTGTGTGAAGGCAACGGGTCTCAGGGCTCTGATCAAGTGGAGAAGAATATTTTTTTCAAAACTCATATCCACAGCCAGGAAAAGAGCCTGGATTATACCAGTGAGGAAACTCCAGAGAAGCAGTTTAGGTCTCTGCTATAAGGTGACCCTGAAGCCATAAACAGGCAAAAAGCCAAAAGGTCAGAAACCAAGAATATTAGGAACAAGTCAGGAAGAAAGGTACATAATGGCCTCAAGCAAGCAGATCAGCCCAAAGACTATGAAATGCCATCTTCATGAGGACAGAGATTTTGTTTCTTTTGTTCCCTTATAGAACCCTGAACCTGGAAGGTCCTCCAGTATTCACTGAGTGAATAAGTGGATGAATTATCAGGGTGTAGACTACCTCTTTTATACGATGCTGGCTTATGGCATGGGAAGACCAGAAAGAACAGAGGTCTCAAAATGCAAAGGATTTGAAGAACTAGACACTAATCGCCCAGAGATCAACCCCAAATAACCCTCCAGCCAATACAGTGAACTCCATGGTTTGGGGTCCTTCCTCTGGTGTACTTCCCTCTATCAATACACTTGTTACACTGCAGTGTAAACTTCCGCCTTTCTACCTTCCCTACTGAATGTGACATCGCCCCATAATAAGAACTCAGGAATGTTGTTACATGACCCTGCCCTGAGGATTCTCCCATGGAGATGAATGGGCAAAGAGAATAATAGAGTTTGGTGGTTTGGGCCTTATTTTTCCTGGAAATCAGGGCAATACTGTAGGCTTCTGCTTTCACCCAAAGGCAATAGGATAAATTGAGAACCAACAGGAAAATAAACAAAAGGATTTGATTCTCTATTTCTAGACCTATCAGGATGGCAAGGGAACTTCAAAAACTAATAATGTACTATACACTGGCTAACTGAATAATAAAAAAAAAACAAAAACTGAATTTAAAATTTTAAAATAAGAACAATAATAATAACGACTGACATGAAGAGAGGAGGTAGGGGTGTTAATCAATAAGGATCCCAACCTGGTCAGAACAACGTGTCTGCCAATCAGGAGAACAATGTGTCTACTCTCAGCTGCAAAGGTAAGACATGGACCCAGAACAAGGGAAAAACACCCCATGCCCACCTCTGCACTAATCAGGCCACATTTTCAGTGGTGGTTACTCTCACCTCTGGACCCCACATTCTAAGAAGAGAATGGAACATCCGGCTGTGTTCAGTTGAAAGTACCCATAAGATAAGCAGACTTCAACAGTCAAAGAAACCACTTGGCCTGGAGATGGCTTGAAATGACATACCGAAAGTCCTAATAAACTAGAAACTAGGCATAAGGAGGTTAAGTTACTTAGTCAAAATCATACAGTGACTTGGTGGTAGAGCTGGATTGGAACTCAAGTCTTATCATTCTAAACCCCAAAACCATTATGCTTGAAATAGGTCCTGATCAAGGTGATGGCTGGAACCCCTGTATTCATTCAACAAATATTTTTGAGCACCTACTCAAGCCAAGCTCCATGCTGAGTGCTGGGTACACAGTGATTAATAAAATAGCAGTCTAGCCGAAGAGACAAGCACTAATCAATAAACCACTAACAAGTTACATATAATTACCAACTGTGATAAATATAATGAAGGCAAGGAACTGGATTTTATAAGAGAAAATAACAGGAGGGTGGGGCTTATTAAACAGTGCAAGCACTACATAATGTTGTTCTCTCTGGAAAAAGCTGTTTTAGAACAAGGTTTGCCGTAAGGCCAAAATAGAGGACTTGCATGCTCAGGCATGCCTCCAGAGAACACTCTGGAGCTTCAATGAAAAAGTCCATCACAGGTGGAACAGAGACAAAGAGGAACATCTCCATAAAGGAGAGGCACTACCTGAGCATGTGTTACAACCTGGGAATAAGAAATATAAGAGGAACCCTCTTAGCTGAACTCAAGAAAGGTAAGAGGAAGCAGGAAGCATGCAAATGACATATCAGATAAAGGGCTAGTATCCAAAATCTATTTGTGGGAATAGTAGTCAGCAATAAAAAGGAATTTACTACTCATATACACAATGATATTGCTGAATCTCACAGACATTATGCAAAGTGAAAGAAACAAGATACAAAAAAGAACACATATTATATGATCCATTTATATGAAATAGCAGACAGCCAAAACTAATCAGTTTACCAAATAAACCAAATCAACATTTGCCTGGGGCAGGGGGCGGGGAGGTGAGGCAGGAGGAAGAGACTGACAGAGAAGAAAGAGACATTAAGAGAACTGTCTGAGAAGACAGAGATGTTCTGTATCCGTATTGGGGTGGTAATTAGTAACCTGCACACTAGCAGGCAGAAATTTCATTGTATGCAAATTATACCTCAATGAAGTTGATTTTTTTTTAAGTTTCCCCACTCTTTCAATTTTATCCAATGTTCTTCTAGAAACTGAAACAAGTTCCTTAGAGGAAAGGAGGTCAACACAATTACAGTGCTATATTTGAAATTACTCCACTATCCTGGCATTTAATTAATGGCCAGTGAATGCCAATCCTTGCCAATGTCCCGTCCACCGCCTGAGAACTTGAAAGCATCCTCCTCTTTCCTGACAGGTAGCAGCCAGCCCCAGCACCCAAGGTGGCACTCCTTTCAGGAGGCCTGCCTGGCTTATATTCACATAGACCCACACTGCCAGGGCAGAATGCCCCAGGTTGTCCCGGACACTAGGACCCCTTTGGGGAAACTGCAGTATAAGGCCTCTATCGCATGAAACCTGTTGTTTTACTCACATAGCAAATGTTGTTGAGGACACTGTTCATTACTCCATCCTGTCCCCAGTACAAAGAAACACAAGAGAAATTCTTCTCTGCTCTTAGTCCCAGGATTTACTGTACGAAATTATTTCTCACTTATGGATACTATGATTCCTTTTTTTGAATCAGCGGCTCAGAAATTAAACATGCGCCCCACCTCTAGCAAGTGTGTAAAAGCTTAAGGCCCACATTTTATCCACTAACCTCACCCAGGTTTTGAACTTATTTCCTTGTCACTCTTTTCATTTCACCCTAATTTTCTCGATTACTTTTTAAATACATAGTCTTTATTTTCAGAGCAGTTTTAGGTTCACAGCAAAATTGAGTAGAAAGTAGAGAATTCCCATATACCTCCTTCCCCCACACATGCACAGTATCCCCCATTACCAATATCAGTATCACTCAAAATCCATAGTTTACATTAGGGTTCACTCGTGGTGGTGTATGTTCTGTGGGTTTGGATAAATGTATAATGACATGTATTCACCAATACAGTATCATACAGAATAGTTTCACTGACCTACATAGCACCTGCACTCCACTATTCATCCCTCACCCCTCAAGCCCTGGCAAACACTGACACTCTTACTGTCTCCACAGTTTTACCTCTTCCAAAATGTCACATGGTTGGGGTCATACAGGAAGTAGCCTCTCAGGTTGGCTTCTTTTGCTTAGTAATATACATCTGAAGCCTTTTCATGGCTTCATAGCTCATTTCTTTTTAGCACTGAATAATATTCCATTGTCTGCATGCACCACGTTTATTTCTTCATTCATCCACTGAAGGACATCTTGGTTGCTTCCAAGTTTTGGCAATGATGAATAAAGCTGCTATAAACATCTGTGTGCAGGTGTTTGTGTGGACACAGTTTTGATTAAATACCAGGCTCCTCTGGATGAACACCAAGGAGTTCAATTGCTGGATTTTATGGTAAGAGTATATTTAGCTTTGTAAGAAATCTCCAAATTGTCTGTGACTACATTATTTTGCATTCCCATCAGTAATGAGAGTTCCTGTTGCTCTATATCATATCCAGCATTTGGTGTTGCCAGCGTTTTGGATTTTAGCCATTCTAATAAGTGTGTACGAGTATATCATTGTTTTAATTTGCAACTCCTGACTGCCATATGATGTCGAGCATCTTTGCATACACTTATTTGCCATCTGTATGTCTTTGATGAGATGTCTGTTCAGATCTTTTGCCCATTTTTTAATAGGGTTGTTTGTTTTCTTAGTGTTGAGTTTTAAAAGTTCTTTGTATATTTTTCGATAACAGTCCTTTATCAGATAATGTCTTTTGCATGTTTTCTCCCAATCTGTGGCTTGTTTTTACTTTATAGAAATAGTTTTGTAGTGCAAATTTTTAAAAGTCACCCTGATCTTTTGGGGGGACAAATTAGCATATTGGTAGTTTTTACACAGATTTTAAATATGAATGGAATGGTGAAGGTTGTATCATACGCGATTTTCAATTTCTTCTATTGTCTGTTTTATTTTGTTTGGCTCACTGACTGACAGGCTTGAACAAATACCTTCCTCTCTCAGGGCCTCAGTTTCTTCTTCTGTAAAATGGGAGAGCTGAATCAGATGATGCCCAGAGTTCCTTAGTGCTCTCGCTGGATACGTGTTTACGGCATAGCCAGTAGGAGGCAGAACCCCACCTCATATCATAAAAACGGGGGGGGGGGGAGAGACCCACACCCTAAGCAATCCAAAGAATGGATTTAACATGCTGACACAAGGTGAGATGCCTAGTGACTCTCTCTAATCTTCACCAATATCTCTGTGAGGAGATAGGCAAAAAAAAAGTGGGGGTGGGGGTATTTGATCCACTTCTTAGATAAGTATCTGGGATGGAAATCTCCCTAGTGCTGAACTGTTGACTGAGAAACTAGAAGAAACACCAATACTCGGGGTTACAAATGAATGTAGGGGCGATTGGAAAAAAGGGAAATGAAAATAGCTTTTAAACCTACACATGGAAATGGTCAAAAAAAAAAAAAAAAGGCAAATGAAGAAAAAGCAGTACCTACAGCCCATGGAATCCTGGCACCCCAGGTGCTCTCAGCCCTTAACCCTACCTTTAACTGTGGTCGTTTCCTTGGAAGATCAAACTTTCTTCCTCTGATTCCCATTTCTTACCAGGTATTATTAGCTACAGTTTTTTTAAAAAACAGATGATGAAACTGAGGTTTAGGAGATTAAATGACCCACCTAAGACTAGACAAGAAGTGACACAAGAAGACTACACAAAAGAGGGAGGGTCCACCTTTCCCATTTCAGATCCAGACCCCACATTCCACCCTACTGGGACTGGCTCAATTTTACCTCTTTCCTGGGTCAATCTCTCACTTGCTATGCCCATTTTCATCCTTCCTCTTCAATTCCAGATGCTGGCCAATTTTATAGGGCTTTATGGACACATTTCAGATGACTAAGTCAGAAGAGACTATGAATATCGCAGACGTCAGGAGGAAGAACTGAGAACAACCCTAACAGGTTGGAATGCAGAGCAGAAGCCAATATGAGTAAGTTGTATAGGTTTAATATAAAAACCTGAACAAGGTATGCCCTATTATATGCTGCGTACCGCCTTGTGTCTCCAGGTCTACAGTGCCCTGTCTACAATGCCCTTCCACCCTAGACAACCCAGCCAGGATCTGCTATCCATCCTGCAAATCCTAGCTGAATTATCTTCTCCTCTTTGAAGCCTCACCTGGGACATCCAGGCATATTAGTCAAATATTTCTTTTGTGTCACAACTGCACCTAAAACACACTTTCACTGATACACTGACCTCGGAGTACTATACACTTAGGTGTGTATAGGCCTCTGTGGGAGCCAAAAGTATTGTCACAAGAATCCTGTACACATTATAATTATTCGCTTACAAGTCTGCAAGATCCTGGAGAGCAAGATCTGGGTCTCGTTCACACCTATATCCCCAGCCAGCACTAAACCGAAGTGTATAAATGTCTATGCCAGGCAGTATTCTAGTGAACAAGACAAGTTCCTATCCTTGTGGTCCTTGCGTTCCAGGAGAGGGAAGTAATTAATACACATCAAGGCAAAACAAGAGAATAAGACCATTTCAGATAGCCATCAGTGCTATGAAAAAAATAAACAGGGTTATGAGAAAGGAACCAGCCAAGGGTGACCTTAGTCAGCTCAAGAAAGGTCTCTGAAAGAGGGAACATTTGCGTTAAGCCTTGAAGGAGGCGTAGGAGCAAGCCATGGGAAAAAGTGGGGAAAGACCATGCCAGTCAGAAGAGCAGCAGCTCCAAATAAATTACCGAGTCATGAAAAAGCATTGCACATTCAAGGCACAGAATCAAACTTTCTGAAGTTTAGAATCCTACCCCAGTCTTCCACGGAGGCAGTGCCCGCCGACTAGAGGAAAGAATGATTAATACTTCTTGAATGCTTCCAGATCCTGGGGTTACATAAGTGATCTCATATAATCCTCACAACCACAGATTATCCCCATTCTACTGGTAAGGAAACTGAGGCTCAGGGCAGAAGCGTAGCACAAGCCAGATCTGGCTGAACTTGCCTGGGCTCTTCCACATCACACCACCCTGTCCCTGGACACCAGCCGCCTCCTGATGCAGGGGAAGAAATGAGAGAGGAGCTCAACTCATTCTGATGCCAGGTGAAAAGCCCCAAGTACCACGGAAATGCGCAGACCGAAAGCTGTTGGTATTTCAGGACTTGAACACAAGCAGGGCCCCTCTTTCCTGCTTCTGCCCACCTGCCATTGCCACAGCCTACCATGGGCACCCAGAGAAGTCCTTCAAATACATTTCCCGAGTGTCATGGTAAGGATCCAGCTTGAAAAGAAAGCTAGCTGTGGAAGCTGAGCCGTAGATAATTCCCTGAGCTCTTTCCCCTAATTGTGGTATGCAGAGCCAGCCAGAGAAACAAAGACTTGGGCCCTCTGTTGATTCTCTGTCACCTCATCTGAAGTCTAGGTATTTATTTTAATTCAGGACTTCGTTCCCTTTAAAGGAAAATCAAAAGGTCCCTGAAGAGATGCTCCTGCTACGATTTCAATTTCCATTTCCTCCGAAACGGCTGTCAAAGGCAAAAACCCCGGGATCCTTGTGACAGTCCACTTTGGGTTTCTAATTTTGACAAGGAAATCATAATCTGGTGGACTAACCCCTGACGAAGAAGGCAAGAAGGAATGAAAATCAAATTGGAGAATCGACCCAAAAAAAAAAAAGGGTCTGGGCAAAACAACATTCACGGAAATAAAATCTCCTGAGGCTCTAAGCTAATAGGAGCAGCTGGTGAAGACCACCAAAGACAAGAGAGTGAGAACGGCTTCCAGGGAGAGAAAGCAGAGTGGCTTCTCCAGGACAATGGAGTAGATATTAGCATTCCAATGAACCAGCACAAAGAGACCCAGACCAAGCCAGGGAAGGAGGCCCCATTCCTCCGGCCCCTTTTTTCAGGTCCATTTGTATCTCTCTGCAGCCTCCGCCACAAAATAGGTTGGTTTCTTACACGTTATCTTCTTGCGTATTTTTAAATGGAAGTGTGTTTTTTGGCTTCATTTAGCTAGAAATAAATTGCTCCTCGGCTTGGTATTTGGGCAGAATATGGCCCCGACATCTGAACACACACACTTGTTGTCAGAACTTTGCTGCCTCCTTTTCCCTTTCTTTTAATAAAAGTTTGGATTCCACTGAGTGTTCTTCTACTCTTAAGCTCCAAACATTTCAAACAGCACAAAAGATATGACAAGATGAAAGGAAGTGTCCACAAATAGACAGCTAGACAACTAGTTAGCAGCTGTCTGCTTTTCTTCAGGGTTTTTTTTTTTTTTTTTTTCCTGCAGGGGGGAAAAAGTTTTTTCCATTCTTGAAGGAGGCTGACTACAGGCTGTCCCTCCTGCTCATGCTTGTTTTCTCACTCACTCTCTCCCACTCTCTCTCCTCTTCTCTCTCTCTCTCTCTCCCTGGCCATCTTCCAAGCCCATTTAGTGTTAGAAGAGGAAAAACACTTACCATGCCATGTGTGACCCTGACCTTTAGAACTCATTGTCCTTCTGGGGCAACATGTGGAGAGCTGCGGCGTCTATAAGTGGAATTGCTCATTCTCCATCTTTTATAGTCCAGTGTTTGCAATTTAATGAGGTTTGGGTGTTCCATCCAGGAAGGGCATTTCTTTCACAAAAGGAACCCAAAGCATGGGTTTTGATTTTAAAACCTGCCCTGGCTTCATGGAGTGGGTCTAAATCTATTTCAGATCCAGATCAACTGAGTTTTAATTTGAACTTATTCCTCTTCTCCCCTGACAGGCCTGGAAGGGCATTATTCTTTATCTGGATTTTAATAGCAGCTGCGTTGCAAGTTGCTCCTCTTTTCTGTCTCTTCGTGGCCTCGGCGGACCTTGCACTCACGAGATGAAGGTCCTGCCGTGAAGATGAAGTTTGGAGCAGCTGAGCCAGCTCCTCAGGGCTATTGTGGGCCCTCTCTCAGATGGGCAGCTCCTGTTGCAGCAGGAGGAGAGAAGGCAGCAAAGAGTTTTGCGGCCAGATTTCTTTCAAGGCTGGAAGCGTGCACCTCTGCTGGCACCTCGCTCTGAAGCCCCGCACTAGCATCCCCTCCTGCCCACGACACCCCACCACAGAGCCCGCTGGTTTACTGGGCAAACCAGATTCATCCCCCGACCCTTTCTCATGAGCGCCAGAGTCCACGAGCCCAGGAACAGGTGGTCAGCCCAGAGCCTTCGTCTCTCACCCACCGCACCCCAGCAAATCCATCTCTCCCGCAGTCACTTATCTCTGCTGACCACCTCTCAAACGGATCCCTGTTCACCTCCACGGTCCGCCAGCGCCCATCTCTAACAGATGGGACCACCTGAAGTCTCATTTCCCGCACTGCGGCAGGAGGGGTGGTTTTTAAATTACTATTAGGAGTGTCCTCATCATCATCCCCCAGTGATTCTCTCCTGCCTCCACCTCAAGTCCAGACCCAGTGTAGGTTTTAGGGCTCCTCTGTGCATCTCCAAAGCTGCTTCCGCCATCTTTGGTGACCCCCGAGGTGACCTACTAACCTAGTAATTCTCAGGCTTCCGTGATTTCTTCAAGCTGACCCCCCTGCTGGGACGTCCTCCCCCCACTGCAGCCTAATCAACATCTCTGTTCACTGCATGAAAATATTCCCTGACCCTGGTTGTGGCTAATGGTCCCACCACCAGTTGTCCCACAGCACTGCCCAGACACCCGCACCGTGGCAGGGGACCATCAGCCACTTACTGGCACAAGCCTCATTCCTCATGCCTCTACATTCTGGCCAGAGAGGAAACAATTTATGCATCTCTCTCCCCCAGTCTAGCCCAGGACTAGGCATTAATAAATAAAAATTGATGGGTGGATTGACTACGTGAACATTTACTTAAAAACAAGTCAAGAGTTTTCTGCAGTCCTGTCATCCATGGTAAGAAAAGGGACCAAGAGGTCCTGCGCATGGAAGCTCACTTAGGGAAGTTTGTCTGTCTAGGGATGGCTGTCCATAGAACGTAGGACGGTGTATAAAGTGCTATGGGTGGGGATACACCCTGTCTCTGCCCTACAGGCACCCCGGGTGCAGAGACTCCTCAGTGACAGGGTTAACCCTTCCAGATCATGGAGAGGCAGCCTGCAGATAGCAGAATGAGACTCAGAATGCAGTCCAAGGGCCTGGATCCTCTGCCATTGACTTGCTTTGCATCTTGGGGAAGTCACATAACCACTCTGAGCCTTCATCTGTTACAAAGAAAAATACCACCCATCCTGTCTGTTTCACATTCTGGGCATGAGTAAAAAAGCACTTTGCAAACCAAGGGTGATACAAGCTGCCCATCCTTATTCCACTTTTTCAAAGGTTTATCCTCTGGTCAGCTTAGCATATATGCCTCAATTTTTAAAAAGTCTGCCCCCCACCCACAGTGTTCTCCCATTAAAATCTTAGACATGTACTTACAAGCAAGTAGGATATAAGATACACCTACGGGTACAAAAGTGTATTTTGGAGTAGTAGTCAGCGTGTTTTTCCTTCACAGCTGCGATCATAGAATTTCTTTACTGTTCCTCCAAAGACAACTGCCTCCCCATATGTCCAGACACCTAGATGTAAGTCACCTAATACTTGGATGTAAATAAAGGGGACACTGAGAAACCAGAAAACCACAAGAGGATATTCTTAAATGTTGAGTTCAAAGCCACCGGCCCAGGTGTAAGACATTTAAAGCATACTTTGAGAGTGAGTTGTTCTCCCACTAGACTAAAGACTCGATGGGTTGAGAAAAAAGAGGAGGAGGGATCACATGGACAGAAACAGAGTGAGATGAGGGAGACATCAGGCAACAACCTGAGCAGGCGCCATCCGGCAACATCATCAGCCTGGGAGCCCAGTGGAAACCTGGCTCGCTCCTTGTTGTCTACTGACAACAGCCCCTCAGTAGCAACCAGCACATGACCCAGGAGTTGCCCAGAAGAGAGGATCACCTCATCTTTGCCCCGCACCTCATCCAATCTACTCCAGGTCAAAAATGGTCACCTTGGTAGGGCACCTGTAGGGTCCTACACACACACACACACACACACACACACACACACACCCATTACATATAGATCAGAAACTAAGCTGATAAATCAATGCAAATTTTTAAGAGATAAAAATGGCCTTCTGAAATACAACAGAATATTTCCTCTGAAGATGTTACTTAGAACAATATCCAGGTCTTAACTGAAGTAGTTATTGTAATAAATATGCCCTGAGTGCATCATCTTTATTTATCAAAAGTGTTTGACACATTTTGCTGATATCAAGGAACACTTACGGAGCCAGATGACCCTGGGTTTGGAATGGTTAAACACTGACCCCCACCGAGTTGGTGAAGGGGAGAGGGATGTCAGATGGTGTTACACAGACAGTGAGCATCAACAGGGATCTGCTTTTTATTCATACTCAGATCTTTCTGGCAAGAAGCAAGCAGGATTAAACCCCCTTCACATCTCTGCAGTGAGAACTGAGCACAATGACGGCTGACCAAAGCCTGGATGGAGCGTGAAGATGAGGAAAAGGCAGAGGGGGCAGATTCCTGCAAATAAACAAACAACCTAAATTCTAAGGGAGTAGAGAGAATGCAGCAGGTGCACCCGCATGCACGTTGAAGAACACAAACGTCACCCATCTGTTTGACCATTCAATTCTACACACCCTCATGCCCCCAGGCATAATGCCCTGTGGGAACGGAAGTTAACACCATCCACAGACCTGTTGCCCTCTTAGAGGTTACTATCAGATTAGGAGAGAAAGAATTACCTAGGCAATTACAATACAGTGGAGTAAGTGCTTTGATCCAAAAAGGAAGCTTCCCTGTAGTGTCCCTGTTATAGAAACACCCAGGAGAAGAACTTGATAGAGTCAAGGGTTGAGAGTGACAGTTAAGGAAGGTGACTGCCACAGGTCATTTTTAAGCTGAGGCCTAAAGAATGAGCAAGTGTGCTAAGTAAGCAGGATACAACGTGTGAATTGGGCAGTTGGAATAAAGCTCTCACCCTAGAGAGCCAAGAGAAAAAGCACATGCACAAATATTTTGTCTGGCCCACAGTTTTGTGAGTTAGTTGTTATTGTTCTTAATTACTGGCCAACAATGAAGATTTCGTACTAAAGTTCAGGTTTCTGATTTCTCTTGAAATTCCGTCATGGTAACCACTGGTGGAACGGGGTAGTGATTTTTCCCTTTAAACGGGGCCTGGTTTGCCCCAGTCCTCACCACTCCCTCTTGTGCCCCTAACATTGAGGCCCAAGTCAGCTGCCATTTATCATTGAGCTTGTGATGTTATCTTTCCAATAGGACAGTTCAAGAGAAAGGCTTCTTACATCCATGTTTCTACCAAAAGTGGAAAAGGTAGGCTAGAACAAGGAAACGGTTTCATCTAGCTCTTTGCCCTCAATAGTATGGCCAGACCAGCCCCAGTTCCATTTGAGTGTTGAGGCCCTGGTCTAAACTTCTGTAAGGGTAGAACCAGGCACAATGTCTTGTGTTTAGTAGAGGAGAAATAACTGTTTTTTGAACGCCTAAGAAAGGTGTACCATGGTTACGCTGCAAGAAAGAACATATCTTATTCAGGGAATTGGGGGAAAAATTAGGATGAACAGAAAGGAGCAATGAGGACCCTGACATGAGGTTAGAGAGATGTGCAGAGGCCATATCAGGAAGATCTGGCAAGATTTTCTAGTTTCAGCTTTATCCTAAAGGCAATGGGAACTTTTTGAAGCATTTTAAGCCTGAGAATGGACTTGCCTAGATTTATGTTTAGAAAGACCTCTCAGCAGCACTGTAACAACAACAACAAAAAAAAGAATATGAGAGTCTGGTCTAGAGAGGCATCACAATGGTCAAGGTGATCAACAATGAATTCCTGAACGGACAATGGTGGTGGGATAGTGAATAGTTTTTAGGTGACAGAATCACCAGGACTAGGTGATACTTTGAGGGTACAGAGGGGAGGAAGAGGGGCAGACTGAGGTCCTGGGGGTAGAATCATCCAGTGCTGGAAACAAACAGGTCTTCTTCCATGAACCTGCTGAACCTTGATGAGTCCACTTTCCTTGGTCTCTTTCTTTTGTCTTTTTAATCCCTTGTCTTTCTGGAGGTTCAGCTACTATTTAGCTAGAGTTTGCCAGATAAAACACGGGATGCCCAGTTAAACTTGAATTTCAGATAAACAAAAGTTTTTAAAATCTAAGCATGTCCAATGAAACATCTGTATTTTTATCTGCTAAATCTGGCCACCCTAGTTTCAGCCCACTCCCCCCACCCAGGACTCCCCACTGTTATCCGAGGCGTGCTCCAGAAGTGGGGGCTGGAGGAGGTACTGTGTTCCAACAGGGCAGCAATCTGCGAGTGTTGTTCTAGAGTGCCCCTCTTTTGGCAGATAAATGGAATCATTTTTCAGTAATATATTCCTGAGGCTCATCAGATTTTGGTGTGAAGCAACTACCATCCCACTCCACCAGAGGAGTTCCTGAAAGAACCAGAGGGTTAGCCAGAAGGCAGAGGTAATGCACCAAATCCCCAGACACAGAGTAGGACAGGAGAAGAGCAGAGAAAGGGGAAAGGAGAGAAGAGGAGGAGTGCAAGAAACTACCTCTACAACAGGTCAGACAGAAGACTCCGAGGTCCTCGGGGAGCCTTAACGTGAACACACGTGAGGGATGTCGTTACAGATACCACTTATTCCTTCATCTTCACACTTTTACCTATTTTCAAAAGTGCTACGTTGACTATGTGCTACTTTTATAATCAAACTTTTAAAAAATCAGTGAACATTATCTTAGAAGAAAAAGCAGGCAGGCTATTTGAAATTTTTGCTATGAGAATTTCAGGATTTATCTTCAGACCTTTGATGGCAGTTAGCACCATTTCGTTTATGGGGCAGATGCATTTGTAGCAAAACTGGTGGAGGCCAGTGCAGAAGCACTCACAGACCCCAAGCACTTGCACTTAAGGAGGGGCACTTAGTAAGGAAGAAGTGACTCGTTCTAAAAGGTCTAAAACCTTAGGGGAACCCTAGCAACATGCCCCACCTTTTTAGCAGAATCTTCACAGTTAGAGGGCTCATGCCCCCAAAGTGTTGACCCAGAAAAAGGAAAAGATAAAATGATATGTTTTCTTTGTTATGATGCAAATTTGCATTTCTCTCTCTGTCTCTTTAACCCACACATGAATTCCAATGGGTGCAAGCTATTCTTTTCTGGGAAGGGACGGGGGGGGGGGGGGGGGGGGGGGGGGGGGGGAGAGAAAAAAATTTTTTTTTTTTTTATCTTTTTCTTCTTTTTTTCCTTCCCACTGTCTTTTT